>NW_022436963.1:30558187-30673788 GCF_009761245.1 Sapajus apella
TGGGATTACAGGCATGCGCCACCATGCCCAGCTAATTTTTTGTAGTTTTAGTAGAGAAGGGGTTTCACCATGTTGACCAGGATGGTCTCGATCTCTTGACCTCGTGATCCACCCACCTCGGCCTCCCAAAGTGCTGGGATTATAGGCTTGAGCCACTGCGCCCGGCCTGAGGTACATATTTCAAATAAAAGACACAGGCTGGCAAATTGGATAAGGAGTCAAGACTCATCAGTGTGCTGTATTCAGGAGACCCATCTCACCTGCAAAGACACACACAGGCTCAAAATAAAAAGATGGACAAAAACTTGCCAAGCCAAAAAAAAAAAAAAGGCATTACATAATGGTAGTAAAAGGATCAATGCAACGAGAAGAGCTAACTATACTGAATATATATGCACCCAATACAGCAGCACCCAGATTCATAAAGCAAGTTCTTAGAGACCTACAAAGAGACTTTAGACTCCCATACAATAATGGTGGGAGACTTTAACATCCCACTGTTAGTATTAGACAGATCAACAAGACAGAAAATTAACAAGGATATTCAGGACTTAAACTCACCTCTGAATCAAGTAGACCTAGTAGACATCTACAGAATTCTCTATCCCAAGTCAACAGAATATACATTCTTCTCAGTGCCACATGGCACTTATTCTAAAGTTTTCAACCACATAATTGGAAGTAAAACACACCTCAGCAAATGCAAAAGAACTGAAATCATAACAAAGTCTCTCACACCACAGTGCAATCAAATTAGAACTCAGGATTAAGAAACTCACTCAAAACCACACAATTTCGTGGAAATTGAACAAATCTGCTCCTGAATGACTCCTGGGTAAATAATGTAATTAAAGCAGATATCAAGAGGTTCTTTGAAACCAATGAGGACAAAGAGACAATGTACCAGACTCTCTGGGACACAGCTAAAGCAGAGCTAAGAGGAAAATTTATAGCACTAAATGTCGATAGCAGAAAGCTAGAAAAATCTCAAATCGACACCCTAACATCACAATTAAAAGAGCTAGAGGGGCAAGAGCAAACTAATCCAAAATCTAGCAGAAGACAAGAAATAACTAAGATCAGAGAAGAACTGAAGGAGGTAGAGATATGAAAAACATTCCAAAAAAAAAAAAAATCAACGAATCCAGGAGCTAGTATTTTGAAAAAATTAACAAAAAGACAGACTGCTAGCTAGACTAATAAAGAAGAAGAAAGAGAAGAATCAAATAGATACATAAAAAAATGATAAAGGGGATATCACCACTGACCCCTCAGAAATACAAACTACCATCAGAGAATACTATAAACACCCCTATGCAAATAAACTAGAAAATCTAGAAAAAATGTATAAATTCCTGGATGCATATACCCAACCAAGACTAAACAGGAAAGAAGCTGAATCCCTGAATAGACCAATAACAAGCTCTGAAATGGAGGCAGTAATTAATAGCCTACCAACCAAAAAAAAAAGCCCAGGACTAGATGGATCCACAGCTGAATTTTACCAGAAATACAAAGAGGAGCTGGTACTATTTCTTCTGAAACTATTCCAAACAATTGAAAAGAAGGGACTCCGCCCTAACTTATTTTATGAAGCCAGTATCATCCTGATACCAAAACTGGGAAGAGACACAACAAGAAAGAAAACTTCAGGCTAATCTCCCTGATGAACATTGATGCAAAAATCCTCAATAAAATAGTGGCAAGCTGCATCCAGCAGCACATCAAAGAACTTGCCCACCATGATCAAGTCAGCTACATCCCTGGGATGCAAGGCTGGTTCAACATACACAAATCAATAAATGTAACCCATCACATAAACAGAACCAAAGACAAAAACCACATGATTATCTCAATAGATGCAGGAAAGGTCTTTGATAAAATTCAACATCCCTTCATGTTAAAAACTCTCAATAAACTAGGCATTGATGGAATGTATCTCAAAATAATAAGAGCTATTTATGACAAACCCACAGCCAATGTCATAATGAATGTGCAAAAGCTGGAAGCATTCCCTCTGAAAACCGGCACAAGACAAGAATGCACACCCTCACCACTCCTATTCAACACTGTATTGGAGGTTCTGGCCAGGGCAATCAGGAAAGAGAAAGAAATAAAGGGTATTCAACAGGAAGAGAGGAAGTCGAGTTGTCTCTGTTTGCAAATGACATCATTTTATATTTAGAAAACCGCATCAGCTCAGCCCAAAAACTTCTTGAACTGATAAGCAATTTCAGTAAAGTCTCAGGATACAAAAATCAGTGTGCAAAAATCGAAAGCATTTCTTTACACTGATTTGGCTACCAGAGAGCCAAATCATGAATGACCTCCCATTCACAATTGCTACAAAGAGAATAAAATACTTAGGAATACAGCTAACAAGAGATACGAAGGACCTCTCCAAGGAGAACTACAAACCACTACTCAAGAAAATAAGAGAGGACACAAACAAATGGAAAAACATTCCATCCTCATGGATAGGAAGAATCAGTATCATGAAAATGGCCATACTGCCCAAAGTAACTTATAGATTCAATGCTATTCCCATCAAACTACCATTGGTATTCTTCACAGAATTAGGAAAAAGCACTTTAAATTTCATATGGAACTAAAAATTAGCCTGTAAACCCAAGACAATTCTAAGCAAAAAGAACAAAGCTGGAGGCATCAGACTACCTGACTTCAAACTCTACTACAAGGCTATGGTAACCAAGACAGCATGGTACTGGTACCAAAACAGACATATAGATCAATGGAGCAGAACGGAGACCTCAGAAGTAACATCACACATCTATAACCATCTGATATTTGACAAACTTAACAAAAACAAGCAATGTGGAAAGGATCTCATTAGGTAAATGGTGCTGGGAAAACTGGCTAGCCATATGCAGAAAACTGAAACTGGACCCCTTCCTTACACCTTATACAAAAATTAACTCAAGATAGATTAAATATAAAACCTAAAACCATAAAAACTCTAGAAGAAAACCTAGGCAATACCATTCAGGACATAGGAATGGGCAAAGACTTCATGACAAAAATGCCAAAAGCAACTGCAACAAAAGCCAAAATTGACAAACAGAACCTGATTAAACTAAAGAGCTTCTGCATAGCAAACAAAACTATCTTCAGAGTGAACAGGCAATCTACAGAATGGGAGAACATTTCTGCAATCTACCAATCTGACAAAGGTCTAGTATCTAGAATCTACAAATATGTTAATATCTTAAACATATTTACAAGAAAAAAACAACCCCACCAAAAAGTGGGTGAAGGATGTGAATGAACACTTCTCAAAAGAAGACATTTATGTGGTCAACAGATACATGAAAAAAAGCTCAACATCTCTGATCATCAGAGAAATGCAATGAGATACCATCTCAGGCCAGTCAGAATGGCGATTATTAAAAGATCAAGAAAAAGATGCTGGTGAAGCTGTGGAGAAATAGGAATGCTTTTACATTGTTGGTGGGAGTATAAATTAGTTCAAACATTGTGGAAGACAGTATGGCAATTCCTCAAGGATCTAGAACCAGAAATACCATTTGATCCGGCAATCCCATTCCTGGGTATATACTCAAAGAAATATAAATCATTCTACTATAAAGACGCATGCACGTGTGTGTTTCTTGCAGCACTATTTATAATAGCAAAGACATGGAACCAACTCAAATGCCCATCAATGATAAACTGGATAAAGAAAATGTGATACATACACAGCACGGGCTACTACGCAGCCACAGAAAGGAATGAGATCATGTCCTTTGCAGGGACATGGATGAAGCTGGAAGCCATTATCCTCAGCAAACTAACACAGGAACAGAAAACCAACCACCACATGTTCTCACTCATAAGTGGGAGTTAAACACTGAGAACACATGGACACAGAGAGGGGGAACAACACACACCAAGGCCTGTTGGGGGGTGGGAGGTGAGGAGAGGAACTTAGAGGATGGATCAATAGGTGCAGCAAACCACCGTGGCACACGTATACCTATGTAACAAACCTGTACATTCTGCACATATATCTGGGTTCTTTTTTTTTTTTTAGAAGAAAAAAAGAAAAAAGTAAGTTGTATATATTATGTATAATTTCTGTGTGTGTATATGTGTATATACATATAAATCATTGTATTCAATGTTTTATTCAATCATGTTTGTAAATACAAAGAAAAAAGTCTGGAAAGATAGACTAACTTTTTATTGTAGTCACCTACTGGCATGGATATGGGAGATCAGAAATTCACAGAATGAGGAGCTTCTATATACATTTTACTTACATTTTGAGTTTCTAATTTTACCCATACATTTTCAAACTCTAATAACTAAAAAATAATACATTTTTAAAGAAATTTGATAGCTAAAAATTAGATAATTCTTAATAAAGGCAGTAGACGTTCTGAAAATAATTAGAGTTAAAAGATGACAAATCATTCCAGAACTCTTCGCCTCTGCAGGTCACATTCTCTATGTCCTTCTCTTCCTCCTTTTTAAAAAGTGAGCAATGGAAACAAACACTTTTGAATAACTGTTTATGGAATAAAATTTTGGACCTCCTCCCTTTATACTCATACCTCCTAGGCTTCCCAAATCTACACTACCCCTAAATAAAAGGTTCACCAACTCTAGAGATCATATGTACAACAGCAAACAGCAAAGAGAGGAAGGAAGGGAGAAAGGGAGGAAGGGAAGGAGGACCAAAATAAATCAAACCAGTAACAACAACAAACCCAAACTGACCACTAGAGGGAGAACATCACACATAAAACCACTTTGAGCTGCCACTCCATGGAAAACCATAGCCACAGACAGAGGTCCAAGGGTTGGCGCCACAAAAAATTGCTCAAGGCTAAAAGCCCACAAGCAGTCATTCACATGATTCAGTCTTTGGCTTGCCTAATATGTCTTGAAGCAAAGTGTTTTATTAGTAAATGCAAAATTACAAATGTGAATATGTTTCCCCTATTAGTGAGGTCCCCCCACCCTCCCTGCTCTGAACTAAATTTTTACAAATGTTCTGGAACAGAAGCAAATGTTGAGTTGGAAGATGCCCTGAAACAGAGTCTTAAGAAACAATACCCAGTTCTGAGCTCAGCCAGAGCGTTAGGAGAAGCAAGTAAGAAACTTCAGCTTCATTTTACAAAGACCAGGGGATTTAATCTTATCAAGGAAGTCCTCTCATACACTTTTTCAGGCTGCTATTTGAGGATGATGCTGCATACTTTTCCCTTCATGCTTCACACACTGATCTCAGTCACCCTTATCAGCCACATTCTTTTTATGTATTTGTGCCTGGAACGAATGAGCTGATAATGTACCTTTTGATCTTCATTTTTTCCAGTGGATCAATGTGTTCCATACACCCAAGCCTTCTCCCACCCCGCCCCTAAAAAAAGTCCATTTCCTTAGGGTAACGTAATCATTTTTAAAAAGAAGCAACAAATTGCGGGGGGTTATGAAAGCATGTCTTTCAAAAACGTGTAGCCTTAGCCTGGGCCATTTCATCCCCATAGTGAGAATAATTACTGCAATGTGACTAAGCATCGACCATCAAAGTTTGGAGTGGATTTAAAGTAGGTCAAAGGTTTACATTCAGTTCCCTCTGTACTGACTGCTTTAACCCTCCTGCCTTGATTCTACCTTTTCTAGAAGTACTTGCACTTAATTTTCAAAATCTGAAGAAGAAATCGATTTTGTAATTCATCCAAAGTCACAAATCTAGTAAGTGGTAGGAGAAGAATTTAAACCCAGACACGTCTGGCTCCAGAGCCCACATGTTCTTAACCACTAATCCATTCCACCTCCTCCCTCTTTGCCTTTTTTTCTCCAGAAAGCTATCCCTTGCCCCAGTAATCGCCTGTCTTCAGTTCACTGCTCCCCACCCCAAACTCACAATAAAACTACAGACTCGATACAGTGGAGAGAACAGAAGTCACAAAAATGGTGTGAGTCCTGGTTCTGCCTCACTCAGCCGTGTCAGCTGGGGCATCTTGAGTCCTAGTTTTCTAAGTGCACATTGGGAATGTTAACCAAAAATAACCAGTTCCCCTCAAGACTGCTCTGCAAATTAAATTAGGTCATGTACACAAAGCCTGCAGCACAGTGCCTGGTACCTAAGAGGTGTCTGTTGGCTAGAAGGCAAACCAGCCAAGACAAGAAAAGACATAGAACATCCACAATTTACAGCACAATGAACACAGTCTACCAGGAGAAAGTGATCTGTTTCAGAAAGTAACACTTTCACCTTCCTCACTGGCTTTATAACACAGCCACCATCCAGGGAAAGATGGCTGGGGACATCACAGGATCCCACACCACATCGCCTCGAGTGGAGGCTGCAATAGTCAGGGAATCTTCCATGACTTGCACCGAACACTTGCAAAGCCCTTTTTGGGAGTTGTTTTATACAAACTGATTCCAACTACAGGATTGTTGAGGGCAGTGCATGCATAGAATTATGTCCCAAAGTATCTAGGTCCATTATTGCTGTCTGTAAAAAAAAAAAAAATGTGTGACAATCCATGACAGGGCCATCTGTCTGTGAAGGGGCCAGGGAAGGAAATTCACCTCTGCATTTAATAGGTCTCCCAAAACAAACAGGAAGGAAGTGCTTAACTTGCTCTTGTGGTCATTTAAACTCAACTCTTTTTGACCGTCCTCAGAAAAGATGGAGAAACGCTGTCATTTTCTCCCAAGACAGATTCAGTCACTCTCAGACCTTGCTCTTGTTCTAGATGAACAGCTTTCAAACTTTTTGGTTTCAGAATCCCTTTACACTCCTAGAAATAATTGAGGACCCCAAAGAATTTCTGTAATGTGGATTGTATCTACAGACATTGAACATATCAAAAGATTGAACCAAGTGTGGTGGCTCACACCTGTAATCCCTGCGCTTTGAGAAGTCGAGGCAGGAGGATGGCTTGAGGTCAGGAGTTTAAGACCAGCTTGGGCAACACAGTGAGACTCTCGTCTCTACATTTTAAGAAAAAATTAAGACTGGGAAATTTTTTAACATAAAAATATACAAGCTCATGTTCTGTGAGCCCTCAGGCTACATAACATGTAGTCTCTAGAAAACTCCACTGTATACTCTTGAGAGAATTTAAAAAACAAACAACATCTTAATATTATTATGAAAATCAGTTTGACTCACAGGCCTCCTGAAAGGGGGCTGGAGGTCTCTGGGGTATCCTTGGAGAACTGCTGAGCCAGATAAAACCTGCACCAGGTTGTAGTGAGTCCTGTCTGCCACATCGTAAACTCTTCTTGGATATCATATTGATTTTCATTGATTTTTATTTTTATGATTTTTAGAGACAGGTATGGCTCTGCCACCCAGGCTGGAGTGCAGCAGTGTGATCATAGCTCACTGCAGCCTCAAACTCCTGAGCTCAAGCAATCCTCCCACCTCAGCCTTACTCCTGAGTTGCTAGGACTATAGGAGTATGCTAGCATGCCCAGCTAATTTTTCTATGTTTGTAGAGATGGAATCTCACTATGTTGCCTTGGCTGATCATGAACTCCCGGCCTCAAATCATCCTCCTGCCTTGGCCTCCCAAAGTGCTGGGATTACTGGTGTAAGCCACCATGCCCAACCCCCATCTTGATTTTAAATTTGGTCATTTATGTAGTTTAGATCCTGGACCAATAATTTCAAACAAGGATTAAATGAGAAGGAAGAATTTAATCAGGCAGAACAACCTAAAAAACTATTCGCTAAAACAGAAATGCAAATTAGCACTGAAGACATCACAGAAAACCTTGAACAGGCTGGTCAACGTAGACTAGACCAACAGACTGTCCTGCTTTTCTCTTTTCCGTCTTCTTAATTATTATCATGGCCATGAATGACTTTTCCATTAGTATTAAACCTGCTAGAGGTTCGTTGTGAGGTGGATTCAAGAGGGAAAGTCCCAGAATTTCACAATATATGTAGCAACAACCAGATCTCACTTTCCCCTTCCGTGAGAACTTTGTGGGACAGACAGACCATTCAGGATCGGGTATTTCCAAATTCAAGTACTAACAGAGGTTTGGGGATTAATCATGCCAGCTTTTTTCTTTTTGAATGTTTGATATGGGGGTCAGGGTTAAGCTTTCTACGCAGTCTCTGTGTTCTTTCTTACTCTTAGCCCATTTTGTCCTCTGCTCTGAGGCTGTCACTCCATGGCTGCCCAGGGCCATCCGGTAGTACCTTCCTGCTCCTTGGCTTCTAATAATCATATTCATAATAGGAACAAGTAACTAGGAAGCACTTATCCAGTACCTAGGGAGCACTTATCCAAGTACTTTAAGCACTTTATTTTTGCATTGTCTCATATCTCCCCACAACCCCACAAGGTAGGTATTATTATTCCCATTTACCTTAGAAGTATTGCTTGCCTCAGACAGCACAGTTACACATGCGGTGGTGCAGAAATAGGAGCCCAGACAATCTTATCCCAAGACCCTCTACCCACGATGCTAAACTGCCTTTTAAAGAGAGTAAGGCTGGACACAATGGCTCTCACCTGTAATCCCAGCACTCTGGGAGGCTGAGGCGAGTGGATTGCTTGAGCCTTTGAGTTCAAGACAAGCCTGGGCAACATGGCAAAACCCCATCTCTACAAAAAATACAAAAAAACTAGTGGGCATGGTGGCATGTGCCTATAGTCCCAGATACTAGGAGGCTGAGGTGGGAGGCTCACCTGAGCCCAGGAGGTAGAGGCTGCAGTGAGCCATAACTGCACCACTGCCCTCCATCTGAGATTCTGTCTCAAAAAAATAAAAATAAAAGACAGTGATTGAAGAGATTGAAGGGGCATCCTTCTTATGTTATTTAAAAGTAAATAAATCTTATTTGGCAAAGGTGTGGAGCAGAGAAAAATCGTGGACTTTGAAAAAGCAACCAAGGGCCCTTCCCCACAGTACCAAAGTGAATGTAAATGAAGCTTTTATCAGTGCCACCTGACAAGGAAAGCCTTCTCTTTTCCCCTGATAGTCTGCTAGTGGTTTCCCTTTTCCCCTAAGCGTTGATTCAGAGCTTCTAGCATTACCCTGTTGAGGTCCAAGCTGACGTGCTGGAAAAGAGTGGCTCTGATCAATCTTCCATTCCCCTCGGCAAAGAAAACAAGGTGTTTGTCAAACATGGCCCAGACCCAAGGGCGGGAAAGCAATCCTATCCGACCTTCAATTACTCTGAACCGGATCGCCTTCTTCCCTGACAACTGTGACTAATTCCAAAGGCCCAACCGGCCTTCTCATAATCATGGCTTTGGGGTCAATTACTTTGAGGGCAGATTAGAATCAGATCTGAAGCTGAAAAATTCCACCCTCTTGGTACTAATCCCTTGAACTTTCCAATCCTAAATAGGGCAAGTTTCAGGAAAGAGCATTTCTCTTTTTTTACAGCCTACCTGAATATTATCTGTAATAATTTTGCTTAATCAAAAAATTAATTAAACTCTTGCTCTAATGGTCTAAACACAAGAGTCAGAGGAAGGAAGTTCTGGCCATGTGCCAAAGCTCCATCTGAGGCTCTCGGAGTTAATAATTTCCATGGAGTTTTAAGCATTTCAAGCAACAAAGGCTAGCTTTCACTAACAGCACAGCTGATTCTGGCAAACCTATAAAACTGAGGCCTACTGTAGGGTAGTTTGTATCCAGAGAATTAAGTTTTAAGAAATAAAATTAAATCAACAGTCAAAAAATTAAAATTTTGCTATTCTCTGATATTAATATGCAAACTTAGCCATAAATGCTCAAGTTAATGAAAATGGGCTCTGCTGAGATTACTCATGGCTGTTAAATGCTTTTAGGTGGGGATGGGGTGGGGATAGAGGAGAGGCAGCTCATAAGGTATTTCTAGGCAAGATGAGGTCCCTGGGCAACCCACAGCCCTT
This sequence comes from Sapajus apella, assembly GCF_009761245.1. Lineage (NCBI taxonomy): Eukaryota > Metazoa > Chordata > Mammalia > Primates > Cebidae > Sapajus > Sapajus apella. Next base: position 30,568,069 of record NW_022436963.1, read on the forward strand.
TCTTACATTTATACATTTCTTACTTGATCAGTCATTCTTCAGATATAAATACATACGATTTTTTTTTTTTTGGCTCTGTGAAATGAATCAACTCTTCATAATCTAGGCTGCAAATGCAAATTGGCACCCTACAGATGAAATCTGGCTGCAGAAGCAATTTATTAGGTCTTCACAGTGTTTGCTTTTTTAAAATCTTAGTTGGTTGCCAACATTAAAAACTCAGAAGACTTCACACAAAAATGCAAACATCTAGCTAATCCTGGAAACTGGATAACTGAGCAACTCCCGGCTGACATTTCCGTAGGGCAGTCACGGACGAGCACCAGAGCAATAGCAGCGTGCACAGAACAGGCCTCACTCACGCCCTGGCATGCTTCACCTGGTGATCCATCTTGCCTGGCCTTGCACTTCCTTTGTTCCTCCATAGCCAGCCAGCAGGTTAACTCCCTTATGAGAAATACTGCTAATGTCATGTTAATATTTGTTGGAAGGAAGGAGGGAGACAGATATGCCAAATATATAAAAAAGAAAAAATAAGCCCCACACTAATCCCTTGCATAAAATTCCTGAAGTTTCAGAACAGAAAGCACTATGTTTACAGTGTTTTTTTTTTTCCAAGATACTCCTTAAGTCAACTATGGATTTTACTACATGCAAAAATTTTATTTGCAGCTTGAATACTGAGGATAAAAATGTAATCTATTTCGAAAAGGTGATTAGCAAGAGAATTAGAATTCTGGATTCTCATGGATGAAATTTCAGTCATTATTTTTTGTCAATAGAATTCTCAGTAAAGACAGTCCCTGAAAAAAACAGAATTAACCAATATACTACTTCGAAGTTACCACCTCCAACACACCAACTCTTTTTTGCCCCAACCAACTCTTTTTTTTTTTTTTTTGAAATGGAGTTTCACTCTTGTTGCCAAGGCTGGAGTGCAATGGTGCGATCTCAGCTCACTGCAACCTCTGCCTCCTGAGTTCCATTGATTCTCCTGCCTCAGGCTCCCAAGTAGCTGGGATTACAGGTGCCCACCACCACATCCAGCTCATTTTTGTATTTTTAGTAGAGGGGGATTTCACCATGTTGGCCAAGTTGGTCATGAACTCCTGAGCTCAGGTGATCCACCCGCCTTGGCCTCCCAAAGTGCTGGGATTACAGGCATGAGCCACCATGCCTGGCCCCAACCAACTATTACTAAAATAAATGGTAGCTTCCATTTCTTTTTTTCCTCAACGGTCATATGGACAATTGAGATGCTTTGTTCAAAAAAAGGTGGAAGGTGGGGGTGAAAAGAAAATGTCCATATTGACACGGATCTGTACTCCATTTTAAGCTGTAGGATGTAGTTTGAGGCATCTATGCAGTCCATTTTCCATGAAGAAAAGGTCCCTCTTGATTACCACCCCTATTTCCCCTAGGCCCTGCCTTCTTCTAATCATGTTTACAGCTTTAAGAAAAAAGATACTTGTTGCTTCTCACTGAACTGTAATGTACAGTCCAAAAAAAGATTGTCTAGGATTCAGGACTAAAGCAGACTTGAGAACAAATCTCAAATTCCTTCCATGCTTCAATAGGGCAAGAAATGAGAATTAGAAACCAACTCTAGATATAAGAGCTCCTAAAACAGCAGCAACAAAACACAGTTTTTTAATACTGGAACTGGCACATCGACCAAATGGTCTGCTCTGCTCCAAGTGTTTATTTAAAGCAGAAATAGCTCACAAGTGATTAATAAACAGAGAATGGAGGACCGTAGAATGTGGAAGTTGTGTTAGATCACATGCAGTTTAAAATGTGTTTAGAAACAAGTAGGCACAAGCTTTCTCATAATTTAAGTGAAACCCTTAGCAATATCTCAAGACCTGCAGGAAAAAAAAAATTAATTCTATGAAAGTGCCTTCTTTTCGTGCATGTAGTGGTTTATTTAGTGGCTTCAAGAACTGCTACACTTTCCCCTATATTAAGCTCTCTGAAAAACTGAGAGTGCAGATAAAGATGCTGCAAAGACGTTGCCCTTCTTAAAGTTGACTGACGAAGAAATCTACATCCCAGATCAGATTTTTTTACTCTTGATGGAAGTAGTCTCCATTAGAAGCTTATGTCCTGAAGGTCTTACATCTTGGAAAAGAAAGACGTTGCCTCAAGGCTTAATGCTGCTAAGGATCAACTGGCTGTAATGTTGGCTGCAAATGCCGGTGGAGATTTGACTAACTGGTTTTGTTAGGATAGTTATGATTTTGTTAGTGTTGCGGCACAATGTGCAAAGTTTCTTGTTTTGAGTAATCTGCCTCTACCCCCATTTTCCCCTTATGCCTCTATTTTTTGGGTGCAGTTTTACAGACAGTGAGGCTTTTCAGGACTACATCTATGGCGTTCAACCTGAACCTTTCATACTCCCATTTTGTTGGTCTGCTCTTATGTCACCATGCAACATTATAAAGTGTAGTGGCTATAGCTTTCCATAGTTTGGGGTATTCTTTAGTTGGTAACCCAGGCATGTAGTTCTTAAATAAATGGCTTGTTAGGATGTCATTTTATTTATTTTTAGAGACAGGGTTTTGTTCTGTTGTCCAGGCTGGAGTGCAGTGGCACAATCACAGTTCACTGCAGCCTTGAGCTCCTGGGCACCAGCGAACCTTCCCCCTCAGCCTCTCAAGTAGCTGGGACTATAGGCACACACTGCCATACCCACCTGATTTTTGTTTTTCATTTTTTATAAAGATGGGGTCTCGCTATGTTGCTGTATTAGCGCATTCTCACACTGCTATGAATACCCAAGAGGTTCTCTATTAAAAAAGAGGTTTAATTGACACACAGTTTCACATGGCTGGGGAGGCCTCAGGAAACTTACAATCATGGTGGAAGGCACCTCTTCACAGGGTGGCAGGAGAGAGAGTCCTGAGCAAACGGAAAAGCCTCTTATATAACTATCAGAGCTCATGAGAACTTACTCACTATCACTAGAATAGCACGAGGGTTACGGCCCCCACGATTCAATTACTCCCACCAGGGATCTCACACAACACATAAGGATTGTGGGATGAGACTGTATAGGGGAATTCAAGAGGAAATTTGGGTGGGGACGCAGCCAAACCAAATCAGTTGCCCAGGCTGGCCTCAAGTTCCTGGCCTCAAATGATCCTCTTGCCTCAACTTCCCAAAGTGCTGGGATTAAAGGTATCAGCCACATCCCCAATTTAGGAATTAATTTTACATGCCTTCCAGTATTATGCTGCTGCTAAAAATGCAATTCTAAAAAGTATACCCAAAACACCCAAAAATATTTATGCAATATAACATTAATTAACGAGAGAAGAATTCAAAATATATACACTATAAATATAACAATGTAAAAAATATATGCAGGTGGGAGGTAACAAGTTAAAACAAACTGTACTAGAGTAGGGTGACTTTAAAAATAAAATCTCTTATTTCCTACATTAGCTATTTGCTACAAATGTTTGTTCTTTTTTTTTTTTTTGGCCTGGGATTAATCATCAATAGGTGGAAGTTTGTAGAAAAATATTTAATATCCACAAAATGAATCAAAAATGTGGCTAAACATTGTAGCTTCATGACTTTTTCTTTTCTTTTCTTTTTTTTTGAGATGAAGTCTTGTTCTGTTATCCAGGCTGGAATGCAATGGCACAATCTGGGCTCACTGCAGTATTTGCCTCCCAAGTTCAGGTGATTCTCCTGGCTCAATCCTAAGTAGCTGGGACTACAGGCACGTGTCACCACTCCTGACTACATTTTTCTGTATTTTCAGTCAAGACAGGGTTTTGGCATGTTGGCCAGGCTAATCTCGAACTCCTGACCTCAACTAACCCGCCTGCCTTGGCCTCCCAAAATGCTGGGATTACAGGCATGAGCCACTAAGCCTGGCCTACATAACTGCTTTTTAAGTCAAATGTTTTAACATGTTAAGAGGCTATGCACAAAAGTAGCAATCAAGTGTTGGTTAAATACTTTTGAGTATTATTTGACTTAAATATTTCTTTCAAATGGCACCAAAAAATGGCTTAAGCATTCTCAGGACTGAGAAATCAGGATGGGATGTTGATACCAGTGACCTTAGGTTGAAAGCCATTGTTGTAAAACAAGGTGCTTTCCTGGCATGTGAGGCAAACGCTGGGTTTTTACAAGATCATCAACTGAGGCAGTGCCTTTGACTTGGCATTATCTACTGTGGCAAGAAGCAGCAAGGTCATGATAGGCTTCCTGGTGGAATAACCTTGCTTTTTGGAATAAAAATTCCCACCAATTACCCACATACCAAAGTTATGCACTAGCTAATTAACATGAAAGTTTTCTAGCAAATAAAACACACGTATCACAAAATCATTTCTTTAAAAGAAAACGCAAAGAAGAGAAAGAAAAGAAGCTGATGAGAGTGAAGCCTGATTTAGCAGGTAAGTTTATTCAACATAGTGCATGATTCAAAGCATCTGATAACCCATAGCCGACAAGGTTTCCTATTCCTTATTACAAAATACCAGATACCCTGAATATAGCTAATTCAAGGTCCTCATTCATTTTCCCCTATACCTAGAATTAAGCAGGTTTCCCCATTTAGCACACATTTCACATTCACTGAAGGCTTTGGGGAGAGGGGGAAACAGAGCTTATGACCGCCCTCTGAACCAAAGGCACTTAATATTAAAAGACAAAGCACAGTAGAGTCACCCCACAGACATTCCTGTATGTTCAATGGCTGAACTTCAGCACACCATCACTGGCCCATGTGGGATTCATCATAACAATGTAAAAGACACTGATTTCCTTGGAAAAGCAAAGTGCAGTATGAATATAAAGGAGTCACCAACTCCCCTTTTCTCAAAATAATACATAAGAGAATTCTTACTTTACATGATTAGTATCACTCAAGGTTCACACATGGAAAAAAATAGCTAAAAAATAATCTATCATAAATTCTCACTATGAAGTCACAATAGAATCTGATATCCCCTTTAGAATTGGTGAGTTAGAGAGAACCCCAGAGGTCAAGCTGTCCATCCCCCCAGGCACCTGAGGCCCAGGAAGGTTGAGTGTCGAAGCTGGGGTCTAACCCCTGTGGCAGAGCCTGGGTAGGATGCCAGCCTTCTGCTCCACTCCCCTTCCTCTTTAAAGGCTCTCAAAAGTAAAATAAGGCAATGATGTCCAAAGACGCACCACACAATAAAGCACATGCACTGACCCAGGTCAGCGATTTGGTCTCACAAGACGGTTCCTTTGGCCATTGGGCAGGTATGTAACCCACCTCAGGGTGGGAATTCTTTGCGTGAGATTGTTCAAAGTTCTGAGGGAAGCCCAGTATAGGCCAGTCATGACTCCTTCTTGGATTGGGGAAGGCTCTTCTTGGTTGTCAGTCCATGGTGGGCAGGCGGTCGGCTGCACAGCGGAATCCCAGATTCGAAGCGGAGCTATCAGGTGTGTTCTGGCTCCGAGCAGCACAGCGATACCTGTAACAGTAGGACTGTGCAGAGAGAGAAAGCAAGGTAAGTGCTCTTGGGACTCTCGGCCAAGGGCTCTAAACTGTCAGATGCATATTGCACAAAAGCACCAGCTGTAGACAGTGCTTACCCACACCCCTTCCTGTATGGATACTTAACATGTATGCTTTAAGAAGGGCAGCACATTCAAGAATTAACCACGTATTTCCAATGTCCTTTACCTTAGAAACATAACACAGATATGGTACAAAGATGTTCAACATTAATTATAACAGCAAAAAAGAAAATGTAACAACCAATGGTTGCCTAAGTTTAGGCACATCCATATAATAGAAAAGTAAGCAGCCATTCAGTCATGATTTTACATAATATTTAATGACACAGGAAGTTTTCATGATAAAATATAAAATGAGGCCAGGTGCAGTGGCTCACACCTGTAATCCCAAAACTTTGGGAAGGTGAGGTGGAAGGACTGCTTGAGGCCAGGAGTTCGAGGCCAGCCTGGGCAACACAGCAAGACCCCATCTCTACAAAAAATTAGCCGAGCATGGTGGTGTGCACCTATAATCCCAGTTACTTGAGAGGTTACAGTGGGAAGATCTCTTGAGCCCAGGTGTTTGAGGCTGCAGTGCACCATCACTGAGCCACTGTGCTAATGCCTGGGTGACAGAGCAAGACCTTGTCTCCAACAAAAAAAAGTTAAATGAAAAAGTCAGAATATATGCTGCATATGTGGTATGACTCTGTAGATAACTACATATGCCAAAAAAAAAGACTGAAAGAGTCAGAATGCACCACAACGTGCACAGCAGTTATCCCTCAAGCAACCTGGGTTTCATATTTCCTATAGGAAAGCGACGCAATATTCCTATACAATAAGTATATTGATTTTTGAAATTAAACCACGTAATAAGTGATAGATGGCAACTGAAAAAATATTAAGAACACTAAGATATCATTTAATAACTAAATAACATTTAGGATATCATTTACTACCTAAATCATATTTATGATATCATTTAATACTAAAAGATTGGCAAAAAATTAAAAAAGCCTGGAAACATCAAATGTAGGAAAGGCTGTGGGAAAACACTGCTTTTTAAAAATACATTGCTGTGGGAGTTTAAGTCGTAGTAACTAATAAGGCTATACAATGTTGTGTGCGGTTTACATCTGCGTTGTTAAATAAGAGCCAGGCACAAGTACACACAGGCACACCAACAGAGACCTTGAGCGCCTAGTACATACCAGACATGGGGCCAGGTATCTTCATCTGTTATGTCACTTGATTCTAACGGCCCAGAGAAAATGACTTACCCAAGATTGCACAGTTATTAAAGGAAGTAGAATTCCAATTCAGATCTAACTGTGGTGTGCTTGTTTCCTCGCAAGATTCTACACTTCCAGAGGGAAAGGATACCACTTCTCATGTCTTCTTTCTCACTGCCCAATACACAAGCCCTGCATGCACTCATACACTTGCACACACATAACACCTGAATGCATATATCCCTGGCTACCTAGCAGGTATTCCGTGATTAACCACAAATTACTTCAAAAGCCTCCACGTGCCAAAAATAACCACGCATGAAACTCTTGTGCCCTAGGATTATTCTCCGACCCAAAATAATGGAGAATAAAACTAAACCAGTCATCCTGTGTGCCATGAGCATAAACTCTGAGGTGGCCCAGTGTAGCTCAAGTCCCTGCAAGCTGGTTAAAGAAGTTTCACAAAAAAACATGTGGAATAACTTTGGAATCTATGCAGAAGTGCTAATTTGGAGTCTGGGGAAGATAAGTCAGCATGCAAAAGGTTTTTTCTTTTCTGTATTATTCTCTTTTCTCTCAGAAAAATAAAATGCTTCTTATCTTTATGAAAAGTTTCTCTAAAGTTGACACAGAAATTCTCTGGAGCACTTCTACCATCAAAAAGAAAGACACGGTGCTTTGTTTTCTATAGATAGTGAAATGATAACAACGAATTTTCTCATTTTCCTTGTGGTCAGTGAAGAATACAACATTAGCAATTCTCAGGTAGATATAAGGAAGATGAATTTAAAATGTGCTAGAAATAATTGATACATTGATGGCATCTACCACTATGTGTGACCTGCATGCAATGGAAGCTCTCAAATGACTAGAGGTGGCCATACAGGAAGACACGGCAAAAGCCTCATTCCACGTACAGCCTACTCATTGGGCTGTGAAACAATGGTGCTTTGGTATTACTAGAGTCAAGTTCCTGCGGTAATCCAGGACCCCACGCAACCAAGCATGTGTAGTGAATTCCACACTACAGCAAACATCAGGTTCAGGGGGAGCTAGACGATGACATGACATTCTTGTCCCATAAATGTACATGCATGACCAAAAACAATCACGTGTTTCCTGACTGCTCACTGAGTACGCCCACAGAAGCGACCTGAGTAGTATCATGGTCCTGTCTTGCTGGAGATCTCAGGCTGGTTGAAGAAACAGATGACACATCAAGCTGCTACACAGCATGGAGAGGTAACAATTCTGAAGTAATTAGCAATACAAGCGAAGGAGCTGTCCCTTGTAGAATGCCAATGTTTTAGGAAAGACTTTTTTAGAAGGCAGAAATTGAGGTGGGTGGTATTTCCATGATCATGGCAGTGGTCCTTGCACCTCGGCATACATAAGAACGGCAATATACCTTGTTTAAATCCATGTTCCTAGGCCACACATCCAGAAACTCTGATTCTGGAAGTCTAGTATGGACCCAAGAACATACTTCTAACAAGCTTCGAGGTGCTGCTGATGGTACAGGCCCATGGGCCACACTTTGAGTAACACTGATTACAGGATTCAGAAAGGAGAAAAGAAGGCACATGAAGTGGAGAAAACAATGGCTTCAGAGGCATGAAAATGGAAACATTCAGGCAAGTTGAGAGCATAGCAAGGCCACAGCCTGATCATGTCAGAGCATGGTTTAATTATTCATCGAATATATGAGAGTTTACAATATGGATGCTATTTTAGGTATGACAGATACAATCAGAACAAGACAAACAAGATACCTGTTATCAGGGAGCTAACTTCAACAGGGAATTGTCAGACAATAAATAAACCAATATACTCAAGGTGGTTTCCAGGAATAGTCACCTTGGAAGGAAGGAAAAGAGGGAAAGAGGACTGAGAGTGACTAGGAGCCTACTTTAGATAGGGTGATGGTCTGGGAAGGCCTCTCTGAGAAGATCACAAGTGAGCTGAGCTGCCCAAAGATCTGGAACGTGAGAATTCCAGGCAAGAACAATGACTGGCACAAGATGATTAATGATAAGCAGGAAATGTGGGTGCGTCACATCACACACAGCCTTCTCAGGAGTGTGGACTTAATACACGTGAAAACTATTAGGTTATTGGTGCAAAAGCAATCACAGTTTTTGCCATGGAAAGTAATGGCAAAACTGCAATTACTTTTGCACCAACCTAGTAACAACTAATATTTTGCTAATTTACTTACCAAAAAGGACAAAAGCCAAGACTCATTAGCTATTTAATCTCAGGCAGAGCCTTTTTAAATTTGTTCCCTCATCAATAAAATGGAGCTATCAATGGAATCATGTTAAAATACTTGATCAGCCAGGCACGTGGCTCACACCTGTAATTCCAGCACTTTGGGAGGCCAAGGTAGATGGATCACCTAACAGGAGTTCAAGACCAGCCTGGCCAACATGCCAAAACCCTGTCTCTACTAAAAATACAAAAATTAGCTAGCATGCTGGTGGGTACTTGTAATCCCAGCTACTCAGTAGGCTGAGGCAGGAGAATTGCTTGAACCAGGAAGGCGGAGGTTGCAGTGAGCTGAGGTTGCATCACTGTACTCCAGCCTGGGTGACAAGAGTGAAACTCCATCTCAAAAAAAAAAAAAAACAAAAAACTAAACAAAAAAAACTTCATCTTTGCCTTTACATATAAAAGGAAAGCACTAAGCAAGTGGAAGTCATTATAACTGCTACTATATAATAAATGTAACACTCTTAATCACAGAAACTAACTTTGTCTTATCTGACCTCTTTGGGGTAACTGGGTTCCTCACTAAAACAACAAAGGTATTAGCCAGCTTCCAAGCAGGTCTTTGGAACCTTGTATTCAACTGCAGGAAGATGGTAATGCCCCTGCCAGCATCTGAATGTGGATATACATTTGCTACACAAATGGGAAAGTTAAGAAAGCTCTCTGGTGATAGAGCATAGGACTTAGGTTTTTGTTGAATGGCATGTTTCTACCTGTCACTTATGTCTTAAATTACATAAGAAACCATTTTAAAATAAGATGATGTTCATATGCCACAAAACCTAGCATATAACAGCTAAAATGAACTGTTGGGACCTGCCCAAAGCACTGTGTTGAGATTCCATGGCTGTAATACAGGATAGCAGAAAAGAAATCAAGGATATATAAGAGATTATTCCCAGAGCCATATCTGAAGACGCTGGTACATAGAGAATAATGTCATTCTTGAAAGACAAAAATTAAGTACACAAAAAAGTTTGCTGGAATACTATCCTATCAATTGTTTTCTTTAGGAAGCATAATGATTTTGTTTTCATTTTGATCTTTATTATATATTTTCTAATTTTTGTGCTATGAAAATATCTTTATATAATAAAAAAGTTTAAAATCAGTGCCCCTCCCTTCCCCACCACCGAAACTTAGTTCTTTATTAGATCACAGCAATCCCTGAGACTGTCCATTAACCAAAAAGATGATAAAGAATTAAACCCTAAAAAGCAAGACTCACTACAAAAGTTAGTGTTGAAAGGTCAGAGCCATCACTTGAGAAAACAGTCAATTCACACCATGATTCCATTTAAAGACACTCATTCACTCAGCAAACATTTATTAATAAGTCGTTCATTTGAAATCCCAACTAATAAAGCACATAATTAAAAAGGTAAATGGCCTCATTATAAATGTACTCATTGCTCTTTCTTTTTTTTCCAACTTTGTTTTTAGCATCAAAAGTGGTTCTTAAGGATGTGAGGTCTTTAGGTGGCTGAAAAATGGGTCATTCTCCTAATTAAGAACAGCGAAAGTGGGAAGGACCTGTTTTAGTCCTATTTCATCAAGATGGCTAATTACTGTGTGAAATTGATCTCCATGTCTGTGCTGAGAATGTGATCCTGAACTTGGGAACAATCCATTACCAGCCTTGGGGCTTCAAAGTCAAGTGGAACAGAGAAGAAAACTTTTAGGGACAAAGGGCATTTTAAAAATAATTGTAGCTCATGTTAAACAAAATCATTATAGAGAACTGCACAACAGAACTGAGTTCTCAATTTCTCATCCATTGCTCTTCCTACTGACACTAGACCAACTCTTTTTGTTCTTCATCTTGGCGAGAAGGTGAGGATTTCCTCAATGTTGTAGGATGGGCTAAAAACCAAGAGGGATTAATCTAACAACATCAACAACAATGAGTATTTCTTGAGAACTTACGATATGAACTGTTCTAAGAACTTACATGTACTAAGTCACTTAATCCTCTCAATAACCCTATGAGGTAGGCATTACTAGTCTCTGTGCAGTATTAGTCTCTGTGCCGTATACATAAGGAAAAATTTAGTGTGCCGAAGGTCATATGGTTTATAAATGGTGGATCCAAGGTTCCGGCCAATTCAATCCGATTGTCACTCTTAACCAGATGACATGTTGTTCATAGTTTTTCTTTCTGTGCCCCCATCTCCTTATTGAAGCTATATTTTGGATAAATTTTTAAAAAGTTATGAATGATCATTAGAATTTAGCCAGGCAGGCCAGGCATGGTGGCTCATGCCTGTAATCTCAGGACTTTGGGAAGCTGAGGCAGAAGGATCACCTGAGATTAGGTGTTCAAGACCAGCCTGGCCAACTTGGTAAAATCACATCTCTACTAAAAATACAAAAATTAGCTGGGCATGGTGGCACGTGCCTGTAATCCCAGCTACTCGGGAAGCTGAGGCATGGGAAGTACGTGAATCTGGGAAGCAGAGGTTGCAGTGTGCCAAGATCACGTCACTGTACTCTATCCTGGGCGACAGAGCAAGACTCTATCTCAAGAAAAAAAATAATAATAATTTAGCCAAACAAACTGGTGTTGGCCCATGATCAAAAATAAGTTACCATCTAAGCAAGAAAAATGTTTTAAAAATGAATTACAACATTATTCTTTATTTTTACCAACTTTTTTCCTTTTATTGATTTTCACCTATGCCATGAACATTGCTTTTGCCTATCTAGTTGGGAGCTTATTAGTTGGTTCCTTCTTCAAAACAGAAGGGGGGAAATAATCTAATTATAATAAAGATGATGCTGATAGGAGAAACTAACTTTTACTGAGCCTTTACCATAAGCTAAGCACTGTACCAAGAACTTATATAGGTTGGTTCATTTACTCCTCATCAGAACTTTATAATGGGTACAATTATGGAATGTCACAAATATGAAAACTGAGGCTTAGAAAGATTAAGTAATTTGCCCAATGACACATACCTAGCAAGAAACAGATATAGAACTCCAATCCAGATGTAATTTCCAAATCCACATCTCAGTAATTTAGTAAAAGCTGTCACTCTTAATCTACTGGAAAGGCTAAGCACTCTGAAAATAATTCACAGCCAACACTGTGCTATTTTCCTGACCTTACAGGTATAACCAGACTGATGTAAAAGACCAACCCAATATACAATTCACTTGATCAAGATTCTGTTAAGCGTCATTTTTCTATGGAAAATCCTGTGGATCTCACTTTGTTTTGTCACTCTGCTATTCTCCTCTTCTGAAATGTTATCCACATCATATGGAACTTGACTAAATTAAAACATATCCTTCAGGTAAGCTAAGAAAAGATTAAAAATGCATGACATAAACTTTAAATCAACCACTACAATTATAAAACAAAGAGTTACAGTTGATAAGCATAAGGAGAAAAAATGGGGTGATTAAGAAGTATGTAATCAAAAAGAAGACAGAGAACAAAGAACAGATGAGACAAAGAAAAAAAAAATCAAGATGGCACATTTCAACCAAACCATATCAAAAACCACATTAAACATAAATGATCTAAACACCCAATGAAAGGCAGAGATAATGCCAATAAATTCAATAACTTAAATGAAATGGACAAATTCCTTAAAACATACAAACTACCAGAATGTACTCAAGCAGAAGCAGATAAGCGGTAGTCCTACAGCTACTTAAAAAATTAGACCTACAGTAAAAGAAAAAAAAAATTCGACACACTTGCTCACACCTGTAGTCCCAGCCATTCAGGAGGCTTAGGCAGGAGAATCACTTGAGTCCAGAAATGTGACCCTGTCTCTAAATTAATTAATTAATTAATTAATTATTAAAACTCTCAGCCTGAATGCATTCACCAAGGAATCCCATCAAACATTTCAAGCATAATGCTAGTTCTATATTAATTATTCCAAAAAATTTAAAATAAGTTAATATTTAACAACTCAATCTATGAAGACAGTAATACCCTGAAACCAAAATCAGACAAAGACATTACAAGAAAACAACAGAATGAACTAGATGCAAAAATACTCATAATTTTTGCAGATCAAATCCAAAATATATAAAAAAGATAATATATCATGACTAAGTGGAATGTATTCCAGGAATGCAAGGATAGCCTAATATTTGAAAATCAATGTAATTCACCATATGAACAGACAGAAAAAGAAAATCATATTATCATCTCAATAGATGCAGAAAGCACCCAGCAAAATTTACATCCATTGCTGATTAAAAATAAAAAAATTAGCAATGGAAAAAAAAACTTTCTCAAGCTGGTAAAGGGTATGCATCTAAAAACTATGGCTAATATATACCTGATTTTGAAAAATTAAATGTTTATTCCCTAAGATCAAGAATGAGGTATGAATGTCTACTCTTATCACTCCTATTCAACACTATGCAGAAGGTTTTAGCCAATGCCATACAGCAAGAAAAAGTTATAAAAGGCATCCAGATTAAAAAAGAACTGTTGATATTCACAGATCACATGATTGCCTATATTGAAAATATGATACCATCTACAAAAACATTACTAAAACTAATAAATGAGTTTTGCAAGGTTGCAAGATACAAGATGAACATACAAAAATCAGTACCGCCGGGCGTGGTGGCTCACGCCTGTAATCCCAGCACGTTGGGAGGCCGAGGTGGGTGGATCACGAGGTCAAGAGATCGAGACCATCCTGGTCAATATGGTGAAACCCCGTCTCTACTAAAAATACAAAAAATTAGCTGGGCATGGTGGCGCGTGCCTGTAATCCCAGCTACTCAGGAGGCTGAGGCAGGAGAATTGCCTGAACCCAGGAGGCGGAGGTTGTGGTGAGCCGAGATGGCGCCATTGCACTCCAGCCTGGGTAACAAGAGCGAAACTCCATCTCAAAAAAAAAAAAAAAAAAAAAAAAATCAGTACCACGTAAGAGTATTTAATAAAAGCATGTATGAGGTTAAAATATATTTTAAATAATCTACTGGGAAGCTTATGAAAATGTAGCTTACAAATAAGCTAAAAATTATAAAACATGAAATAGATACACTCATATGCATGGAACTGGGACAGTTAATGTTCTTTACTTGCTTAAAATATTTTTTATAAGCTTCCGTTACCCCATTTATTCTTGATGAAAAATCTTCTGGTCCTCAATTACTTAGAAAGTAAATGGATTCTCAGTTTAGCAAAGTGCCATATGTCAGAGACAAACTGGTGGCAATTATGATTTTGAGATACTATCATACAAAGGGAGATTCACCTGTTTTTCATGGAAGTCTGGTTTTCTGGCAAGAAGATCCAGGTACATTCATAGTAACAACTTCAAATAGAGAAACGACCTTGGATTAAAGACTCTGATGTGTACGTGAACATGTAAGTATATTGGGAAGACCTGGGACAATGCTTTTAATTTAAAATTGAAACTAGAATTTTAGGCTGGGCACAGTGTCTCATATCTGTAATCCCAACACTTTGGGAAGAAAAGGCAGGAAGAATTTCCTAAGCCCAAAAGTTCAAGACCAGACGACACAACATGGCAATACACCATCTCTACAAAAAATTTAAAAATTAGCCAGGGATGATGGCAGATGTCTGCAGTCCCACCTACTTGGGAGGCTGAGATGGGAGGACCACTTGAGCCCAGGAGGTCAAGGCTGCAGTGAGCTGTGATTGTGCCACTGCACCTCAGCCTGGGTGAAGAGCAAGACCCAATCTCAAAAAAAAAAAACAATAAAAAAAAATTTTATGAAGATAAATTTGTCTACATTTTGTTGTCAATGTAGGTATACAGGCCTACAAATTCACATATATATATAATATATACATATATAATTTAGAGAGATTTGCTTTAGGCTAGTGGTTTCCAAACTTGGCTGTATGTTTTTATCACCTGGAGGGCTTTAAAAAATGTAATGTTGGCCAGGCACAGTGGCTCATGCCTGTAATCCCAGCACTTTTGGGGGCCGAAGTGATGGATCACGAGGTCAGGAGCTCGAGACCATCCTGGCCAACGTGGTGAAACCCCGTCTCTTACTAAAAATACAAAACGTATCTGGGTATGGTGGCATGTGCCTGTAATCCCAGCTATTCAGGGGGATGAGGCAGGACAATCACTTGAACCAGGGAGTTGGAGGTTGCAGTTAGCCGAGATCGTGCCACTGCACTCCAGTCTGGCAACAGAGCAAGATTCTGTCTCCAAAAAAAAAAAAAAAAAAAAAAAGGAAAAGAAAAAAAGTAATGCCCAGTTCACACCGAAGAAAAATGATGAAATCAGAATCAGGATGAATCAGAAGCCAGGCATCAGTATTGTATATAGATCCCAGATGATTCCAGTGTGCAATAAAGTTTGAGAACCACTATTTTAGACAAAATTTGATAATGGCATTATTATCAAATTAGTAACTTAATTTTGAGCCATTATAGGTGGTTTTAAGTCTCTAACCACTTGGACTGAATAAATTACCAGGGGAAGCAATAACAATCTGCAAAATGCCATCTCTGCAGAGGGATGGAAAGCTGGAGATCAGGAGATGCTAAAAATATATGACTCAAAGAAAAAGGGAAGGGATGGTATTCTATTTCCAAATTCCTTATAAAGGTTATTTATGAAACATCAAGTCACTGCAACTGACCAAGAAAGCCAGCTCAGAAACGAAAATCATAGCCCAAAGAGAAGAAACACCCTCTGAGAATGATGCTTATTACATGAGGCACATTTTATACCCAGAAAACGGGATGCTTCCATTTGAGTGTATCACAATCTGTCCTCCATACGTAACTCTCACCTGATTCTTAACAGAAAATCCAGAAATGTACAGGAATAAATTAAGGGTGTGCTTTCAGATTTACATGCTGAAAAAGATAGATACACCCACACCCATGTAGTTCATGGGACAACAAAGGTCTCTCAAAGGGGCAAGATTCACTGAATGAAATTTGATTGACAATAGGTCATTTACAACCTCTGTCACCTGTGTTACTTTTCTCCATGCATGTAACCAAACGTGAGATGACTGTCCTTTTTTTCTGGTTTCAGTGGGGTTAGGTATGCATTTGCAAAAGTGAATGGGACATTTGGGGCTATCATTTACAGTGGATCCATAAAACTGCTATGAGAACTAGAATAGCAAAACAGAGTTTAGTGACATGACTTACCCTATGGCACATGTAGGATCCACCTTTCTTCACCCGGTCTTTCCCAGAAGGGGGACCTTTCTATGGATGAAGAAAAAAGGCTACATTAGACCAGAAAGCAAAGCTGCCCCTTACACAGTTGGAGAGAACCCGCTTTGATCCAACTAGCTCTCTCATGTTTGCCTAAACTCTCCACACGCATGCATTTCTACCCCTAGGCTTTCTATCTGTATTCATGGACCCTCCCAAATGCCTACCTCCCCAAATCCTACCCATCTTCTAAGGCCCACCTCAAGTTCCCACTCTTTGGTAAAGTATTTGTGACGATAGGAAGCAATCCTGCCTCTAAGTCTCTACAGCATTTGTTGCCAGGATGACTAATAAGCAGCTTGGTTGCACCTCTTACCATGTCATGTGAATATGCAAATTTATCCTGTGTTATAATTGGTTTATTCATCTACACTGGCATGCCTCTTTAAATTACATGGGTTTTTTTGGAAATAAAAAAAATTTTTTGAGACTCCCTCTGTCACCCAGGCTGGACTGCAGTGGCATAATCATAGCTCACTAAAGCCTTGACCACCTGGTCTCAAGCAATCCTCCCTCCTTAGCCTCCCAAGTAACCCACAGGCATGAACCACCACACTCAAGGTAACTTTCAAAAATTATTATTTGTAAAGGCCGGGTCTCACTATACTGCCCAGGCTAGTCTCGAACTACTGGGTTCAAGTGACCCTACCGCCTCAGCCTTCCAAAGTGCTGGGATTACAGGAATGCACCACCACAGCAGGCCAGAATTATACGTTTTTATAATCCCACTGTGTAACACTTAATAAACACTTTGCTGATTGAATGAAAGAGTCTGCTTGTTAGCCTTTTTTAAAAAAATTAGGTGTGGTTTATTGATATATAATAATATACAGTAAAATCCCATCTTTTTAAGTGCACAGTTCCAATGAGTTTTGACAAACATATATAATCATGTAACTGCTATCACCACCAAGATATAGAACATGGTTTATCTTAAAAAAAAAAAAAAAAAAAAAAGACACATAGTGCTTACTATGAACCAGGCACAGTTTGAGTACTTTACAAATATTAACTCAGGTATTCTCCACCCAACCTTGGAGGTAGATTAAGTAATTGGCAAAGTAATTGCCACAGCCAGGCAGCCTTGCTCTAGAGTCCATACTTGGAGGCACTCCACTGTGCTCCCACTTAGAGACCAGAACTGTAGGAAATCAGGCAGAAAAGAAGGCAGGAAAGAGCAGTGACTGCCACTGTAATGAGAATTAAGATCTACACAGAGCCAGTATAATGGCAAGAGCTTTTTCTAGGGAGTGCTTCAGATAAAAGTTTAAAGGAAACAAAAATCCTAAAGCATCGTGCCAAGATAAAAGCCTCAACATCAGGTAAGCTATACAGAGCATCTGAGAGGTGCCAATAGGCTTTAATAAGCCAGAACCATAACAGGGGAGTCTGTGGGCATAGGGATTTATCTCCCTTATTTTTGTTGTTCAAAAAGACAACTAATCACACAACTGTCTACTATTTGCTTATCGAAAATGTGAGAAGCTGGGACCACGCTGCTCCTATCTTACTTTTTCCTTTTCCTGTGAACCACCTATTTCAAGGGCCCTTACTTAAGTGGCAGAAATTAAAAGAACCACATTTTCTCCAAGCACGGCTAATGTACTTTCTTGCAAATGTAAACCATGTGGGCAGAAGTGCACATTATCTTCTAAGCATTTCCAGGTACAGATGCTCCTTAGCATGGGATTAGGTCTTGTCCTGATGAATCCATTGTAAGTCGAACATTTAAAACACCTAACCTACCCAACATCACAGCTTAGCCTAGCCTACCTTAAATATGTTCAGCACACATACGTTAGTCTGTAATTGGGCAAATCGTGTAACACAAGGTCTGTTTTACAATAAAGTGTTGAATATATCATGTAAATTAATACTGAACTGAAAGTGGAAAACAGAATGGTTTTACTTAAAAGCACAGTTTCTCCCGAAGGCATATCACTTTTGCACAGCTGTAAACTCAAAAAAATCTTAAGTCAAACCATTGTGAGTAGGGGACTGTCTGTGCTTAGAAACTATCACAAAGCCATTGGCTATTCCTCCTTCATCTGCAGGGCTACAATATTTCCAAAGCCTTAAATGCTTAATGTTACATTAATAAGCTTCTATCAATTATGAACAGGCACACTGCAAATGTGAAAAGCTGCACGTCAAAATAATGGCCAGAAGCAGTATTCTCCCCAGGAATATCTAGAATCTGACAAACATTCTGAGTGAGTTTATCATTCTATAAAAGACGATTACCAAGGATTCACAGTAGCATCAATGAAAGCATTTCTAACTGTGGAACTCCCTCATACAACGGCCACCCTCTCCTATACTGTTTCTTGCTAGACAATTCTTGCATTACACTGCTTTAGGTGGTTCTCTGCATGCTCTTTACAATGTATCAAATGACAGTTTAAATTGTGATTCAAGTCTCTGACAGTATCTGCCAACATGCAATTTAGACTCCTCAAGTAGATCTAGGAACAAGAAGGAGCTGATTTGCCAATGTGAAGGCATGGGAACAAAATAGTTTCCTTTCATCATCAACTTCAATGAACTAAGTCTGCAATCAATAACTATGACACTTATCAGAGTGACACGAGTACTAATGACAGTCATCCCAGGCTGACACAACTGTAGCCCCTAACACAGTCCTCAATTTAGGTTACTGCTCAGCTGGCTCTTATAAATAAAACTCTTTTTTGCTAGCAAACAACATGGTAATTAGCTAAAACTGTTTGAAGTGTTTGCCACTTTGCCAAAAAACAGAAAAATGACTAGGAGGGTATAGTGGGTTGAAGAGTGTTCCCAAAATTCATGTTCGCTCACAGCCCCCGTGTCTGACCTGATTCAAAATAGGAACTTTGCAGATTTGTAATTTTTGTAATTAATATAAAGCCATATTGGATTAGGGTGGGCTCTAAATCCAATGACTGGTGTCCTTGTAAGACGATGAGAAGATGCACAGAGAAACAATGAGTTGTACATGGGGTCATGGAGGCAGGGACTGGAGTGAGGCAGCTACAAGCCAAGGAATGCGAAGGATTCCCAGAAGCCACCAGGAACAATCCTCCCTTGGAGACTCCAGGTGGGGTGTGCCCCAGACGGCACCTTAATTTCAGACTGCTAGCCTCCAGAACTGTGAGAGGAAAAATTTTTGTTGTTTGAAGACATTAAGTGTGTGGTAGGTTGTTATGCATCCCTAGTAGACTAATCCAGAGAGTTGGGGAAGAGGGGTGTCTCCATTCCAGTTTGTGAAAGAAAACATTAATACATCAAAATTAACACTGTCTCATGATCAAGTTATTACTGCAGGTTAAAACAACTTAAGTGCCTATTGGTGGTGGCGTTTAAATACCTCACCTGTTTGCCTGTATACCTCAGCAGAAAGAGAGGCTGTAGGGCCTACCACCTCCACTTCCGGTGCTCAAGAGTTTCCGGGATGCACAAGACTCCACTTGGAATTAATCTAGACACCCATCAGCAGTGAAATGGATAAAAAAAATGTGATACATATACAACAAATCATGTTCTCTACAGCAACATGGACGGAGCTGGAGGCCATTATTATTCCATGTGAATTAATGCAAGAGCAGAAAACCAAATACTGCACGTTCTCACTTATAAATGGGAGCTAAACATTGAGTACACATGGACACAAAGAAGAGAACAATAGACACTGGGGCCTATTTGAGGGTGGAGGGTGGGAGGAGGAGGAGGGCTGAAAAACTACCTACTGAGTATTAGGCTGATTACCTGGGTGACAAAATTATCTGTACACCAAACCCCAGAGCACACAATTTACCCATGTAACAAACCTGCACATGCACCCTTTGCACTTAAAAGTTGGAAAGAAAAAAAAAAGTTTCAGTGGAAAAACACATGGAACATACGGACTCTGCCTATAACCAGGCAGGTATCACCATGAATGCTGTCTCCAAAGGTACTATTGCCCATAACTGTTCTAGTCCCACAGACACCGAAATATTAACACGTTTCTAATGCTTGCATGGTTGCAAGGAAGAGCAAAGCACACAGGTTTCTACACGTCACTCCCAATAACCTCAAAAGGCCAAGGTACAGGCAAGGTTCTCGGGAAAAAGGATAAAGAAGCAACACTCGGTGTTGGTGCAGAGAAATCTACCCGTTTTAAACACCTGGGAAGACATGAAAGTCTTTAACAATGAAACGAATCCACTGCAGATGCCACAAACCACGTACCAGTGAGACTGGCTTGTCTGGAGGAGGAATGAGTCTGTAAGGAAGAGGGGTGACCAGCCTGCTCAGGGCTGCCAGGACATTTTTCACAGCACCACGACTGCACTCTGCGTAGTCAAGAGACACTTCCCTTTCCCTCCTTGTCATGCCCAATACATTGACAAGGAAAGCAACAGAAGGGACGGAGATGTGACAAATTTCCATCACTCAGCAGTCAAAAGGCACTATTAGCAACCTGGATGGGACTGAAGACTATTATTCTAAGTGAAGTAACTCAGGAATGGAAAACCAAACATCATATGTTTTCACTCCTAAGTAGGAGCTAAGCTATGAGGATGCAAAGGCATAAGAACGGCACAATGGACTTTGGAGACTCAGGGGGAATGGATGGGAACGGGATGAGGGATAAAAGACTACAAATAGGGTGCACCAGAATCCCACAGATAACCACTAAATAACTTACTCATGTAACCAAACACCACCTATTTCCCAATAACCAATGGAAATAAAAACATTTAAAACAAATAATAAACATGTTATTAGACATAATGCATAGTATGAAATGCTAAGCATCCATTAAAAAGAATGAGGCACTTCTGTATGTGTATACTTTACTATCATTTTTACTAAGAAAATAACAGCATCAAGCATTTATTCTGACCCTTACAAAAACTATGCCTGAGTGAATATTCTTTATAGAGGAATTCCAGATAATTAATGTAGAAGGAGTAATAGAATATCACTTAAATATCACTATTTCAAAAATCTTGGCCAGGTGCAGTGGCTCATGCCTGTAATCCCAGCACTTTGGAGGCCAATGTAGGAAGATTGCTTGAGTCCAGGAGTTGAAGACCAGCCTGCACAACATGGTGAAGCCTCATCTCTACAAAAAATACAAAAATTAGCCGGACACACACACACACACACACACACACACACACACACACACACACACACACCCCTACCTAAAGCCTAAATATAATCAAGATTTTAAATCTAAATAAAAGACTGTAGGAAATACAGGGGATAGAATATACTAAAATGATTCCACAAAGATGCAATGAACAAAACCCAGACCGTGGGAAATTCTTTTAAAAAGAGATCAGGGCTGGGCACAGTGGCTCATGCCTATAATCCCAGCACTTTGAGAGGCCAAGGCAGGCAGATCACTGGAGGTTAGGAGTTTAAGACCATCCTGGCCAACATGGTGAAACCCTGTCTCTACTAAAAATATAAAAATTAGCCAGTCGTGGTGGTACACACCTGTAATCCCAGCTACTGGGGAGGCTGAGGAAGGAGAACTGCTTGAACCCAGGAGGCAGAGGCTACAGAGCCAAGATTGCACCACTGCACTCCAGCCTGGGCAACAGAGCAAGACTTCATCTCAAAACAAAACAAAACAAAAAACAAAAGCAGATCAGACATGTTTTCAACAAATAAATAGCAAGGGAGGAAAAAGAAAGGAGACATTATAAATTGAGAGACTTAAAATATTCCCTGGTCATGGTGGTGGCAGGGGACAATTCTATATGCCTTGTGGCAGTTTTTGTCCTGGATTAACTTTTGAAGGAAGTTTGTGTAACAAACAGTCTCAGAAGATGACAGAGGGCAGATTTGTTTCCTGGCCAGAACAATAATGTCAAAGGTTGGGTATGTTTATTATAAACCTCTTTTTAAGACTGGAAGTCTAAGCTCAGAATCCCCCGGCTGTGACAAAGACCTACTGTGTCATCCTTATGTGACTTGGGAGAGAAGGGGAAGCAATGTGAACATGAAGTGCATGTGGCTTGCTGTGCTGTGATGAGAAAAATCCTGTAACTCTGACACAGAAACTTCATGTCTTCTGCCAGCATCCATGACACTGTAGTGGCCTATCTCATGAGCTTGCAAACAGGATAACATTTTAGACTCTTCATAGCCTTGATGAAGGCATATCAACCAAACAAAATGCATAGTATTACTGTCATATAGTTATATATATGAAAAATGTAACAACACGGTGTGACCATTATTGCCTTAAACAATCTTATGTTTTTAAAAAGAATTAAGTGAAAATATAAATACAGTCTTTTCTACTTACCTATTTACCATATTTCCTACTTGTCAGTTCTGCCGGTATCTAACTGAGGTATCACCTAGTGCCATTCCCTTTCACTCTAGAAAAACTGCTTAGCATTTCTTAGTATGGCAGATCTGCTAGCAGCTTCACGGTCTTTGTTAATCTGCAATGACTTTATTTCTCCTTCATTTAAAAAAATGTAAATCTTTGTTATGGGTAATTGCTGATTCCTATGAAGCTGTAAAAGGTCATAGAAATCGGTGTACTGTACACCGTTTTCCCCAATGGCAACATCTTCCAGAACTCTGTACTGTATCTCAACCAGGATGTTGACATTGACACAGTCAAGACACAGAACATTTCCCTCACAAGGATCCTTTATGTTGCCCTTTTATAGTTATGACCATTTCCTTCCCATCCCCCGACCCCTTCTTTACACCTGGAAAACACTAACTCCTTCCCATTCCTATAATTTTAGCATTTCAAGAATGTTATATTATCATAAATGGAATCATACAGTATGTAAACTTTTGGAACTGGCTTTTTTTCTCACTCAGCATAATTCTCTGGAGATTCGTCCAGATTGCTGTGTGTACCAACAGTCTATCCCTTATTACTATTGAGTAGTATTCCATGGTGTGGATGTATTAGTCTGTTTAAATACTCACCCACTGAAGGACATCTGGGCTGTTTCCAGTTTTTGGCTATTATGAACAAAGATGCTATAAACAGTCATGTACAAGTTTTTGTATGAACATAAGTTTTCATCCCTTTGGAATCAATGCCGAGGGTAATTGTTGTGTCATATAGTGGTCGATGTTTGTTTGTTGTTGTTGTTGTTATTGTTTTAGACAGAGTCTCTCACTCTGTTGCCCAGGCTCAAGTGCAGTGGTGCAATCTTGGCTCATTGCAACCTCCACTTCCCGGGTTCAAGCCATTCTCCTGCCTCAGCCTCCCAAGTAGCTGGGATTACAGGCACGCACCACCAGGCCCAGCTAATTTCTGAATTTTTAGTAGAGATGGGGTTTCGCCATGTTAGTCAGGCTGGCCTCAAACTCCTGACCTCATGTGATCAGCCCACCTTGGCTTCCCAAAGTGCTAGGATTACAGGAGTGAGCTTTTGTGCCCATCCAAATGTTTAGTTTTTAAAGAAAATGTCAAACTGTTTTCTAGAATGGCTGCACTCTGTCACATATCAGCAATGTATAAATGATCCAATTTCTCTGTATTCTAGCCAGTCGCTATTTTTTAATTTTAGCCATTCTGACAGGTTTCTCCAGTGGCTAATATGTTGAGCATCTTTTCATGTGCTCAGATGCCATCTGTGTATTTTCTTCTGTGAAGTATCTCTTCACATCTTTTGCTTATGTTCTAATTGGATTGTTTGTTTTTTTAGCGGTAAGTGTTGAATTTTTTTTATATTGTAAATATAAGTGGCTTTTGTCAGATATATGGGTTGCAAATAATTTCTACCACTCTGTAGCTCTTAATGGGATCTTTCACAGAAAAAAAGTTCTAATTTTTATAAAGTCCAACTTATTTATTTTTCCATGTGTGGGTGATCAAGCTTTTTGGTGTCAAGTCTATACATCTTTGCCCAGCCCTAGATCCCAGGTTTTTTCCTGTGCTTTACGTAAAGGTTTTAGAGTTTTTTAGTTTAAATTTTAACTCCTGTGATTCATTTTGAGTTAATTTTTGTGTAAGGTGTGAGACTAAGGTAGAGGTTCATTTCCTGCCTACGGATGTCCAATTGCTCCAGCACCATATGTTGATAAGGTTTTCTTTCCTTCATTGAATTGCTTTGGCAACTTTGTCAAAACTCAGTTGGGCATCATATATGCGTGGGTCTATTTCTGGATTCTTTATTTTGTTCCACTGATCTATAAGCATATCCCTCCACCTACATCAAACAGTCTTGATTACTATAGCTATTTAGTTAGTCTTCAAATTGGGTAGATTGGTGCCTTTCACATTATTATTTCCCAAAATTGTTTTAGCAATTCTAGTTACTTTGCCTTTCCATATATATTTCATAATAATCATGTCAATATCTATACAAAATATTGCTGGCATTTTGATAGGAATTACATTAAACAACTGGGGGAAGAACTGACATCTTTACTAGGCTGAATTTTCCAATTCATGAGCATTGTCTATTCATTTATTCAGTTATTTCTTTCATTGGCATTGCACAGCTTTTAGCATGCATGTACTATACACATTTTATTAGGTTTACATATAAACACTTCATTTGGTTTTGGTAACTGTAAATGTACTGTATTTTAAATTTCAATGTCCACATGTTTGTTGTTAGTCTACAAAGACACTTGATTTTTGTATGTTTATCTTGTGTCTTATAAACTTTATAAACTGATATATTAGTTTTAAGAAAATTTTGGTAGTTTCCTTGGGACTTTCTATATAAACAAACACTCATGTATCTGCAAATAGGGACTGTTTTATTTCTTCCTCGCTGATCTGTAAGAATTTCTAGCCAGTAGAATAAGGTAAGAAATGGTAAGAATTTCCATTTCTTACCTTATTTTACTGGCTAGAAATCCCAGGACTATGTTGAATAAGAATTCAGGAAACAGACATACTTACCTTTTCCTGCTATTAGTGGGACGGCACTTGGTCTTTTACCATTAAGTATAATGGCAGGTACACAGTTTTTTGTAGATGTTCTTTATTAAGTTTGAGAAAATCTCTGTATTGCTACTTTTCTGAGAATTTTTGTCATAAATGAGTGCTGAAGTTTGTTAATGCTTTTTCTGCACTGATATAATCATGTGATTTTCTTCTTCTTTAGCGTCTTATTATGGTAGATTACATTGACTGATTTTTAAATATTTAACCAGATTTCACTCCTGGAATAAACCTCAATTATCATGTTTTAAAAAATATACTGATGAATTCTATTTGCTAACATTTTGTTGGGAATTTTTCTGTTTATGAGGGATGTTCACCTGCAGGAATCTTTATTTACTGCTTTGGGTTTGGGGATCAAGGCAGTACCAACTTTATAAAATGATTAGAAAGTGTTTCCTTCTTTCCATTTTCTATAAGAAATTGTGTAGAACTGGTGTTGATTCTTCTTTAAATGTCTAGTTAAATTCTTCAATGAATCCATTTGGGCCTGGAGATTTGTTTCTTGAGAAGTTTTAAAAATTTCTAATTCTATTTCCTTAATAGTTATAGGACTATTCAAATTACCTATTTAATACTGTGTCAACTGTGACAGTTTGAATTTTTTGAGGAAGTGTTGTTCCTCATCTAAGTGGTCACATTTATGTGTATATGGATGTTCACCGTATTCCCTCATTATCCTTTTGAAGTCTACAGAGTTTGTATTGATATCCTGTTTCATTTCTCATATTAGTAATTTGGGTATTTTCTTTTTGCTTTGTCAGTCTTGCTAGAGGTCTGTCAATTTTATAAATCTTTTCAAAGACCCAGTTCTTCATTTCACTGATTTTTCTCTATGTGTTTTTTTTTGGTGTTTTTCTGTTTTCTATTTCATTGATTTCTGTCTTTATTATTTCCTTCCTTTTGCTTGCTTTGGGTTTGGTTTCCTTTTTGCTGGGTTCTTGAGTTAAAACATATTGATTTTGAACTTTTTCTCTTCTCTAATGTACACATGCAATTCTGTAAATTTCCCTCTTAGTACTGCTTTCACTATATCCCACAAATTTTGAAGTTTCATTTTCATTCAGTTCAGTGCATTGTTTGATTCACCTTCGGACTTCCCCTGTGACCTAAAGATTATTTAGAAGCATGTTTTACGGTTTCCATGTGTTCAGGGATTTTCCTATTATATTTCTGTTACTGATTTCTAGTTTGATTCTATTGTGGTTAGAGAACACATTCCGTATGTCACCATATCCTGTGCCATCAGATGAACCTCGACTAATTTTTAAATTTTTTAAAATTAGTCGAGGTTCATCTGATGGCACAGGATATGGTTTGTCTTGGTATATGTTCCATGTGTACCTGAAAAAAAAGGGTATTCTGCTGTTATAGGACAGACTGTGCTAGAAATCTTGATCAGATCCTTTGGTTGATGGTGTTGTTGAGTTCTTCTAAATCCTTGCTGACCTTCTATCTAATTGTACTATCAATTATTGAGAAATGAGTGGTTTTAAAATTGTGGCTTAGTCTACTTCTCCTTCCAATTTTATTAGTTTTAGCCTCATATGTTTCAGCTCCATTCACTGGGGCATACACAGTGTTATTATGTCCTATTGATGGATTAACCATTTTATCATTATATATGTTCTTTCTCGACTCTGGTAATTTTCTTTGAAGTCTGATTTACATGATATGAATATAGCCACTCTGACTCTTCTTTGATTAATGTTTACATAATATATCCTTTTCAATCATTCTGTTGTCAACTTGCTTATATCATTATATTTGAAGTTTCTTGTAGATAGCAGGTAATTGGGTTGGTTTTTAATCTACTAAGCCAATCTGTGTTTTTAATTGATATATTTAAGCCATGTACTTTTAATATAATTATTGATATGTCATGACTTAAGACTGCCATTTTATTTTTTGTTTTCTGTCTGTTCTCTTTGTTTTTTTTTCTTTTTTTGTCTGTTTTGCTTTTTCTGACTTCCTGTGGGTTACCCAAACTTTTAAAAAAGAATTTCCACTTTTATTTACCTACTGTGCTTTTGAGTGTACCTCTTTGTGTAGCTTCTTTAGTGGATGCTAAAAGTTGTGTTTATATTCATAAACATATCACTCTACTCATGTGTGTATGTATAGTCATAAATTTTTCAGTCTACTCATCATTTTAACAGTTCCAGTGAAATATCAAAACCATAACTCTCTTTAAATCCCTTTAGCTCCCCGTGTTTATAATATAATTGTATTAAATACTTCCTCTAAATACATTTAGAGCCATATCAATGTTATAATTTGTTTCAGCTGTCAAATAAAATTTAGAAAACTCCAGAGAAGGAAAGCCTATTGTATATACTCATATTTTGGCTTACCAAGTTCGTTCTTCTAGTCTGATTTTCAAAGGTTCCCTCTTTAATCATTTTCTTTCTGTTTAAGAAAATTATTTTAGCCATTCTTTTAGGATAGGCTGGCTAGCAACAAATTCTTAGCTTGCCTTTATCTGAGAATGTCTTGATTTCCCCTTATTCCAAAAAGATACTTCACTAGACAAGGATTCTGGGTTAACAGTACTTTTCTTTCAGCACTTAAAAAACATCATGCCATTTCCTCTGACCCTCATGGTCTCCAATCGGAAATCCCACTGTCATTCAAAAAAAATTTTTTTTCCCTGTAGGTGTCATTTTTTCTGGCTGCTTTTAAAAGTTTCATCTTTAGTGTGCAAAAGTTTAATTATAATAGTGTCTTTGTGTAGATTTCTTTGGAATTACCCTTGTTAGGGTTTGCTTAGCTCCTTGAATCTGTGGGTTTAAGTCTCTTGCCAAATTGGAGATGTTTTCAGCCATTATTTTGTCAAGTACCCTTTCTGTGCTGTCTTCTTTCTTTTCTCCTCTGGGATTCTCAATACATAAATGTAAGATCTTTTGTTATAATCATGTAGATCCTAGTGGCTCTCAACATTTATTTGTTTACTATTTTCTTTCCATTGTTCAAATTGGATAATTTCTTTTGTTTTAGTTTACAGTTCACTGATTTTTCTCCCTCTATGCCTTCAATACTGCTGTTGAGCCCATAAACTGAGGTTTTTGGTTTGATTTTTCTATTTTCAGTTCTAAAATTTGCATTTGGTTCTTCTTATATTTTCTATTTCTTTGCTGAAGTTTTCAATTTTTTCATTTGTTTCATATGTGATCATAGTTGCTCACTGATTTCTTTTTTTTCCCCATGGCTTCTTTAAAATCTTTGATGGTTAAGTCTAACATCTCTGTCATCTCAGTGTGGGCATCTGCTGTCTATTTAAATTTACTTTGATATCTTCCTGGTTCTTGGAATGGCAAGTGACTTTTCAACTTAAACCCTGACATGTTCTTATTATGTTACAAGATTCTGGATCTTATTTAAATACCCTGTTTTAGCTGGCTTTCTCCAATACCACCCTGGCAGGGGAAGAGAGGGGGTGTGATCCTGTTACTGCCAGGCAGAAGTAGAAGTTCAGGTTCCCTGCTCAGCTTCCATTAACAACTTAGGAGGGACCCCTCACTACTACTAGATGGGGTGGAAGTTTTGGTTCCCCACCTTGTTGTTACAGCAAGGTAGGGGTAACCACTTTACTACTAGATAATATGAAAGACCTGGCTACCTACTTGGCCTTCTCTGGTTCCTAAATGCAGCCTCATGATGATACAAGTTTAGGCTCCCCACTCAGCCTTTGCTGGACAGTTTTTTCTATTGGTGTTTAGACAAAGTAGTTACTGTCTAAAAGCTTTCTGTATTGTTAGCCTGCCTGTTTCCTACTTGCTCCTTTGGCTAGAGAGAGCAGGCTTTTGTTGAGACTTTGTCTGCACCTGTTAGCATTTCTGAGTTGCTTGCTTCTTTAGCTCCAAGTCTGGGATATACGGGGCAAAAAGGAAATATATGAGACAGGGTCTCACACTTTCACCCAGGCTGGAGTGCAGTGGCCTGATCTTGGCTCACTGCAGCCTCGACTTCCTGAGTCCAGGGAATATTTACACCTAAGTCTTCTGAGTAGCTGGGACTATAGGCGCATACCATGATATCTGGCTAATTTTTGTATTTTTTGTAGAGACCAGGTTTTGCCATGTTGCCCAGGCTGATCTGGAACTGCTGGGTTCACCATAATGTCATTTCTAGGATTCTGAGGTCTTCAGACACTGTGATTTCTTTTAACTTTCCATGGTCTTTTTATATTTCTTTTATGTGCAGTGTCCAGAATTTTAGTTGTATTTAGGAAAATGTACATCTACTCCATCCTTCTAGAACCATGAGTCAAACCTCCTTCACCTTCAGTATTGAAGAATTATTCTCCTGGATGTAGAATTCTTAGTTAAGAATGTTTGTTTGTTTTTCCCTTTGCTCTCTTTGATTGTGTCGTACCACCATTCTCAGGTCTCCATTGTTTCTGATCAGAAATCAGCCATTAATCACATTATTGTTGTCCTGTATGTTATGAATTGTTTTCCTCTTGTTATATTCAAGATTTTGTCTTTCAACAGTGAGAATATGATTTGTCTAGGTGTGTTTCTTTTTGTGGTTTATCCTAATTGAGGTTCACTGAGCTTCTTGGACCTACAGATAATCTTCATCAAATTTGGGAAGTTTTCAGATTTTCTTTAAACTTTTTTGTCCCTTTTGCTCCTCTCCATTTGAGATTCCCATTGCACCTGTGCTAAAATTATGTTTGGACACATGATGTTGTTGCACAGGGCTCTGTTGAATTTTCTCTGAATTTTTTTCTGCTTTTTAAATTTTTATGTATTTATTTATTTTGAGACAGGATCTCACTCTGTCACCCAGGCTGGAGTGCAGTGGCATGATCTTGGCTCACTGCAGCCTCAACTTCTGGGCCCGGGGAATCTTTCCACCTAACCCTCCTGAGTAGCTGGAATTACAGGTGCATAGAATGACACCTAATTTTTTAAATTTCTGTAGATACAGGTTTCGCCATGTTGCCCAGGCTGATCTCGAACTCCTGGCCTCCAGTGACCTACCTGCCATAGTTTCCAAAAGTATTGGGATTACAGGCATGAGCCACCATGCCCAGCCCTCTCTGCTCTTTGGTTTAGATTAATTCATTTTTTTGTTTTTTTGAGACAAGGTCTTGCTCTGTCACACAGGCTGGAGTGCAGTGGTGTGATTGCGGTTCACTGCAGCCTCAACCTACCTAGGTTTAGATGATCCTGCCACCTCAGTCTCTCAAGATTACAGGTGTGCACCACCATACCTGGCTAATTTTTTACTTTTTGTAGAGATGTGGTTTTTCCATATTGCGTAGGCTGGTCTCAAACTCCTGGGCTCAAGCCATCCACTTGTCTCAGCCTCCCAAAATGCTAGGATTATATGTGTGAGCCACTGCACTTGTCCTGGTTACTTTCTCTTGATCTACCTTCAGGATCACTGAATCTTTCTTCTACCATTTCTAATGTGCTCTTGAGTTCAACTAAGGAATTTTTCATTTCAGTTAGTAGTATAATTTTCAATTCCAGAAATTCTGCTTAGTTCTCTTTTATAATTTCCATTTGATTCTCTATTTATTGACTCACAGTTGGCATATTTTATAGCAACTCTTCGAATATACTTTCCTTTAGTTCTTTATATATAATCATAATAGCTATTTCGAAGTCTTTGTTAAATCTAGCATTTGGACCTACTGAGTCAGCTTCAATTTAAACACTCCTATTCTTTAGTATGGGTCATACTTTCTTGTTAGTCTGCATGTTTATTACATTTTAGCTGAAAACTGGACATTTAAGATTATATATATATATAATATACATATAATTTAATATTGCACATATAATCTTAAATGTTTTTATGTTCAGATATATGTGTGTATACATATATATACATATATATATATAGAGAGAGAGAGAGAGAGCGCACATACATACATAACAGCAACTCTTGATTACTCTATTTTTCTGAAGGTTTTTGTTTTGTTTTGGTAACTTACCTGAATATAAACTGCAGAATCTCATTCCCCATGGTCTGTACCCACTGACGTCTCTGTTCAGATTGTTGTTCAATTCTATTGAGGTCATATTTGTGTTGCATACTTGAACAGCTGACCAATAATCTAGACAGAGGCTATCTCAGACATCTTGAACCCACTGGGCTTCCACCCTTCACCAACCAAAGTGTATGGATTGAGGAACAGCATTCAAAGTGGCAGTCATCTCAAGTCTCTCTGGCTTTTACTTTTTGCTGGGCTTTCTTGGGTCTTCCCCACTTATGTTTAGTTTCCCAGAAAGCCTAGAAAAGCTTATTTCACACCTTTAATGTCTCTCTCACTTGCACGATCTCCCTGTTAAATTTCTGGCTGGTCTACCACCCATCCCAAATCACAACTGCTACTGTGGGCTAGTCATGCTGCAGGATTTCCCAAAATATTCTAACATGAGTCTGCTTTTTTAGCTGACAAAGCCACAGGCTTTCAGTGCCCCCACCCTCTACCCTGAATCAAGCCTATCTTTGGCTACAAGGCTTTGGTTTTCGTCACCAGTCTGGAAATGGCAGTTATATTTTTTATTTTTGGAGATAGGGTCTCCCTCTGTCACCCAGGCCGCAATGCAGTGGTACAATCATAGCTCACTGCAGTCTTGACTTCCTGGGCTCAAGTGATCCTCCCACCTCGGGCTCCTGAGAGGCCGGGACCACAGACATATGCCACCACACTCAGCTAATTTTTAATTTTTTTGTAGAGACAACATCTCACTATATTGACCATGTTGGTCTTGAATTTCTGGACTCAAGTGAGCATCCCACCTCAGCCTCCCAAAGCACTGGCATTACAGAAGTGAGCCACCATGCTTGGCCTGTTTGTTTTTTGTTTTAATGATAGATTGTGACAGGAAGAGGATATGCAATCAGTTCCAAGAAAGAATGCCACATATTCTCATCAATTCTTGCCCAAAGCCATAGAAGTTTCTCAAGAATCAACACTTCTCAATTTTTCACCTCCCTTTGGTGGATTTCCAGTTTCCAATGGTTGTGCATGTGTGGTTTTTTTCTCTACAATTTTGTTTAGTTTTGTACTTGTTTTCTGTATTAGTGAATCACTTGACCTCTTACACTGCAATTACCAAAATAAGAACCAAACCAAATGTAATTAGGATCCTAACAGGAATGGAACTCATTAGGATCCTGATTCTCAACAAGCCAATTACAGAAAAACGTTCATGAGATAATAAAGGCAATGTGAATGCTGACTACGTATTTGATAATATTCAGGAATTATTTTTAGTTTTTTTTTTTGAGATTTGATAATGCCACTATAATTTTGTTTTTATTATTATTATTATTATTTTTTAAAAGAGTGTTTAGCTTTTATAGTCACATACTGAAGTGCTTTTCTGTGTGTTTTGAGACAGGGTCTCATTCTGTTACCCAGGGTGGAGTGCAGTGGTGTGATCATGACTCACTACAGCCTCAATTTCCTGGGCTCAAGCAATCCTACCACCTTAGCCTCCTGAGTAGCTCGCTGGGACCACAGACACATGCACCATTTTAAATTTTTGGGTAAAGACAGTGTTTCACTATGTTGTCCAGGCTGGCCTCAAAGTTCTGGGCTCAGGTGATCCTCCCATCTCAGCTTCCTAGAGAGCTGGAATTATAGGCATGAGCCATAGCACCCAGCCACATACTGAAGTTTTTTGGGAAAAAAAGGATATAGTATTTGGGGTTGGTTTTAAAATAATTCAAAGTGTTACATTAAACTAGATTGGATAATTGTTAATGTGTAATGTGTCACGTTGGCTAGACTGAACCTCATTTCCCAGAATTCTCTTCCCTTTATGTTTCTGGTTAGGATGTGCTACAAAAGACATTTACTGAGTGACCTGGAAGACAGAAGAGTAGCAATAGCCACAGTGTTTTTATTCTCAGAAAACTGATACAAGGGCTTCAGGCAGGGCTGCAGATGCTTCTCACTGACCCTATGCCCTCCTTTAGTTTTCCAGATCCTTGGCAGGTGTGTATTTAGCTCCGTGGTGAAGAGCACTAGCTTCTCCTGTATGAAACCGGCATCGAAACATTTTTATCATCAGAGACACAGCCTCTGTTCATCTGCCTCCAAAAGAAGTCTCTTTCAATCACCTCAACCATCTTTAGAAAAGGAACTCTTTGCTTTCAAATATCTAGAATTTAAAATGACTGACGATGCTGTTAATTACCATACCATCTACTTGCTAAGAGTATACTAATTCTTATCATTGCATTTCATCCTCATAATCACCCTGGAAAGCAGGAAGTATCATGCTTTTCATTTTAAGGTTGAAGAATACTGAAGCTCAGAAAGATGAAATAAATAGCAACACCAAGATTATACAGCTAGCAAGTGAGACAACCAGGAGTCAAAGTTCATACCACCAGGGCCCCTGCAGGCTTACCCCACCCCTGTACCTAACCAGATCGAGTATCTTCTAGGTTCAGCAACATCTCTACCCAAGGTACATATTTATGAAAAATAAAGTCAAAATGCCAATAATTTATATTTTTAACTTAATGTCTAACATGAAGAAAAGATTTTAAGAGTGAGCAGATGAAACAATTACTTCAAATAAAGCTTTCTGAATTATGTTTATTTGGCCCCAGAAACAAGGACCAATGAAGAAGGGACTGCAACTAGTGTTAGCCCCTCCTGCATGAGGGGAGGAAAAGACGACCCCAAAGAAAGGTAAAGAAAGAAAACTAAAGATCAAATTGCAAAGAATACCACAGTAAGACAAAGGAACCAAATTAACAACCTCCACTGTATTTTTTCTGTAAAACCAGAATGCCAGTGAGGTGATTACCATTTTAGTGAAATGAATGAGAACAGTCATTCCTTCCATGCTATTTGTTTCACCCACACCAGGTTAGAAAGGAAGAGAATGCTTGAAATTGTATTACACTTGCCCACACCACGGTGGCTCCTCATTTTCTAATAAAATAAGTCACTTTCAGAGCCCAAAGTCTATGGTAACAATTCTTGCTCCTGGAGTAATACATGAAATAAGATATTTAAAATACCAATCTACATGTAAAACAAATAGCATATAAATATACAATAGCAGCTAATATTTACTGAGCACCTTACAACTGGGTATTTTCTATATTTTCAGTCTTCCCAACAAATTTTTGATGGAGATTCTCATCCAAATAAGGATATTTTAGAGATTGAAAGGTAGCACTATCAACACTTGTACCAGGCACATATATAAACTAGGAATGTTTGGACGCACAGTCATTAGCCTTATTTTACAGAAAATGAACTAAGGAACAGAGAAGTTGAATAGTGTGCCCAAGGTCACTCAGCCAGTAAGCGCGGAGCCAGGCTGAAGGCCAGGACATCTAGCTTTAGCCTCATGCTCGGTCATTCTGCCATGTGCCCCTTCTGAGCTAAGTCACAGACTATCACATTTTTCAAATAAATCATTCAACTATTACAGTTTCAGGCACACAAACCTCTCCATAGTTCAAAAGTTTGACAAGGCCATAAAAGCACACAATAAAAAGTCTTACAAGAGATTGCAAGTAGAAAGTATCTGCTAAAAAATCTGCAGACTCCACAGGATGAACCCAGGCAGAAGGCATCACCAGGGGATCCAACGCACAACGTGGTTGGGAGAACCAGTATCTAGTCTCGGCCTGTCCCTTCCCTCCTGGCCTGAGTTCCCTCATTTGTGCTCCTCTAGAGATCTTATAAGGTCCTTCCTTCCCCACCATTCAATGTGAGCTGGTGGACACATGTCCAAATCCTTCCTTCTTGGAGCTTCTCCATCCCAAATTCTTTCACTTTATCTAGGAAACTTTCCATAGTTTCTTGCTGAGGTGTGAGATAAGCAACTACAATCTTCTTTGAGGTGCCTCACTCAAGGGCCTCAAGTTTTACAGCCTCCCTCCCCACTGCCAAACAGGAAGGAGAGAGAATAGAAGGAAGAGTGATGCCCCAGGAAATTGGTTAATTATCTGACCTATATAATGGTAGATACATATGCTCTGTTTAAGAGGCATGAATTATTATAACTGTGAAACACAAGGCTATAAAGCATCTATGTGCTGAAAACCAGTCAACCTAAACACAGAAGAAGCAACTATTAAGAAGAAACACATAACACATTAGATTTCTGCAACAAAGAAGAAACTTTCTCATCATCTGCTAGTAGTGGTAGACTGCCAGATGGAATGCAGGCAGTAGACAGCTAGATGGAATTTGTCTCCTAATAATGCAGGTAGTTCTTTAACTTCAGAAAGTGTAATACACTAATATGCAGCATAAAAGAACATGCCTACTCTATCCAATTTCAGAAGGATTAGATCTAAAATATAGAGAAACCAGTTTGTTTTATGCAATGCATGCTATATAGTGGCATCATCCTAAATGCAAAGGCGACTTCTAGGTCAACTAAAGCCAAACCACTAACAACACAGGGTACACACTATATTCACTGAAAGATTTGCTCCAGAATCAATCACTTATATGTCTTAGAATAACTGTATAAAACTGTCAGTTCTGAGTGCAAGGCCACATATGGTTCTAAGCAACACATGAAGTGAGAAAAACAGACACGGTTTAGTCTCACTATGGATATATCATATTCTTTTATTCTCACAATCTTCTGTGTTCTTCAGTGACAATTTATTAGCAAGTTATGAGAGACGAAAGCAATTAGCTTATACCAAATGGCATTTTTAGTTAAACATTATTTTCAGAGAACCACTTGAAGACTGCCGTGATTTTATTTGGACGTTTTGAAAGTGGATAAGTGCTAAGTGCCCAATTCTGTATGTTCTGCTGCTTGATTAGATGCCACGTTTACTTCCTTTACTGAGTACAAAGTGGAGACTGTCCATGGAAAGAAGAGTTATTTATAACTGCATGCTACCAGATGGCCTATCTCCTTTACACATCCCTAAAAAGGTCCAAAAAAATGTCTTCCATGGGTTAGATTTCAGAGTAAGGTGTAATTTCGTAGCTTGCTAGCTTATTTCATTTGAATTGTCATTACACATAAAACATAATAGTCATAATCAACATATATCAAATGTTTACCACATGAAAGCCTCTACAATAGACATTTTCTCTGTAGCATCTCCTTGAAACCTCCAATAACCCCATAAAGGGTATTACTATTTCCTCACAGATGAGGAAGCTGGGTGAAAGGTTAAATAACTTGCTCCAGGTTATTCAGCTCGTAGGTGGGTGAGCTATGACTTAAATCCAGTTCCCACTCCAAAACTGCATGCTTTTAACCATCATGATATACTTCCTCCTTAATTATTACATACATATACATTTAAAGGAATAAATGTATACGTACACAAAGCCACTGAGGTGGGTTTGCTTGTTCTCTTAACATCTGCAAGATCCTCAAGAAAAGAGGATTGTGTCCGTTAGATTCCCAGAACCCAGCACACAAATCTGGCATTCAGGAGCTTGCCAATAAATTTTGCTGAATGGATAAAAGTATACACTTACATAAAACTTCTATGTGTGGATATGTATATTCCTATATTAAAAATGCATCCACACGTCCACATGAAAAAAAATTCGCAGTATAATCTGGTAACAAAAAAAACCCAGAAAATTTAACTATTCTATTTTCTCTTCTTAATAACCTGGTTTTATTTCCAGATCCTTAGGGAAAGAACAAATGAGTCATACTATGACATGGGGAAGTAACTAAAAGTAAGCTATAGGAATGAGAAATGGCACTATTTAACTTTACAACTCATTAACAAGTCAGACGTCAGATACAAAAGCTAGCCTGCCAAATCAATAATTTTTAAAAATAATTTAATGAAAATGAGAGATTAGGAAGGTCAGAAGGACAAGAAACTGATTTAAAATCTCAAGACATCAAAAACCATAGGAAAAATTCACTGCCTCCCTCTTGCTTGTGGAAGAAGCCACTGTATGACAGAGCAATTCTCATCTCTTAAATTATCTTTATATTTATAACAAGTCTTGAGATGCCTGGTTTAACATATGTGCCTTGTGACAAAACATTACTACAAGGAAATAAGTAGCCTTTCATGTTTTGTATTTGAAATAACATCTGGAATCCAGTAAACATTAACAAGTCCAGGAATCGGAAGATCTGGGATGTAATCCTGACTGCAAATCAAGTTCAACATCTGGGCCAAAGTCAAAACCTCTAGAGCTCCATGCCATGAAAAATGAGTCCAAGACCACATCTCCTTCTGCATAATCAGGAATATTTTGAGGATATGAGAACAAGAGGGTGAGGGGTGGGGGGTGGGAAACGCATGCATGAGCACTTTGAGCTCTTCAGCGGAGAAAAGTCCCATATAAATGCAAAGCTTAAGCATGTTGACTTCACTCCTCACTCCTCACTTTTTTCACTCCAGAAGCATAGCAGTCTGAGGTTAAAGTCAAGACGATTACAGAGGGATGCAGGGTCTAAGGCATACATCTTCTTTTAACCCGAAACACATTTCACACTAAAATATATAAAGCTACAGTGGGGAAGGGCTTGGGGCCATCTTTAAGTTGACGGAGACCACTCTTCCTCCCCAAACCATTTGTGATAACTCAGGAGTACTGTGGTTAAACTGTTTATGAATATGGACTGCTATATGTGAGAAAATGTAAAGAAGAGTATTATTCTGTGAGTTGGAATATACATGTGTATTAACCTTTGCTTACAGTCAAGAGTGACGAGACAGAGCCCTAGCTGAAAATATTAGGCAGAAATCACAGGCTGAGACAGTGTGGGAACACTGGGGGTTTATGGTAATTCATTAGCAAGAAAAAAACACCTGTCCAGGGAGGTCCCAGGTCACGAAGAAGATGGAAAGGAAGACCCACAGAGGTGGAACACAGGATGCCAAGCCTGTCAAAGGGTCTACCCCTCAAAACAGTGCCTAAATTTCCTTTCCTTTCTTTTCTTTCCCTCCCTCCCCCCTCCTCTCCTCTCCTCTCTTCCTTCTTTCCTTCTCTCTCTCTCTCTCTCCCTCTCTCTCTCCCTCTCTCCCTCTTTCTTTCTTTCTTTCATCTTGCTCTGTCATCCAGGCTTAAGTGCTGCAGTAGCATGATCTCAGAGAGCTGTAACCTTCGCCTCCTGGGTTCAAGCAATTCTTGTACCTCAGTCTCCCAGGTAGTTGGGACTACAGGCACGTGCCACCACACCCAGCTAATTTTTATATGTTTTAGTAGAAATGGAGTTTCACCATGTTGGCCAGGCTGGTCTCAAACTCCTGACCTCATGTGATCCTCCCAACTTGCCCTCCCAAAGTGCTGGGATTATAGGCATGGGCTACCACACCCAGCCAAGAGCCTATATTTCTGTTCTCAATTACCTCAAACCGTATCAAGAGAAGAGATTAGAATTCTCAAGCAACTGACCCAAAGTGGGGGCCTAATTTCACCTGGAATTCCCAGAGTACCCCTCCTCTGCCCTGAAAAGCTGCTTAGACATGGTCTGTCAGCTGCGGGTGCAACTAAGGGAACCAAGAAACACAGGGTTTCAAGCCCTCACCCTGAAATTTCCCCACGGCCTTTCCAGGTGAAGAAAAGTACAGGGAAGGAATAAACAATCTTTTGATTGAAAGGAATCCAAAAACCTGGGCTTTGGTTCTGGCTTCCTAAGCATCAGTGGAGCAAAAGTGCCTATTACCACGGAAATGATGAGAAAGCACCAATAGGACTTCTGAGATTCAAATTCTCTGGAGGCAAGGACTGTGTGATGTTTACGTTTGCCAGTAGCACAGAGAAGGTGCTCAAAATGCTATTCCACAAATGAAAGAAAAAGAACATAATCCAGTCTGCCAAACAACAAGAGGCAATGCTGACGGGGAAAGGATTTTCCAAAGGGAGATGTTCCAACTGAGAGGCGCTTAGAAACCATAATCTCTCATTCACCAAGTGCTTGCTGTGTGGTGGGCACAGTGAGTTAACCGCTCTTTTTAATCCACGGAACACTCAGTATTATTGAGTCTTATTATTACTCCATTTTATAGACAAGGAAACAGAAGCAAAGGATTTCAGCCGGTGGCCCCAAGATAGCAGAGCTGGGATGGGGACCTAGGTTGAAATCATTTTAAAACCACCCTCTTAACCATGTTACTGTCAGCCGCAGCTTCCATCATTGCCTACTTTCCAAGCCAGCAGCAGATCCAAGGGAAGTTGCCCAGATTTACTGTAGCCTTAGGAGTGACTTGTTACATTCTCAGCACAACTTTCAGATGAAACACTAAGCCTATAAGGTTAGTAAGTCAGCTGGAAAGCCAAGCGACTGACCTCACTTTCATCACTTAACCGTGGCTCTGTTACTCAGTGCAGCAGAAAGAACTTTACTGAGAGAGATGAATAACCATATTAGCAAACTCTCTGCTCTTTTCTTTTAATGTTTCTGTTATAACCCCAACCCATCTTGCTGACCTGCTGCCATCCCAATCTTACAGCATATGGCTCTCCCTTCCCAGGAGTGTGATACACTGGGAAAAGATGACTAAGAAAAGCCCCTTTCTTGAGCACAACTAAGTAAGGAAGGCAATTTACAAGTCACCCTCCAAAGCCCCTAGCTGGTAACCTAAGGGAAGTTCTTAAAACAGCTCTACTGCTCCTCGAAGAAGCAGGAAAACATGACGCAGAAAAACAAGAAGAAAGAAGTGCAGGCACACACATGCACCCCTCTCACTGCATTTACTTTGGGTATAGAAAAGCCATCATGCTTCAGGACTGAAGGGCAAGCGGAGGGCAGCTATGGCTCAGGGCACTGACTAGGCATTTACTTAAGAAACTAAAAGAAGTGGGAAAAGAAAGAGAGAAGAAAATCCTTTCTCCACTTACTGAATTTCTCAAAAGGCTGGACCCTGTCTTCTTTATCTTTGGGTTTCATGGACCTATCATAATGACCTCACCAATTGCTGCCATCCTTTCTAAGGGCACCTCCTCCAAGAAGCCTTCATGGCTCCAAGTGGTGGATAACAGAGAGGTCACCCAGGCACCCCCTCAATCATATCCATAACAACTCTTATCAGAGTGCATCTTGATTCATCTGATTGGCACTCAATCTTTCTTCGACAAACTAGAAGCTTCCTAACAGCAGGATTTGTGTTACACATCCCTGTATCCCAAGAGCAGATACAGCCCCATACTACAGTAGATACTTAGGAAAGGTAGGCTGACTCCAGTGCTACAGGACTTTGCCTTGGTCCCTGTCCCATTCATACGATATCAATGACTTAAAAACAGCCAAATCTGTTGGTTATAATAAGTTGGAAGGGAGAGCTACCACCATTGATGACAGCAGTGAGAGCCACAGTGATTTCTACCAGCTGTCTCTCAAGGTTGAATCCCATAAACAAAATGAAATCTCATGGAGAGATGAACTAGGCATTGCGTTAAGTTTCAAAATGTAAATATAGAACAAAAATTGAAAATAATTTTAAAAACCCACTTCTAAAAAAAAACTGCATGTAAAAAATGGCTACATAAAAAAATTACTGTGTATGAACAATATTTGGGGAGACCTAGCCTGAGATCAACATAGGAGAAAAATGTAAGTTTTATTTGCCTACAGGCTTAACAGGAACCATCAGTGAGGTATGGTTCTTCCTTGTTACTACTGCAGCTACTACTCATAGTAACAGTAGTAGTACCCATAGTAGTGGTAGGATGGCACTAGTAGCAATTAGGATGGAAGCTACCATGTATTACATGCTATTTGCCAAACATTGTGCTAAGCACCTTATTACATTCTCTCACTTCCTTACAACTCTATGAAGTAGGAATCTTCATCCCCATTTAAGAAAGAAGTAAACTGAGTCTCCAAGCA
This sequence comes from Sapajus apella, assembly GCF_009761245.1. Lineage (NCBI taxonomy): Eukaryota > Metazoa > Chordata > Mammalia > Primates > Cebidae > Sapajus > Sapajus apella. The sequence goes on from NW_022436963.1 coordinate 30,608,956, forward strand.
GTTAAGTGACTTGCACAGGGTCACACATCTGGCAAGCCACAGTTATCCCTAAAACTGTGATTCAAGCCCCGCTTGATTGGCATCCACTAACCAAACTCTTAACTACTGACATAATCTGAGGCCCAATGAGACAGAATGAACAAAAAAAGGAGAGCCCCACTTTTTTTTTCTTTTTTTGAGACAGAGTTTCACTCTTGTTACCCAGGTTGGAGTGCAATGGCGCGATCTCGGCTCACCGCAACCTCCGCCTCCTGGGTTCAGGCAATTCTCCTGCCTCAGCCCCCTGAGTAGCTTGGATTACAGGCATGCACCACCATGCCCAGCTAATTTTTTGTATTTTTAGTAGAGACGGGGTTTCACCACATTGACCAAGATGGTCTCGATCTCTTGACCTCGTGATCCACCCGCCTCGGCCTCCCAAAGTCCTGGGATTACAGGCATGAGCCTGTAATCGCGCCCGGCCTGAGCCCCACTTTTATATGTGCATCTACCAGACAACGTCTAGAATACTGTGTATAATTCTGGGTGTCCATTTAGAAAAAGGGACATTTTCCCCCAACTCCTGTTATTCAGAGGAATGTAACTGGGTTGCCCTGAATTGCAAACCCTGTTATCCCAAGTGCAGCAGAAGAATGGGAATGCTTATCTAGAAATAGAAAAATGGGCAGGGCAGGGAAGACACTATGATAGTCCTTAGATATCTGAAGAGCTTTTATGTACAAGGCAGAGGAAGATATATTCTTGTTCTTGGCCATAGCAGAATGAGGGCCATTGAGCTGACACTTCAGGGGAGATCTTAGGTGGACACAGGAACCGTCAGTGACAAAATCTGATAATGTAGTAAGTTGCCCTAAGTGTTGGAGAGTTCTTGTTCACCAAGTTTTTAGCAAGAGGCTATAGGACCACAGTTGTCAGGGGCATCAAAGAAGGAATGTCTACAGGGGGTGAGGTTAGAGGAGGTTTTCTACTTCCCACCTTTCAGATCCACTGTTCCTCCAAAGTAAGGAGGCCATGATACATTTTGGTGTTCCGCTCTCTTTGCTTAGGAAGAATCAGTAGTTGTAACGTGAGGCTCTGGGGGTAATTTTGTCCCGAAGTGGAAACAAACAGTATTTCTACCATCATCCAAATAGTAACTGGAATTAGAATTCGCTCTTTTCAAGCAAGAAGCATATGTTTGGATAACATATTTGGAAATGTGTCTGCAGGATCTAAATATCCGAACCATACATTCAAGTTTATTTCTACTTCTCAATGGTTCTATTATACAGGATGAAGAAGCTTGCAACTGATCCACAACGAAAAATAAAAATGGGTAAACATTAGCACTTCCTCCAGAAGACATTCATCTTCCACTAGGGAGAAGGAGATAAAATTGTTTTCCTAAACATAGTCCCGAAACGCTGATATTTTGATCACCTTGCTCTCTCCTTGGCATTTACTATGTATAACCTGCAGCTGTATTAAATTTATTATCAGCTGAACTTCATTATCACTTTCATGCTTTTTTTCATTTTGAACACTAGGTTAGTTCTCCATCAAACTGATTTATTCATGTCCCCAGAATGTCTAGATTAAAAACATGTGAGTGAGCCAGGTGCGGTGGCTCACACCTGTAGTCCTAGTACTTTGGGAGGCTGAGGCTGGTGGATCACCTGAGGTCAGGAGTTTGAGACCAGCCTGATGAATAGGGTGAAACCACATCTCTACTAAAAATATGAAATTAGCTGGGCATGGTGGCACATGGCACATGCACCTCCTGAAGCTGAGGCAGGAGAATTGCTTGAACCCAGGAGGTGGAAGTTGCAGTGAGCTGAGATAACACCAGCTCCAGCTTGGGCAACAAGAACAAAACTCCATCTCAAGGAAACAAAACAAAACAAAAAACATGTGAGTGAAGGCCTTATGGCAGGGAAAATTTCTCAATCAATTTCCTCCCCCAGCCCCCAGCACATACTAGGTATTCAATGAATGCTTGCTTCAAATGATGAGGCTGTTGATGGGACAGTCAATGAGTATGAAAGTCTTAACTAAGGAGAAGGATGATGTGATATTTACTGTTTTTTGCCTGACTGAGAAAATGACAATCTCACTGCCTGGGTGGAGGAAGATCAGGAGGTAAGTAACACTCTCATATTTCTGTTGCACACTGAGACACAGTGCTGAGAGGCCAGAAGATCATGGAGAAGAGGAACAATCAAAGTGTGGAGTTTAAAGGATTGACAAAAATACTGTGAGTTCAAGCCCTAAGTCCCATCTTGCAATGGCAAAGAAGTATCTGAGTGAAGTCAGCAAGTGTGGCATCTGCAAGCATGAATATACATGCTAATCTCTGGCCAGGGGACTGGTATGTGCCCCAAATTTACTTAATGTGCTATGTGCGGATATGCAAGAGCTCAGAGGAGTGGCTGCTGCATACCGCGGAGGACAGACAAGGAGGGCTTATCTCAGGTCAATTCTATTTTTGTGTGTGTGTATTTTGCTTGTTTTAATTTTTTGAGACCAGATCTGGCTCTGCTGCACAAGCTAGAATGCAGTTGTGCGATCTTGGCTCACTGCAACCTCCACCTTCCAAGCTCAAGCCATCCTCCCTCCTCAGTCTCCTGAGTAGCTGGGACTACACGCATGTGCCACCGTGCCCAGCTAACTTTTTGTATTTTTTACAAAGATGAGATTTTGCCGTATCGCCCAGGCTGTTCATGAACTCCCGAGCTCCAGCAATCCTCCCACCTCAGCCTCCTAGAGTGCTGGGATTACAGGCATGAGCACTGTAACTAGCATACCCCAGGTCAATTCCACACATCAAAGCAACCCTGAGAAACAGAAGACACTTCCCAAAATGTCTAGAGCTATACAATCTACTAGACAATCAAATCCACATTAACAGAAACAAAACAAACTGAATCTCTGGCTAAAATTTGGTAAGTAGCAGAGATTCATTCAGAGGAGGAATACATTTTGGAAAACTTTGATCCCACTGGACTTTGATGATCCAAGAAGCATGAGCAAAGTTTTCATTAAGAGGAGTATGTGAGAAGCCAACAAAAGGTAAGTGTCAGGGCAATATCGGCAATCATTAATTATAAATATCATTTTCTTCCCATCTGCTTTTTTTTCTTCTTTCCCCTATGCTTCTAAAGGCCAATGTTGCTCATTAATTCTGCTGATGGGAGTAAGCAATATTATAATTAGATAGCCAAAACATAATATAAACAAAAACAGTAAAACAACAACAGTCCTCTGGAAGTAGAATGATACAAAGTATTTCATATATAATGACAAATTAAATTTCACACAATTTCATCCTGTATAATTATTTCCAATTTGTAGACAAGGAAACTGAAGATACAGTCTAAATTTAGCAGCAGTCCTTTAATATCAAGTGGCAGAGCTATAATCCAAGTTACTTTCGTTAATTCCAAAATTAGACTTCTTTCCCTGATAGCTGGGAGTAGCGGCTCACGCCTGTAATCCCAGCACTTTGGGAGGCGGAGGCGGGTGGATCACCAGAGATCAGGAGTTCAAGACTAGCCTGGAAAATATGGCGAAACCCCGCCTCTATTAAACCAAAAATACAAAAAAAATTAGCCAGGCATGGTGGCATGGGCACCTGCAATGCCAGCTACTCGGGAGGCTGAGGCAGGAGAACTGCTTGAACCTAGGAGACGGAGGTTGCCATGAGCCAAGATTGCACGACTGCACTCCATCCTGGGTGACAAAGCGAGCCTCTGTCTCAAATAAAACAAAACAAAAACAAAATCAGAGTTCTCTCCCTGAGAAAAAGAAGCCACCTTAATACAATCGTGTCGCTAACAGAAAGGGAAGGATCTCAAAGATCACTCCATCCTGTCACATCATCAGCTCAACAAGTCAGCATGGGACTTTGTACTGAAAGTGAGTATGCAGATGTGGGAAATTAGAACGTTATATAAGCTCTACATATTCTTTTAACTGAAAGCATTACATAGTGCCACAAATTAATATCGGTCTCAGACTTAGGCAACTGAAAAGTAAATAACCACAAACTACATTTTCAAAAACCACATTATTATTTGGTTAAAATACATCACAGCACTGGCCATATACTAGATTGTGTCTGTAAGGAGGGGAATGATGCCATCTTAATGTGGCATCTCCATGGGACACACGCAAGGGGGACACACACACACACACACACACACACACACACATGCACAGCTAACACCAAGCTGACGCTGACCCTTACTTCACACGGCCAAATACCTCATCTTCTCTTAGATGTGTACAAAGCACACATGACTGTTTCCACAACCTGCTTTTGCCATAAATGACTGCCCAATAAAATAAAAACTAATGATTAACTTTTGCTCCCTGGAAATCACTAAATAAGAAAAAGGTACTTCCTGAACAGCCTTTGCATACAGGGCACTGACTATTCCCAAGCTCTCCAAAAAGCTTTAAAATTGTTTGCTGTTATAAGTTAGTCATAGAACTAACATAAATATATAACAGAAGAGGTCAGTTCCTGAATTGAAATATTTACTAACCAGGTAGATATTTTTGTTAACTTTCCCTGAAAATGTCTCTTCTAACCAGCCTCTGCTTATGAAACATCTGGAGTCTGGACAGTCATCAAACTCCCTCAATTCCGGATATGTGGAATTGTCATTATTGTAGGGTCAATAATTATATATAGGTTCTTTGCTAAGCACTAGAGATACACAGTCCATTAGGAAAGAAAAGCAAATAAATTAAGATCTCAAAGAGAAATAGGAATTAACCAGACCAAATGAGAACTACCATGGCTGTGAAGAATTGCAGGGCTCAAATCCCAGAGAGGTGAGGTGAACTGTTGCTTTAAATGGCAGACGGAAGGCTGAGAAGCTGAGCAGAACTTTCAATAGACTCACAGTCTGAGGAAACAAAAAAACTGGAGGTCAAGGCCCTCCAAGGTGGAGGATCTATAGCAAAGCCCTTAGACTTTTGGTTGGCACCCTGAAGAACTATAACCAGGGGAAAATGGAAATAGAATGGCCCTTATAAGGACTGAAGCTCTGCTTCAAATCATCTCAATTCCTGACTAGATTGAAGCTAATCTGAAATAGAAGTTTCTAGAAGCAAACGTAAATCCTCTCCAGAGACACATCACATTATCTAGATCTCAAATAACCTCCACAATTTTTCACATCAAATGTCTGATACTCAGTCAAAACTAACCAGGCATGGGAGAAAACAAGATGTGACCGAAAGCCAAGAACAACAACAGAAACAGATCAATGTGGTATCAGATATTAGAGTTAACAGACAAACTTTAAAAATGATGACTGAAAAACACAGTGAAACAGCCCTGCACACTGATCAGAGCAGCTTAAATAAAACATACTGACAATATCAAGCACTGATGAGAAGAACAGTTTTTGTTCTTTTTCTTTGGCTAAAAGAGAGTAAACTGTGAACATATGTTAAATCTATGTGGTAGGTACAGAGTTATCTATTACACTATTTTCTTTACTATTCTGAATTTGTAACATTTCATAATTAACTGTTTAAAGATGTGGCTAGAGAGATCAGCAAGGGTTAAATTATGTTAGCCTTCAAAAGTCATGTTCAGGAATTTATAGGCATAAATCTGACAGGCACAGTGTCCCACATCTCTAATCCCAGCACTTTGGGAGGCCAAGGCGGGAGGATTGCTTGAGGCCAGGAGTTTGAGACCAGTCTGTGTAACAGAGCAAGATCCCATCTCTACAAAAATTAAAAATAAAAGTAATAAGGCCAGGCATGGTGGCTCATGCCTGTCATCCCAGAACTTTTGGAAGCCAAGGTGGGCCTGAGGTCAGGAGTTAACAGATTAGTCTGGCTAACATGGCGAAACTCTGTTTCTACTAAAAATACAAAAATTAGCTGAGCATGGTGACAAGCACCTGTAATCCCAGTTACTTGGGAGGCTGAGGCATGAGAATCACTTGAACGTGGGAGGCAGAGGCTGCAGTGAGCTGATATGGAGCCACTGCACTCCAGCCTAGGGGATCATGTGAGACTCTGTTTCCCCCCAGAAAATAATAATAACCAAAAAAAAGATAAAAGTATTAAGTTTTAAAAAAATAATTTATACTTTATTCTTCAGATAATGAGGCATTAAAGGATTTTAAACAGGGGAGTAACTGCATGTGACTTGCTCTCTATATAGATCAGTCGAGTTGCAATATAGCAAAGAAAGGAAAGGCAGGGAGCCCTCTGGGAGGCTGCTGCAGTAACCTAGATGAGGGATGCTCGTGGCTTGTCTGCTGGCAATAAAGAAAAGCTGTAAAGACATGAATTACGGAGTACGAATTGTCCAAGGATTTGGGGTTTAGTTCTCAAAACTGTTGAATTATATCCCAGTCCAATGAGGAAGCAAAGGAAGTCACTGGGACAAAGAGAAACCTAAAATGGGAACAATTTCATGAGTGCAAGGGCAACATCCAGCACAAAGCCTGGGATTGGTGAAAAGATAAATGTGAGTTTTTCTGTAAATCCTTAGAAGAAACACAAGTAACTCTAAAACTGAAAGCTAACAAGCACTCAGCTCGACACCAGATGGTCAGATAGATACATTCACAACTTGCCAGCATTCTAAGGCCTTGCACACCCCCTTCCAAGCATGCAGATGCTTTTATCCGAGAGGAAAAAAATTCTATTTCTGATTCTGACAGCAAATGCCAAGTCACATCTTGCCAGTAGAAAATGACATCTCCCAACCACAAACCCACCTAGAATTTTACAACCATATTCTCATTTTGACCACTACTTCCACCAGCCCTGCCAGAAAGTAAAAGAAACTGAGGAGGGATGAGAGTTTCTGAAGAACTCAGCTTTTTTATCTGTACCCCCCCCAAAAATAGATCTGTTTCTCTAGATTATTCATGAGCAGCCTACATGTTATTCTGTGAAGAAAAATTAAGCATATCAAACAACTTTACTTCCATATTCTGAAAAATTAGCCTCAGGCAGAGTCTATTTCTTCAATTGCTCCGTAATCCTATACTGAGAAGATATCGAAGAGTTACTTTTCTTTATCGTTACCCTTTGAGCCTTATCAAAAGATTCCAGTTTAAAATTAAGCACATCAAGTATCCAGTCTAGCTAGTTTGGTTATAAATATACATTCTTGGAACTGAATTATGAATGACTACTTTGCTGGAGATGGGATTTTTGCATGATATTTTCCCCGCAATCTGTTCACACCACAAAAAATATTCAGAGATGTTCTTTTTAAAAGAAGCACTTTCCACACACATGCCCATGTAGTGTCTCCATTTTTACATATTCTGCTGGGTAGTTTGGTTTTAGAGGCAGGGTAGTATACTATTTGCATTCAACATTTTTCACATGCCATAATAAGTAAAACTTAGACAAACACGGTTGTCTTCTGTTACCAAAGTATATGATGCATTGGCCTGACATACTAAGAGGTTCGGGAATTAATCACTAAATGACACAACTTCCTGCGTCAACATTTAACCAGCTAACACCCTTTCTCATTCTCTCCAAACAATGCTGTTGAATCAAAATTTCAACCCATCAGAACTCAGACACTAGATACATGATAAATACCATCTAGCAGATCTTAATAGTTAATAATAAAACAGTAATGAACTTTATAGTTACTTATATATCATGCTTTGATCAAACTTACGAGCCTGAATATAATTTCTAAAGTTATACGCAGATTTCCTCAAGTAGTTATCACCATCACAATCCAGGAGAGATAAGATGCTCACAGACATTTTTACAAAATGCTCTAAGGTTGAAATAAGAAACACGTGCTTAACGTCACTTTGGGGAAATCCCAATATTAATTTACGGAGTATGTAAATATCTCTTGGAAACACATGAAAGTCTGGCTGCAAACTGCCCAGAGGACGGATGCTACCATTCCAAGATACATGCTCTGCAAATAATACTCACTGGGTTAAGTGTTTCTTCAACAGAATGATGAACAGTCCACCAATCTGAAGTCCATTCCCACGCATTCCCCACTATGTTGTATAAGCCATAACCATTGGGAGGAAAGGCATCAACCTAAAAAGAAAGAAAGGAAAAACACTGTCAAACTATCCACCTGGTTTAGAAAACATCTTCAGTGCAGAAATACAACAAGAGCTTTAATTTCAGAGTACGAATACTGATTTTTATTCTAATAGTCAAAGTACAATTTGGCCAACATAAAGACAAAGAAAAAGGCATTTTTTTTTTGGCTTTGAGTTCTTGGAGGGATTTAGAAACCTAAAGAGAGTTCATATTAAATGGTATGAAAGTCAGAGAAATTATTCCTAATAGAATGACTTAATATTACCATAAATCAAAAATTTATATCAAACATTGGGTGAGTAGGGGGAGAATAGATGATACTTAGACTTTCAAAATCATTCACAGGAAAATCCCGTTGGATCCAATATGAGTCTTGTTATCAGAGTTCAGCATTCCTGGCCACACAAATGTCTTTTAGCACCAAGAGACCCCAAGTCAGTCAGCTCCGTCTTCTCCACAAGTTTCCACTAACTCATCACCTGAAGCCTCAAAACTTAAGGGGATTCATTTTTTTAAAGAACATGTGAATTCATTATCAAGTGTATTTGTAATAGAGGGTTTTTAGTCTCTGAAACCTGAAGACTGCGGCAAACCGTATGAATTCTTCAGCAGAAAATTATACATTTCAAAGGCAAGTCAGACACTCTGCCACATAATACTGTCACAAACACAGGACCAAAGTGCAGAGTTTTTATAAAAGGGGGGAGGGCAAGAGAAAAAAAAACCTTTAACTGAAACAATAGTAAATGCAGAACAGTTTTGCTGGCTTAATGACTTACTATTTCTCCCAACTTCTTAAAATGGAACTTTTCAAACATAAAGGAAAATTTCATTTTTAAAATGAAAAAAATATATACATATCAATTAATTTTTGGGGTTTTAAAAATCTTTTTGTAAGTCCATGCTTTTGCCATACTAAATGAAGTAGGATGGAAGGAATGAATAAAGTAATATTCATTCCATGTGGCTTCAGATGGTTTGACATCTACACATGAATATGGAAGCATCTGATGCTTCCGCAATTCAGAGCACTCCAATCAAAGTCACGAAGCTACTGTGAAAAGACCTTAATCTGGATGAGTTGGAAAGCTGAAAATTCTCACCACACTGCTTCCAAAATCAGCAATCATTATGGAAACAGCAGTACTTATTCATTGGTTCATTCAGTAATTCCATGCACAGTGACTAAAGGCAGGGAGTGCTTCAATGACAAATAATGAATGACCTCATCTAGTTTAATGAGGGAGAAAAAAAATATATACCCAAAACTCAAAATCCAATTCTGAAAGGCAGAATGGGATGAGTGGGGTAAGAGAGGGAAATAAAATGTCAGAGAAATTCACAAGAGGGAGAAATTTCTGGCTGAAGGCATTTTCCTTTATGAAAGTAGAGTTATCTGGGCAGATTTTGAATGGGGCTCAGAGTTCAAAAGAGAAAGAAGAGGCCGCAGGCATAAATTACTTTTTGAAGAATTTGGAGATGATCAAAAAAGAGCATGGTAGAGCAATAGCTGGAAGGAATGGGAAGAAAAAGAAGAAATTCAGTTCTTTTAGGACGCAGGTTACCAAGTGAAATTAAAAGATGAAACAGGCCGAGCACAGTGGTTCATGCCTGTAATCATAGCACTTTGGGAAGCCAAGGTGAACGGATCACCTGAGGTCAGGAGTTCAAGACCAGCCTGGCCAACATGGTGAAACCCGTCTACTACAAATAAAAAAAAAATTAGCCAAGTGGGCACGTGATGTGTGCCTGTAATCACAGCTACTCAGGAGGCTGAGGAAAGAGAATTACTTGAACCCAGGAGGTGGAGGTTGCAGTGAGCCAACATGGCACCACTGCACTCCAGCCTGGACAACAGAGTGAGATTCCATCTCAAAAAACAAACAACAAACAAAAACAGATGAAACAAACACTGGAGGAAGGAATCATTTTCCAGACTTACAGAGCACAGGTGGAGGTGCCCCCAAATCAGTGTGCCTGAAGTCCTATCTGTGCACCAGCACTATTTTGTTTTTTCAGACAGGTTCTTGCTCTGTTTCCCAGACTGGAGTACGGTGATGCAATCACAGCTCACTGCAGCCTCAACCACCCAGGCTCAAGAGATCCTCCCAGCTCAGCCTCCCAAGTAGCTGTGACCACAATTTGTGCAGCACCAGACCCGGCTAATTTTTAAAATTTATTTGTAGTGATACAGTCTCCCCATGTTGCCCAGGCTGGTCTTGAATTCCTAAGCTCAAACAAACCTCTCATTTCAGCCTCCCAAAGTGCTGGGATTAGGAGCATGAGCCACCAGACCAGTGACACCAACAGTTAACAGCTAACATTAGGCAAGCAACTTAACCTATATAGGTGCTATTTTGTCTGTAAAATAGGAAAAATAATAGTACCTACTCAAGGATTTGGGCATTTTTTTCTTTAGCCACCTTAAATAATTTGATGTTTAAGTGACATAAAATGTGGAGGTTACCACCCCTAAAATTACTGTAGGTGAGCATGCCACTAAGGAAAATACAAATTTTAACTGCCTGTTGTTAAACTACTCCACTAACCAAAGCTTCCTCTCAGGAAACTTAAATGCAAACAAATGTATATGAGAATACTCCTGGCACATTTTCAGATAAATGAGCTGATATTCATTAAAGCCAAAACTAATCACTGGGTAACAAGCAGCATAGCAAAATGTAAATTCTTTAGGCTCACTGTGGTCAAAATAGTTTGCTCAGTATAAAATCAGATCTAGCTGGGTGCAGTGGCTCATGCCAGTAACCCCAGCACTTTGGGAGGCTAAGGCAGAAGGACAGCTTGAGGCCAGGAGTTCAAGACCAATATGGGAAACATAGTGAGACCCCATCTTCACAAAAAAAAAAAAAATTTTTTTTTAGACAAAGTCTCCCTCTTGTCACTCAGGCTGGAGTGTAATGCCCCATCTTGGATCACTGCAACCTCTGCCTCCCAGGTTCAAGTGATTCTGCCTCAGCCTCCGGAGTAGCTGGGACTACAGGCTTGCGCCACTATGCCCAGCTAATTTTTTTTGTTGTTGTTATTTTTAGTAGAGACGGGGTTTTACCATGTTGGCCAGGCTGGTCTCAATTTCCTGACCTGGTGATCTGCCTGCCTAGGCCTTCTAAAGTACTGAGATTACAGGCATGAGCCACTACGCCCAGCACAAAAAAAAATGTTTTTTTAAAATTAGCCAGGCATGGTGGTGTGCACTGCAGTCCCAGCTACTTGGGAGGCTGGGGTGGAAGGATCCCTTGAGCCCAGGAGGCCGAGGTTGCAGTAAGCTGTGATCATGCCACTGCACTCCAGCCTGGGCGACAGCGCAGGACCCTGTCTCATATAAATAAATAAAATCAGACCTGAAATAATAAATACATAAAATATCAAGTCAGGGAGCTATTTCCGCATGGTCCAACTCATTATCAAAGTTAAATTCCTGCTCCAACAGACCAGAGCATGTGGACACAAAAGAGCAGCTCAGGTGGACTTGAGATACTACGGGTAAACAATTTCCATAAGATAGAGATCTCATTAAGTCTCATTGTAAACACAGATGGCAGCTGTCTCTTTCTGGCTGGCTTGCTTGCTTTCTCCTCTAGCCCTGTTTGTCAGATTGGTTCCTTTAGGGCTCCCAGTAAATGTTCTCATTTTGTTTTAGAAACTTCCATGGCAGCTTCTTCAGGTAAATTTCCTACACATATGCTGAACTTCCAGTCAAATATTCCAATTCTAAACATCTGTAGAGTGTCCTTATTTCATACTGAACATCATGTTTTCTGAAAAGGTACACTGATTTTAAAAGAATAAATGGCTCTATCTTCCTTTTTCCATGTAATTAAATAGAAAAGAAACTCTGTAGCTCCAAGTGCTGTCAAATATGCATAACTAGCCAAGACAATCTTGTCAAGGCCTTTTGCTAAAATGAACAGGCACTTATATTATTTGTTTGGTTCATCGAAAATGCTTAACATAGGCCAGGCACGGTGGCTCATGCCTGTAATCCCAGCACTTCGGGAGGCCAAGGTGGGAAGATCACCTGAGGTTAGGAGTTAAAGACCAGGCTGGCCAACATGGCGATACCCCATCTCTACTAAAAACACAAAAATTAGTCGGCATAGGAAGGCTGAGGCAAGAGAACCGCTTGAACCCAGGAAACAGAGGCTGGAGAGAGCCGAGATCACACCACTGCACTCCAGCGTGGGCAACAGAGCAAGACTCCATCTCCAAAGAAAAAAAGAAAAAAGGAAAGAAAGAAATGGCTATCACAGGCTTGTCCAAATGAGGGCCTCGAAGGCCATCACCTGTGTCTTTGGAATGGAGCTCACCTATCTTTCAGGACCAACTGCTCCTGTTCAACTGTTGATCACATGGACCCTTCCGCACTTTGGCTTTCAAAGCACTTATTTGAATATTGGCTACTAGGACAACTAAGAACTGCATCTACAGCTCCACCCAGGCCCATACCTAGGCTTCAAGTTTTACTGCAGCTGCCTTGCTTGTCACAGCCCAGCAAGCATGAGGGGATCCAGGCTGCTGAGATCGTTTTTCTGCCAGTGTCTCTAGTGTGTCCACTGCCTAAGAAGGCCAAATATGGGCCAGTGGTCCAGTGCCATTCATTTTCCGGGTTAGCTGCATCCACAGCTCAGTTGTTACAGACTCCTTAGCAGATTCTGACTTTAATGGCCACTGTCCTGCTGTCTGTAACCACCAACACCTTTCTTGAGGTCTAATGAGCATCCACAGCAGGCATGCTTCACTGATATTCCGTGCATCCTGCAGTGCCACTTCTGCTGACCAAAAGCAGCTCACTGGGCACCCTCATTCCATGCCCAACTCAATACCAGCAAGCTGGGCTTCCTACCCATTTAAAGTTTGAGGAAAGGTTGAGATCATTTCCCCCCCCAAGACCTCTAATCAGTCATTCAATCAGTCAGGCAAATAAAATTATTTGCCTGCAAGAGTAGTAGCGCATTCTAAGGGAAACTTGGGAACTACCAGGTTTGATAAGTCATTTGCCTGCCGCCACTAAATAATTCACCCATTTCCCATGGGTTTGTGTTGGTTTATCATATATGAAACTCCCATATGTGGAATTTTATATATATATGCACTTTTATACATATTTAAGGGATACTCTCATGCAATTTATTTCTTGTATTAATAAATGCTTTATTTATTTATTCATTCATTCATTTATCTGATACAGAATCTTACTCTGTCACCCTGGCTGAACTGCAGTGGCACAATCTTGGCTCACTGCAATCTCTACCTCCTGGGTTCAGGCAATTTTCCTTCCTCAGCCTCCCACGTAGCTGGGACTACAGGTGCCCACCACCACGCTCAGCTAATTTTTTTATTATTAGTAGAGACAGGGTTTCATCATGTTGGCCAGGCTGGTCTTGAACTCCCGACCTCAGGTGATCCACCGGCCTCGGCCTCCCAAAATGTTGGGATTATAGGCATGAGCCATTGTGCCTGTCCCAAAACTATAATGCTTTAACTACTATAACTCAAAATAATTTTTCATTTCTGTTAGGTCAAGTGCCTCTTTGCTCTTCATCTTTTCCAAAAGTCTCTTTTTCTTTCTCTCTTGCTTGTTTGGTTTTTCAGTTTAAATCTTGGAATCACATGATGATGTCTCCAATAACTATCTATGTCACATTTAGAAATAAATTTTGATCCCTGCACTTTGGGAGGCTGAGGTGGGTGGATCACTTGAGGTCAGGAGTTTGAGACCAGCCTGGCCAACATGATGAAAACCCGCCTCTACTAAAAATACAAAAAATTAGCTGGGTGTGGTGGAGGGTGCCTATAATCCCAGCTACTTAGGAGGCTGAGGTGGAAGAATCACTTGAACCCGGGAAACGGAGGTTGTAGTTAGTAAAGATGGTGCTACTGCACTCCAGTCTAGGCAATGGAGCGAAGCTCTGTCTCACTAAAAAAAAAAAAAAAAAAAGAAAGAAATTTTGGAAGAACGATTATTCCATGAAACAAAAAGACTAATATATTTTTAAATAACTACTGTTTGAAGGGTTGATGAAAGAAAATTATTTTCTGTAGCAACAAATCCAGTAAAGGGCTATTTCTCCACCACAAGATTTCTTTTCTCACAGTGTTAAGAAAAAATAGAAATGTTTTTGCTATGCTTTGAATAATAGTGTCCCTTCAACAATTCATATTGAGACTTAATCCCCAATGCAACAGGATTAACATTTTTTTTTTTTTTTGGAGATAAAGTCTTGGTCACCCAGGCTGGAGCACAGTGGCACAATCTCAGCTCACTACAACCTCCACCTCCTGGGTTCCAGTGATTCTCTTACCTCAGCCTCCCAAGTAGCTGGGATTACAGGTGCACCCCCACCACACCCAGCTAATTTTTGTATTATTAGTAAAGACAGGGTTTCACCATGTTGGCCAGGCTGGTCTCGAACTCCTGACCTCAGGTGATCCACCTGCCTCGGCCTCCCAAAGTGCTGGGATTACACGAGTGAACCACTGTGCCTACCTGCAGCAGGATTAATTTAATTCCCAAATGCAAGTATGGCCTCTGAGGGTGTGACTATATCATGAGGGCTCCTCCCTCATGAGTGGGAATAGCGCCATTATAAAAGGGCTCAAGGCTGAAGGGAGTACTCTTTTCTCCTTCTGCCTTCTGCCAGGTGAGGACACAGCATTAGTCTTCTCTGGCAGATGCAGCCAACCCAATCATACTGGTCCCTTGGTTTTGGACTACCCAGCCTCAAAAGCTTTGAGAAATAATTGTCTATTGTTTACAAATTATCCAGTCTGTGGTATTTTGTCACAGCAGCAACAAGGGTCTAAGACAGTCTTTAACATGGCTTTATGAGTATACAAGTATGCCAGCAAAAGAATGGTGAAAAGGAGCTCTTGTATACCCATAGAGGAAAATATGCCCCAAGCACTGTAGAAAATAATTCAATCATATATCTGAAACTCACCAAGAAAGTTTTCTAGCCTTTGACTGAATTATTTCACTGCAGGGAATTTATCTTTAAAAAATTATCAAAGGGCTGTGTGCGGTGGCTCACACCTGTAATCCCAGCACTTTGGGAGGCTGAGGCTGGAGGATCACCTGAGGTCAGGATTTTGACACGAGCCTGGCCTACATGGTGAAACCCCATCGCTACTAAAAATACAAAATTATCCAGGTGTGGTGGTGTGCACCTATAGTCCCAGCTACTCGGGAGGCTGAGGTGGGAGAATTGCTTGAACCTGGGAAGCGGAGGTTGCAGTGAGCCAAGTGCACTACTGCACTACAGCCTGGGTGACAGAGTGAGAATGTGTCTCAAAAATAGATAAATAAATAAAATGGCTCAAGGTTGAAGGGAGTGCTCTTTTGCCCTTCTTCTGCCTTGTGCCAGAGAGGACACAACATTAGTCCCTTCTGGCAGATGCAGCCAACATCAATCATGCTGGTGCTTTGGTCTTGGATTTCCCAGCCTCCAGAACTGTGAAAAATAAATTTCTGTTGTTTATAAATTATCCAGTCTGTGGTATTTTCTTACAGTAGCACACAGGGTCCAAGACATTCTTTAACGTGGCTTTGTGAGTCTATGATTATGCCAGCAAAAGAATAGTATACACCCATAGAGGAAAACATGCCCTAAGCATTCTGGAAAACAATCTGGCCATATATCTAAAACTCTTACCAAGAAAGTTTTCTAGCCTTTGACTGAATTATTTCACTGCTGGGAATCTATCTATCAAAAATCGTCAAAGGTACAGGTTAATATTTATGTACAAGATGTTCACTGTAGGGAAAAAAACCAGAAATAACCTGTTTCTGGCAAATACATTAGGGTTCATTTAAATAATAGGGTTCATTTCCAGATGCTGAAGGACAATGTATTTGTGGCATACTGCTAATGACAGATGAAAGGTTTCTGATATAGGCAGGAAAAAACAGTAGGATTTAAAATACTATATCAAGTTTGACCTAAATGCATTATGTAAAAATAATATGATACATATACACTGGAAATACATATGCTGGCAAATATGGTAGTTAAGAGCATGGGCTTTGGAAACAAACCGACCTGGTTCAAATCCCAGCTGTGCCGCTTTCCAGCTGTGTAACCTTGGGCAAGTTAGTTAACCTCTCTGTGCCTCAGAATGCTCACCTGGAAAATGGGGATAATAGTACCTACCTTACAGAGTTGAATGGACAGTAAATAAGACAATTCATGCAAATGGCTTAGCACTATGCCCGGCACATTACAAGCACTCAATAACTACGAGTCATCATTAGCATCATCAACACAGAGAACGAACGAGAAGAAATGCACTAATATGTTAACAGGGGTTATTTCTGGGTGGTAGAATTCCAGGTCAGTTTAGCTTTCTCTTTTGTACTCTTCTTGTTTTTCCAAATATTCTACAATAAGTATTACAGAATCAAAAAAGAAAATCCATTATATAAAAAAGAGCATCTGATGAATTATTAGTATTTGCAATGTGCAACAGTGGATGGACATACGAAGGCAACACCATGTGAGTCAGAAAGTGAGCAATGCCTTTCACCCCGTGTCTACCAGGAGCTTCAGTTCTCAGCAGCTGCCGCCCTCCTGCAGAGGTCTCATTACTCACGGGCGCAGTTCCTTGGAAGCCGTCCTCACCAGTGTTGGTCACCGGAAACTCGCCCTGCCAAATGTTGGCATAATGCTGGCCTTTGGGCTGCAGTTTGTTGCCCCAGGGGAAAAGTCTGTCAGAAGAGACACAGGCATCAGCCTGTCAAACAGGCACAGGTTTTGGATTGAAGTCAGGAGAAGGGATGCAATGAAAAAGAGAACATTGCTCGCTTGTTCTGGGTGAGCCTTTTAAAAAAATATATAAATAAGTAAAGCTTTTAATCGGGATTTATTTTAAATTCCCTTATAACTTCTCATGTAAAGTGCACAACAGCCCCAGTCTTGCCCAGGTACTCAGGATGCCTGAAATAAATCACAAAACTAAAAGAAGGACTTATTGAAAGCTGAGAGAGTGGACCTCATTTTGGACTTATATGGTAGCGTGATCAGGCACCATCACACCATACTTTTTTATAAAGCCTGGGCTATTTTAAGGAGGTTTTCCTAGAAGACGTGAACCCAACACGAGTGTTCTGTCTCATGGCTCTAGAAGCAGAGAAATACCGCTGCTTCAGGAGATGCCTAAAATAAGAAAATGCTAAAAGCAAGGCAGTCTGCCAAGAAGCTCTAAGCAGCGATATGTAACTCAGGGGGGTTGAATTGCTAGGACTTGCTTTGGGACTGGAGGGAGCCCAGATGGCCAGACACTGGGTTTGAGGGTAATAAAAGGTTTGCAATCCATTCTCCAGTGTCTTCTAAGTAATTTTGTGGAGATGAGGAAAAATCAATAAGAAAAAGAATTATTGTCGTTATTAACCTTCTAACCAAAGTAAGTTCCACAGAGTTTTTTGTTGTTTGTTTGTTTGTTTAAATGATCAACATATTGTCAGGAAAGATGAGACCCTCTAACTACCTATTGTGCAGGCCTCCTCGACAGCTGTATTCCCACTCAGCTTCCGTGGGAAGCCGCTTCCCTGCCCACGTGCAGTAGGCAACTGCATCATTCCAGGAGACGTGGAGAACTGGATGATCTGGCCTGGGGAAGAGCGAAAATAGAGTGAAAAGCAGCACCAACCAGAACAGGAAGCAGGAACTGCCTTCAGCAAAGCGCTCATAATCCCTCCCATTTCAACCTGTGACGCTGAGGTCATCCTGGTCCTAAAGTCAAACCTTAGCCATGCTACATCTGTCCCCCTCCACCCAGGAATTCTGACAATCCAGTATCCCAAATGGGTTACACTGCCACTAGGAACTAGACTCAAAACACTTCCTCACTTTCTAGGCTTGGATTCCCCTAGAATCTCATTGGTATGGCAGATGCGGAGATACTCCAGCTGCTAGGGGGGCCATCAGCAGAAGCTTCTGGCTTCTTTGGGGTTTAGCAGAGCTGAGAGCCATCTCAGAGCCACCGATAACTGACCACAGCAGGGGCATACAGCCCCAGCCATTTCAGCCTACTGTGGCTCAACCTATGGGCCATATACACCCTAGAGCCCCCTGCGTTGTCTGGAACTTCACTGGGCCTGCACCGTGGCTGTGGCTTCTCCCTCTGCTCTGTCCTGCTCTGGCCCGCCCTCTCCTTTCCTCAGTTGTGGGGACCTAACATTCTGCATCCCAAACTCTATCTAAGATGTTTCCAGAGAACCTAACCTGTGATCCTGGCTTTCAATTCTGTGTCTTTCTACTTTTCCTCTACAGGTGGCCAGGCTTTTTTTCCCGAGGGTATAAAGGGTATGGAAGGTTGGGAAAAAAGCAGAGAATAAGGGTATAGACTCATTCACCCAGCGCTAGATGGCTTTGGTTGAACTCCCTGCTCACTTTTTTTAAAGTGGGCTATACATTCCTAGTCCATTCCTTATATACCTTTGAATTCCCCACATTAATTACAGCAGGTCTTTCATTTATTCTTTCAACAAACATCTACTGAGTATCTATCATGTGCCAGTCAGTGTTTCTAGCATAGACAAGAGATGTACCCTTTCCAAAGACCCAGTTGGTTTTGACTGCATGAATAACATACATTCCCCTTTGGGTTTTCCTTCCTCATTTAGCTTTTCCCTCTGTAACTAAATTCAGGAAAGCAGATATTAATTGGGAGCTAAGGTGCCAAGTTCACCCAAGGAGCCCAGGAATCCTTTACTTTCTACCTTGAAGGCTAATTTCAACACACAGACTTCCAACTCAGGCTTTAAAAGATGTCTGATATGTGTCAAGGGGCTTTATCCCTAAAGCTGAACTTCCTGTACTCCTAGCTCTCAGACAATAAGGGCAATAACCAGAATGTTGTTAAAAATAGAGGCGTAAAAACTGCATCTGAAAAATTAGGTTAGGAGAGCAGGTTTCTTGGGCTGCTGAGATGCTGAGTCCTAGCTCAAACCCTGCTCCATCTCCAGGGTTTAAAGTGTTACTCTATTTTTGCTTGAGATAATTATTTCTTTGCCACCCTGGAGACTTGCTGACCGACTTGGCTCTCTGTAGTTTTCCAGTTAGATGGTGGCTTCAAAGAATGCCAATCCGGGACTAAAGAGCATGTGAATCCCGTACCCAAGGCCTGGGCTTCTACAGTGGCAACCTGGCAGGACACAACTATTTATCCATAAGACAGACATCTTCTTCCTCAAAATGATCCACTAATTGAGAGAACAGAAACAGAGTACAAAGATTAAACA
This sequence comes from Sapajus apella, assembly GCF_009761245.1. Taxonomy (NCBI): domain Eukaryota; kingdom Metazoa; phylum Chordata; class Mammalia; order Primates; family Cebidae; genus Sapajus; species Sapajus apella. The sequence goes on from NW_022436963.1 coordinate 30,628,265, forward strand.
TGTCATGAGGTTTGCAATAGGCCTCTCAAAAGGAACCGGGAGGGCTGGGTGTGGTGGCTCACGCCTGTAATCTCAGCACTTTGGGAGGCCGAGGCGGGTGGATCACAAGGTCAAGAGCTAAAGACCATCCTGGCCAACATGGTGAAACCCCATCTCTACTAAAAATACAAAAATTAGCTGTGCATGGTGGCACACACCTATAGTCCCAGCTACTCGGGAGGTTGAGGCAGGAGAATCACTTGAACCTGCGAGGTGGAGGTTGCAGTAAGCCAAGCTCACACCACTGCCTGGACACAGAGCAAGACTCTGTCTCAAAAAGAAAAAAAAAAAAAAAAAAGAAGCAGGGAAACCTGGAAGAGGCAACTCTTTGGCAGGCCAAATGAGGAAGGAAAGAGGCCACTAATTAAGAACCTTCTTATGAGCGAGGTGCAGTGTTTAGCTCTTTACATACATTATTTCCCGCCATATTACTTTCCTACCAATCAAGTAGAGTCTGTCATTCTCACCATTTTACAGTGAAGATGCCCACTGAGTTATTTTGCAAGAGCAAAGGGTATCTATTTTAAAATGGAACACATCAACTGGGGAAGGAAGGACCAGCCTCACCTGTGCTGAATAGTAGAGTCGGGCCCTTCTGGGTGTCTCCAGTTAGCACCTTTCACAGGTAACCACCAGGGAGCAGCTGCAACCTCAAAGGAACCCAGAACAGGCTGGTGTTAGCTACAACTCTAGAAAAACATCGACCCATTACATGCAGAAAAATCTCAGAGTCTTCAACTTCCATTTGGGTTACCAAACAAATACATTTACCAGAATAGCAAAATAAAGACTTATATGTAAATAACTATTTAACAAAAAGTATTGCTTCATATCATAAAGCATCACAGTGAACAATAAATATGTATTCAAACGGTGTATATCCATAAGAATTTTTTAAAAGTGCGTGGCTAGCCAATCCTCTGTAAACTCTGACAAGTGACACAGTTAGTATTGCTATTTAAAAGATGAGGAAACAGAGTTAACCTTACAACTAAATGCAAGGCTGAAGGTCAATCATGGTGGTCAGAGATCAAGCTGAAGCACAAAGGAAAAACTGGGGGGTTTTTTCAAAAGAACCTAATTCAACTTCCAGCCCAACATTAGCTGTGTGACCCTGGGCAAGCTCGCCACTTGTCTGGACCTACCGAGTCCTTGTCTGTGAAATGGGAGCACACCCACCTGCCTCACCTAACAGAACACAGAGGTCAAATCAGGTAAGACTGGAAAGCGCTCAGCAAATCGTAACTAGAACCTTAACTCCTACTCTATGGTTCTGTTAACCAAATAACAACAGCCAGTGGTCCTCACTTAGTGAATGGTTTAGTTAGGAACACAGGCTTTGGAGCCAGTCACAATGAGATTTGAATCATGGCTCTGCTGTATACAGTGTAACCCTAGGCAACTGGTTTAACCTCTTTCTCCAAGCGTGTTTTCTCATTTGGAGACGGAGATAGTAACAGCACCTACATCTTGGGTTATTACAAGGAGGAAATATAACATCCACACAGGACTTATGGCTATGCCCTTAGCAACTGAGGTGACTGACTTAGCAAGCACTCAGTAAAAGGAACCAGTCTCACTGCGGCCCCATGACAGTCAGTCACAAGGAGAACCACAGAAATGAATCATTGTTGCTAATACTAGCTAAAGGAGATTGTAAATGATTCTTCTATTTTTCTTTCCCTTTTTTTTTTTTTTTTTTTTTTGAGACAGGGTCTTACTCTGTCACCAAGGCTGGAGAACAGTGGCACGTCATGGGTCACTCCAGCCTCGACCGCCCCAACTCAGGTGATTCTCCCAAGTACCTGTGACCACAGGTGTGCACCACAATGCCCAGCTAAATTTTTTAGTATTTTTGTAGAGATGGGGTTTTGCCACATTGCCCAGGCTAGTCTTCAACTACAGTGCTCAAGTGATCCCTGCCCAACTTGGCCTCCCAAAGTGCTGGGACTACAGGTGTGAGCCGCCACACCTGGCCTGCAAATGATATAATACAAATACAAATGAAAGTGACTCAAGGTTATCCCCACAACAATGTTACTCCTTGATTGTTTTCCTCCTTTTAAGCTTGCCTGAGCAGAAGTTAAGGGAGAATACATCTTTGCTAACAATTACAGCAAGGAAAACATCAAGCCCATTCTTGTTCATTCTCTTTTCACATCAACACAATCAGAACATTCATGATATCTCAATCACAGTTTGATGGGAAAATCCAATTTTTCAAGTATTTCAACAAAAGAAGGCATTGGGTCATTAATTGACACTATAGTAAGGTGTTTTTGTTCTGTTTTGTTTTTTAATGGAGTCTGTTGCCCAGGCTGGAGTGCAGAAGTGTGATCTTGGCTCACTACAACTTCTGCCTCCTGGGTTCAAGCAATTCTCCTGCCTCCTGAGTAGCTGGGATTACAGGTGTGTGCCACCATGCCTGGCTAATTTTTTGTATATTTCTTAGAGATGGGGTTTCACAGCAAGGTGTTTTACTTTACAGAGAATAGGGGAGTGAAAAGGCATGGCTTCTTTCTATTTCATTTGTGGCACTTCAGAAGCTTATCTGGGGCTGTTCTCATTGACTGGGCTGTGCAGGTTTAGGTGCCCATGACAGGTAATTCATTCAGTGTCAAGGGAGGAGCTGCAGTGGAAGCTCAGGTCAGCCCACACCTGTGTTTCAGGAGGATCTTCAGATCACTCGCCCAACTCTACCCTGTCCTCAATACTAAGCGCCACCATCAGAAAGTTCTAGTTCTTAAATTACAAAACAAAAATAAAAATGCTCTAAAAAAATGACAAAAAACAGCAATATGTTAACGTCTGTGAAATCTGAGAGGTAGATACTACAATGACTTTTTTTCTCATACCCTTTTGTGCTTTGAAATATTCCATCACTAGCAATTTTTTTTTTTAAACATGATTTGTTTATCCATTCTACTACTAATGGGGATTTGGGTAGTTTCCAGTTTGGGGCTTTTATGAATAGTGCTGCTTCTATGTATATTCTTAAAAGAGTTTGTGGCTTTTGCCAAATATATGTATGCATTTCTGTCGACAGTACCCAGTGGAGTGGAACAGCTGGGCCTTAGAATACACATATGCACAGTTAGTAGACACAAAAACACACAAGCCTTAAACAGGAGAAGGCCTCACCGTTTCCTACCCCTTCTTTTTTTTAAGTTCATTTTTATTTATTTTTTAACTTTTTATTTCCACAGGTTTCTGCGGAATGGGTGTATTTGATTACATAAGTAAGTTCTTTAGTGGTGATTTGTGAGATTCTAATGCACCCATCTCCTGGGCAGTATAAAGTGAATCCAATTTGTGGTCTTTTATCCCTCCCCGAGTCCCTAAAGTCCACTGTGTCATTATTATGCCTCTGCATTCTCATAGTTTAGCTCCCACTTACGAGTGACAGCATATGTTGTTTGGTTATCCATTCCTGAGTTACTTCACTTAGAATAATGGAAACAGTGTGAAGATTCTCTAAAGAACTAAAGGCAGAACTACCATTTGATTCAGCAATCTCACTGTTGGGTATCTACCCAGAGGAAAGGAAGGCATTTCATGAAAAAGATATGTGCACACACACGTTTATAGCAGCACAATTCAAAACTGCAAAAATGTGGAACCAGCCCAAATGTCCATCAATCAACAAGTGGGTAAAGAAACTGTGGTGTGTGTGTATATACACACACATACACACACACATACACATGTGCACGTGTACACACACACACACACACACACACACATATATACACAATGGAATATTACTCAGCCATAAAAAAGAATGAATTAATGGCATTCACTGCAGCCTGAATGGAAATGGAGCCTACTCCTTTTTCAAAGAGGAGCTTTCCTTCAAGTCATTTTATGTACAGAAGCCCTCAGGGCTTGTCTCTAGTGGCCTCTCAGCCCATGCCCTTCCACTCTCCTTTTTCTCTTAATTCAATCTGGTTATAAATATTTACTGAGTACCCACTATATGCTGGCACTGAACGTAATTCATGGAGGGGATCTACAAGTCCCAGAAATCCTCAGAGTATGATTTAAGACAGCTGGTATATTAAATGGCTTTAAAAGTATTTATTTTACATATAATAATCTATATGGTTTGTATATTTATCCCCGCTCAAATATCATGTTGAAATATTAATATAATCCCTAATATTGGAGGTGGGGCCTGGTGGGAGGTCTTTGGATCACTGGGGCAGAACCCTCATGAATTGCTTGGGCCATCCCTTGGTGATGACTGAGCTCTCGCTATGTTCACAGGAGATCTGGTCATGTTAAAGTGTGTGGCACCTCCCCCGACCTCACTCTCGAGCTGCTTTCAGCATGTGAAATGCCGGCTCCCACTTCGCCTTCTGCCATAATTGAAAGCCTCCCGAGGCCTCCCCAAAAGCTGATACCAGAGCCACGTTTCCTGTACAGCCTCCAAAACTGTGAGCCAACTAGACCTCTTTCTTTATAAACTACCCGGCCTCAGTTAATTCCTTATAGCAATGCAAGAATGACCTAATACAACAATTAATTCTTCAGTTGCGATAACTGGGATAGAAAGTGTGAAATTAGTCACCTCATTTTCTTTCAAAAATGTCTCTAAAATTCAAATCGGTGGGTCCAGACACCACCCTACACACATCAGTACTATAGTTTTTTTTAATCTCCTTCCACCCCTTACCCCACCCTCTGCCATACACACACCTACTCACTCATACTTTCTCTCATTCTAAGATACCTGCTTTCCATTTCTCCCAGCATCTATTCTTTCTGAAATCTTTCATGCTACCTAGCAACCCACCCAAAACACACCACTAGCTGAACATCATGGAGCTATATGACAATCACCAATCTCAATGATGTGCACAGTAAGATGGAAAAAACACATGAACACACTCTGGCCAGAGCATGGGGAAGAGGACACCATGGCAACATTATCCTTGGCCAAGGGCTGCAACCTAGTTCTTTGGTCCAAAATAGTAAGACCCGAAGCAATTACTCAAAGATATATGTATAGTAAATCTAGACATAATATTGTTTCTAACTTAAAATTACAAAATAACCCAGCAGTCCTTGATGTCCATGAACAAAGGAATACTATATGGCTAGTATACATGACATGGACTACATAAAATACACTCTAACATGGAAATAGGAATATAATACACTGTCATAAAGGAAACCTGTAGAATATACATTTGATTTCATTTCTGTAAAATATATGCATAACAATGTTTGTTAGTATAATCAGGAGAAAAATATCTGGAAGAATATACATAAACTTAACCGTGCGAAGGATTAGGAGAGTATTATTAGACATTTCTAGAATGAGTATGTGTCACTATCACAGGTTTTCTCAACTTCAGCACGGCTGATATTTTAGGCCAAATACCTTGTTACGGGAGACTGACTGTCTTGTGTACTATACGATGTTTAGCAGCGTCTCTGACCTCTACTCACTAGATGCTATTGCATCCTCCCTCTCCCACACCAACTGTGGCACACAAAAATGTCTCCAGACATTGCTAAATGTCCTCTAGGGAGAGCAAATTATCTACTGCATTATGATAATTAGAAAGAAGATTACTATTCTGACATATTAATATACAGTTCATAGTAGCATAATAGTAAGAGTATCTGACCCTGGAGCCAAGTTGCCTAAGCTTGGACAGCAGTACCACCTTTTACGACCTACAGGATCTCCAGCTGCTTATATAACCCCTTCAGGCCTCAGTTTACTCACCTACAAAATGGGGATAAAATACTACCATCTACTTCCTGGGGTTATTATAAGGATTACATTTAAAAATACATGTATAAATAAATAAAATAAAAAAAATACATGTAAAGTGCTTAGAAAAATGCCTAGTGCAGAGTGTTAGCTGTCATTATCACTACTATTCGTTTATGTTAATTGCATGCTACAATATTCTCTTAGAGCTTTCAAAGAACATATATTCTAATTAGTGAAAATCTACCCCCATAACTCCTCAGCTTGAGCCCCCTCCACCCTTTTCAGAGTAACGATCAGCTGAGAAAAGTGACCAAGGGCTAAGAGGTAAATGAAGTGTTGAAGCATATGTCACTTCCAAAGACTTCTCAAGAAGACATACCATCTTCTATCACAGTCATGATGTTAGAACCATCTACACATAAACTAACCCACTCTCTAAAGCAAGCAGCACCATGAGGGTAGGACAGGGGATGTGTATTAGTCCATTCTCACACTGCTAATAAAGACATACCCAAGACTGGGTAATTTATAAAGGAAAGAGGTATACTCTGGTTTCTCTTCAAATCATATAAATCTTTCACCTTTTACTATAAAGGAAACAGGTTTAATTGATTCACATTTCACATGGCTGTGGAGGCCTCACAATCATGGCATGGCAGAAGATGAAGGGGGAGCAAAGGCACGCCTTACATGGTGGCAGGCAAGAGGGCAAGAAAGCATGTGTAGGGGAACTCCCCTGTATAAAACCATCAGATCTCGTGAGACTTATTTACTATTACAAGAACAGCATGGGAAAAACCCACCCCCATGATTCAATCACCCCCACTGGGTCGCTCCTATGAGGATTATGGGAGCTACAATTCATTCAGGATGAGATCTGGGTGGAACCATATCAGGGAGGGTGTGAGGGGTAAACAGAGTACAGGAGAGATCCATAATCCTCAGTCTCCAAACTCTGGAAAGCTTGAGCCCCTGTAAGGGAACGAAACTACACACTGTCTATGAGACAGACGTTAAGTCACCATTGGGATGGTCAGGTGCAGAGTCAGAAACCATTTTTCCATTTCACACACGAAGAAGGAAAGACTAGTAATCAAAGTCACCCACAACTAAGGACTGACAAAATCAGAGGTAGGGCCTTATTCATCCTGCCCAAGTTTCCCTTGGAATGCCAAATATTTTCTGGCCAAATTTAGGGCAAATACCATCCCAAGTCACTAGATGCTTTCCTTTTCCAAGTGTCACTGTTTCTAAACATTTAAAATAACTTGTTCTTGAACTCCTGATTCTGTCTTGAAAATAAATGCTATTCTTAGGTTTAGGAACTTAACAAAATAAACAACTTTTGAGAGTCATATATTAGGCATTTTATCAAGGCTATACTGCAGATTATGACATCTCTAATTCCTTTTAACAAGAATAGTGTTCAGATGTGTTGTTTACAGAGCAGAAGCAGCAACATGAGTGGACTGACATCTATGATAAACCTCAACCTAAAAAGACACTTTTTTTTTGTTTTTGGATGTGGTTGTCCACCTACACACGCTCTGCTCCACTGAGACAATTTCCAGAGTTCCAGCACTCCCTTATATCCAGAGGAAAAAGGACTTTAACATGACCTATTTCTAGTCAACCATCTCCATAGCAACTGTCTAGGGTTTAAGTTGAAACAGCTGTACAAGCAGCCAGTAACCAATTACAATGTAAATAGGACCCATGTGAGTTTTGAGGTCCCCTTGAGAAACGGACTTCAGAGAGCAAGGACATGTTTCCCACCTCTCCCTGGGGACATAACCAGACTTGCAGTAGCAGCTTAAAGAATAGGAAACAAGACAACAAAGGTGTCTTTATTCTTGCCAGAGGCGGCAAATTATGCTTCTTGTACACACACAGCCCAGAATAAAATCAGCACTGGAAAAAGAGAAAGCTCTGTATAATTCTGCATACTCAAGTGTAAAGATGTCAAGTTCACAACTTTACAACTGCTCTCTTAAAAATTAAATGAATTTAGACAAGCAAATTAAAAAGATGGACGTTTCTTGAAACGTAGTATAAACATGACAGCTATCCCTATAAAAACAGCCTGGGAGAATTTTTCAACTGGCATTAGTGAACAATGAGAAATTACAGATCTGTTCAAATTCAGGAAGTATAAATAAAACCAGAGGAGAATTTAGCAACTGAAGGAATTAAATGGAATAAAGAGCACACAGTAAAAATATTTCTTCAGTACCCAATACAAGTGTGGAAAGCTAAGAATGAGGCTTGAATAAAGGCTAAAAACAAATTTATCACGAAAATAGGTAGTCAAGTCTGACAGCTTATTTCAAATTAAATGCTAAGTCAGGTACCTTGACAACTTAATAGACTGTATGGGAGAGAAAAATCATGCTTTTTCAAATAGGATAAAAATATTTATGAAACTTAAGGCAGATTTGAACTTTTTCAATACTTTTTGCTTCAGTTCTTAGTGAAATTCCTCATGCTATAATACATTGCATTCTCAAGGCACACAATCGGAAATCAATATACTCAAAACATTTCATGTCCTTAAGAGAGGAGTGAAAATTCTATGCAGAGTTATTCACTATTGAGAAAATGCAAAAAATGGCTCGAGGAATCTATGGACTCAAAGACGCCTCAAAAGTGATCTAGTTTACTCATTTTCAGTTGATACCTGCATCATTATCAGGGGGTAGGGGGAATTCATTTAGGGCTTGTAAAAAAAAAACCAGCAATAATAAGAGAAAAACACTTTATTATTTAAAAATAATGTTTTACTTTTTTTTGTCAAATAAGTGACTTTCAAGATATAGCCTATCTTGAAAGCAATGTGACAAGATTCAGTATCAATTATTTTATACCTATTTGAAGGAATACATCACAGTCATTAAAAATTATATGCTGGAAAAATAAAATTTGAATAAATGTCTGCCCTTGACTGAAAGTGAAAAAAGCCAGTTACAAAAATGTTTGTACGAGTGCAATTAAAAATATATCAATAAATAGAAACACCCACCCACATACCCACACATTCCAAGAAAATATTAGCAGTACATATATTTAAATGTTTGCAAAGATTATTTCTGGGTGGTGAGATTATGGGTATATTTAAAGTTCTTCTTGTGTCTTTTGTTTTCTAGAGAAAGGGTCATGCTCTGTCACCCAGGCTGGAGTACAGTGGCACTATCATTCCTCCCTGTAACCTTGAACTCCTGGGCTCAAGCAATCCTTCCACCTCAGTCTCACAAGTAGCTATGACTATAAGACCACACTTGGCTAATTTTTTCATTTTTTGTGGACATGGAGTCTCAATAGGTTGCCTAGGCTAGTCTTGAACTCCTGGCCTCAAGCAATCCTCCCCACTCAGCCTCCCAAACAATGAGATTACAACTATGAGCCACCTCTCCTGGTCCTGTTTCATTTTTAATGTCTGAATTGTCTACAGTAAACATTTTTATTCATATTTTCATTTCATTTTAGTTTCATTTAGTTTTTTCTTTTAATGGAGCTGAGACTTAATTTTACATTGAAAAAACAAAAGTAAGCAAAATCAAATAAATGTTCATTAAAAGTTTCTTATATTCATCATTCTATTACAAATTTTATTTTTATATTCACCTTCCAGTTTCATCAGCAAGTATACATACAGTTTTTCCAAATTTTATATAGAATGTTTTCATTGATTTTATTGAATATTTTTCTATGTTTTATGTGAACTTCGTAACGATCATTCTTAGTGGCTGTCAATATTTTTGTCTTGTCAATACACTGCAATTTCCGGTCTTCTAACATTGAACCGTTCAGGTTATGTTCAAGTTTGTCTGTGGTTGCTTTTTTTTGCTATTATAGACAACATTATAGCGAACATCTTCAAGCATCTTTATGTACATTTTTTGCTTCTAAATTTCCACAAGCAGCATCACTGTAACCTAAGAGCGTGTCTTTAGAGCCCTTGCTAAAAATCATTTACAAAAATCCCCAATAGTATTAGACGGTATGCTTAGTTTCCCTCTGGAAAGAGGTCTGAGTGTACATATAAATCATGACACCCAAGATGAAGGTATCTATTCAACTTTACAAGAAGGCTCCACTTAGGTTCCTTACATTGCTAGTAGCTTACTTATACATCTTTTCCAGTGTCTAAAACAGGGAAAATTACAGAAAGTTGGAATGCCATCTGATTGTTGCTGTGCTATTTTTTCATGCTTTACAAGCTCTGAAGCTTCTGAGAAGAGGGGTCAAAGAGAAGACAGAACATAGGAAAGGCATTTTAAGGACAGAAAATTCTCTCACACACATTGTTTTGGAGGTAAATCACAATATAAATAATCTCACCTATTATTTGTAAAAGGCAGGAAGAAGAGTATCCTCAAGGGACAGGGGCTCTTGTTGCAAAGGCAGCATAGGCTCACAGCCTGAGATGATCTATTTCCTACTTGTATTAATAACAAGAGACATACATCTTCAAATGACCATATAACATCATGGCTCTGTTGCTGGCCCTTCAACGAGCGTCTGGTACTGTACCAGCCAATCTCAGCCTAGGGCTGCAAGAGCACAGGACAAATTCTGAACATCCTGCAGAGCTAATTTCCTCAGGCTACCAGCCTAGCACATCTCATTTCACCCTGCGGCAGGACACTGCACCAGTGGCAAGATGGTGACTGCTGATTCTCCTCCTGGTGGAGGAAAACTATGCAGGAGATATTTGCATACTTTTAAATGATTTTAAAGTGGCAAGGACTTTAAAGTGGGGAAGGATCTGAGAAGATAGCTACTGAAATTCCCTCATTTTATAGATGAGAAAATAGGCCCTGAAAAGTGACAGATAGTTTGGGAGAGCCAGGAAAATAACCCATGGCTGCAGAGAAACCGTAACATCACAGCCCTCTGCCCTCTACCAGCAGAGAGCAGCCACCCCACATGACAGAAATGGCGGCGAGGCCAAGTTAGCCCTGAAGTTGTGGGCCAAGGTGGGGCAAGGGCATTGCCAGCCAGATGTCTCCGGCTGGCAAAAGTGATTGAGAAAAGTCCTAAGTCACTATAATCCAAGCATAATTAGGAGCATCCCATTTCACTTTCAAAAGTGTCTTGATTTGGACAATAAATTATGCAGTCACTCTATGAATAGATGGTCCCACAGTCCCAGCTTGAACAATTTGGGTGACAGCACTTCCTGGTAGGCAGTCCCTGTCATGTTCAGATCATTCTAACAGAGTTCCTAATCTACAGCTAAACTAAAATCTGTCTCCTGGAGACCTTCCATCTGCTGTCCCTGTCTAGGTTCCCAGGGATCACATGGAATAGATCAAATTCTTTTTCTATATTCTTTCAGACATTTGCAGAATAATCATAACTCATTTACCTCTTAGTCTGTAGGTTCAGTAATTTAATCAACCTTTCCCAGGCTCTCCAATTTCAAATTAAGGGCATCACCATCTCCTCAAAACCCAGGAGTCACACTTGATTCCTGTCTCTCCTCTTCTCCCTATGTCTTTAGAGGTACTTCCAAGTATCAGACCACTTCTTAGCTTCTCTCCTCCTACCATCTTGTTCCTCAGACCCATCATTTCTCACCTGGACTATCACAAAACCCCACGCACAACCAGAGTGGTCTCTTTCAAATGTTAATTAGATCCAATGGCTTCTAGCTGTGTTTAAGATAAAAACCAAACTCCTCCTAGGCCCACAAGGCTCTGTGCAATCCACCCCTGACTACTTCTCAAACCTAACCCTGACCCCACACGTCACAGACCCCCTTGTTCCTCACTCCCTCCTTACTGGTCACGCTGGCTTTGCTCATTGTTTAGGTTTTGGCTCAGATGTCACCACTTTAGAGGGGCCATCACTAACCCTACAAATAAAAGACCAAAGAGCTCAACTGCATTATACTCTAATCACTTTCTATCCACCATTCTGTTTTATTTGAATCGCAGTCCGTTGTCACAGTCAGTTACAAATTCACCAGTTCAGTCTACTCCTTACTAGAACTGTAACCTCCATAATAATAAGGATTTATATCTAGTTATCTGTTGTATCTACGGCACTTAAAACACACCTGGCCGATGGTACATAAGGGATAAACATTCTTTTAATGAAAAAAGTCATCTGTTCCTTAGGTTTGTAGGATTTTCAAACCCCACCCCACCCCTGGGTAACCCTCTTCTGCAGAAACATCAATTTTGAATACAGTCTTTCAGTGGGATATCCTTTTGTTCTCCTTCCTGGGCCATTGTTACCTCATCTATAAGAAGATTTTTTGCCACATAATTCTGAAAGTTTCACCAATTCTAAATTCTTATTTTTGTGTAAGTTCTGCTTAAAGCTAGACATCCCTAGGTATGACATTCTACGCAACAGTTTACCTTTGTTTTCCCACAGAGGCTGATGATACAGAGACCAACATTCGAGGGGCAGGGAATATCAGAATCATTTTTACTTCTTAATCTAAGTTAGGCCTCAAAAGAACCAAGGCTTGAAAGGAAATTTAAGGTCACATTAAACAGGCATTTCAAATCTGAACGTCTGGGACCCCAGCATGCCTCACACCCACTCAATCTGATCAGGTGCCTTGGAGCAGGTTAGAAAAAAATTACGTGTGCACTGTTATCCTTTTATATTAGGTTCTCACCTTCCAGGGTTATCATGTTTTGCTTCCTGAGCTTAAGCCACACGCTGACTCCTAAATCAAGTGAACAACTACTCTTTTCAAAACAAGACACAAAAGGCAGTGTTATCTTCTTATCTCACCCAGTCAGCCAGCCCCAGCCTGCTCTTCCTGAGGAACTCAGTTACTGTGAACTCACCTTCACCCTGGTGACCAGGCCAGTGTTCTCTCGCCAAGGAAAAGCTGACTTTACAACATGAGATGGGTCATACCAGGTCTGAGCCCTGCTGCTTTCAAAAACTAAATGCTCCGAAAGATGATATTCAAATGGCATTCTTTCATTTTTGACCAATATTTATTAAGTGCTTATAAGTGATAGTAACTGTGCTGGGGATAAAGTGGTGACTGCTACAGATGCAATCCTGCCACCACCTTCACAGAACATACCTCCTAAAGCAAGCATGTCCAACCTGTAGCCAATGGGCCACATATAGCCCACAATGCCTTTTTTTTTTTTTTTTTTTTTTTTGAGTCAGAGTTTCGCTCTTGTTGCCCAGGCTGTAGTGCAATGGCGCGATCTTGGCTCACCGCAACCTCCGCCTCCTGGGTTCAGGCAATTCTCCTGCCTCAGCCTCCTGAGTAGCTGGGATTACAGGCACGCACCACCATGCCCAGCTAATTTTTTGTATTTTTAGTAGAGACAGGGTTTCACCATGTTGACCAGGATGGTCTCGATCTCTTGACCTCGTGATCCACCCGCCTCGGCCTCCCAAAGTGCTGGGATTACAGGCGTGAGCCACCGCGCCCGGCGCCCACAATGTCTTTTAATGAAGCCCAACACTTATTCATAACCTTTCTTAAAATATTACGAGATTTTATTGCAATTTTTTTTTTTAGCTCATCAACTATCGTTAGTGTTAGCGTATTTTATGTGTGGCCTAAGATAATTCTTCTTCCAATGTGGCCCAGAGAAGCCAAAAGATTGGACACCCATGGAGTAAAGGGAAGGGCATTCAAGAAATATGTATACAAATAATTATCATAAGTGAGATAAATGACATGAAAGGAAGGCACAAGAAGCCATAGGAACAAACAACATACGGAGATCGTCTAAACCTGGGATGTGGATGACAGAACAGTGTTTCAGATGGACTTCCCAGAGGAAGCGTGGCTGAGACCTGATGCTGTAAAGCTAAAGGTGTGCAGTTAAAGAGTGTGGACACAGCAGGCCCTCTGCCAGATGCTCTGCCCTGGCCGGATGCAGTGGCTCGCACCTGTAATCCCAGCACTTTGGGAGGCCAAGGCGGGCGGATCACCTGAGGTCAGGAGTTCAAGACCAGCCTGGCCAACGTGGTGAAACCCCGTCTCTACTAAAAATGCAAAAAACGGCTGGGCGTGGTGGCAGGTGCCTGTAATGAAGCTACTCAGGAGGCTGAGACAGGAGAATTGCTTAAGCCCAGGACACAGAGGTTGCAGAGAGCCAAGATCGTGCCACTGCACTCTTGACTAGGTGACACAGTGAGACTTTGTCTCAAAACAAAAACAAAAACAAAACACACAGAAGCTCTGCTCTAAGTGTTCCCAAGATGAATTCTTTCTCGTCAGCAAGGTTCCCCTCAAATGCCTTTTCTTCACCCAGGCCTTCCTGGATCAACAAATTTGGCTTTCCACACACTTCCCCAACTCCTCATCAGTACTCTTGACTGTAGCACCTTGCTGGCTGCCATCCTGATACTGTTCTCAATTTGTTATTTCATATGACCTGGACACTCCAGCATAATGTGAGTTTCATATACTCTTGTTCCTTTTGAATAATTTTTGCATAATTTTTAAACAAAATATATTTTCATTTTACTTCTCTAATACAGTTGATGTTAAAATTTACTAATCAGAGGGAAATCCAACCTACTTTTGGCTAAGTGTCTGTTACTGCATCCCCTAGATTTCGAGCAGCTAAAGGGCAAGGAGGGTATCTTTCATCCCTTTATTCTCAGGAACAGAACAGCACAATACTTGCAAGACAGTGGGACATCTGGAGTTGTATGCCAAACACCAGACCATATCTTAAGCCAGAAAGCCAATTGTCACAGGAGACTCACTTCCATCACTAGAAGCCAAAGAACACACCCCACTGATGAGATACAGACCTCAACAACACATGAATCCAAATGATAGGTCAAGAGATCTCACTGTATATATCCAGAACAAGTGAAAGCAGGGGCTCAAAGGAAGGACATTCTGATACATACTACAACATAGATGAACCCTGAAGATGTGATGCTGAGTGAAACAGGATGAAGACCCCACTTACATGAGGTACTTAGAATAGGAGAATTCATAGAGACTCAAAGTGCAATGGAGGTCACCAGAGGCTGAAGGGAGGGAGGAATGGAGAGTTATTGTTTAATGAGCTTAGAGCTTCTGTTTGTAATGATGAAAAAGTTTTGGAAATGCATAATGTTGATGGTTATATAACATTGGGAATGTACTTAATGCCACTGAATTTTATGGTTAAAATGGTATCATACACACACAAAGTATGTCATTAGTATATTCCTCCAGTCAAGGACTCTGAGATAATCTAAAAGGATTTATTTCACAGTAAATTGCACATTTACAATATTTGGTATTCCACAACAGCAAATCTTTTCAAAACATCATTGTAACTTGAGAGAATGCTATATGAGGTATTACCAAATCTTACAAATGAGCAACAGTAGAGCAGAGCAAATTTAACTTAATGTTCAATTAGATCAAGCAAAGAGATAGTCCCCTGGAAGAAACTGTAACAATGCCATTTACTAAAAGGCTTTCTATGTGCTAAGTACCGTACCAGGTGGTTCTGCGTACAATAATTTGGTCTTTGCAACATCTCTAGGAGCATTATTATGCCATAAGAAATTAATTAAAACAAGTAAAATACTAATGAATTAAAAACTACAATATTGTGCTGGCAAGAAAAAAATGAATGAAGAGAGTTGTGGGATGATTACAAGCTTTAGGTGAGACAAAACTTATAGTCTGTTCCTTACCAGGTAGATTTTCCTCGGAAAAAAAAAATTGCCTAGAGAATTATTATAAGCCCCAGAGACCCAAAACTGGATGGAAATGAAAATGAACAGATGCCAACAACAAGATGACCCAGAAGTTAAAATTATCGAACAAAGACTTTCTTTTTTTTAATTTTTTTGAGACACAGTTTCACTTTGTCAACCAGGCTGAAGTGCTGTGGCACAATTTCGGCTCACTGCAACCTCTGCCACCTGGAGTTCAAGCAATTCTTGGGTCACAGCCTCCCAAGCAGCTGGGATTACAGGCTGTACCACCACACCCGGCTAATGTAGAGATGGGGTTTCGCCATGTTGGCCAGGCTGGTCTGGAACTCCTGACCTCAGCTGATTTATCCCCCCTCAGCCACCCAAAGTGCTTGGACTACAGGCATGAACCACCACGCCCAGCCAAAGACTTTAAAGGAACTATTACAATTACCAGCTATGAAGCAAAGGTGAATGGTCTTGAATGGAAAGATGAGAACTCTCAGCAGAAAAAAAAAGAAGCTATGTTTAAAAATGAAACTTTAGGCCAGGCGCAGTGGCTCACGCCTATAATCTCAGCACTTTTGGAGGCCAAGGAGGGTGGATCACGAGGTCAAGAGATCGAGACCATCCTGGTCAACAAGGTAAAACTCCATCTCTACTAAAAATACGAAAAAATTAGCTGGGCATGGTGGCGCACGCCTGTAGTCCCAGCTACTAGAAAGGCTGAGGCAGGAGAATTGCCTGAACCCAGGAGGTGGAGGTTGGGGTGAGCTGAGATCGCACCATTGCACTCCAGTCTGGGTAATGAGCAAAACTCTATCTCAAAAAAAAAAAAGAAACTTCATTTTTTTAATTTATTTATTTTTGAGATGGAATCTCACTCTGTCATCCAGGCTGGAGTGCACTGGTACTCCCTCGGCTCACCAAAATCTCTGCCTCCGGGGTTCACGTGATTCTTGGGCCTTGGCCTCCCAAGCAGATGGGATTACAGGCGTGCGCCACCACGCTCGGCTAATTTTGGTATTTTTAGTAAAGACAGGGGTTCACCATGTTGGTCAGGCTGGTCATGAACTCTGACCTCGTGATCTGCCTGCCTTGGCCTCCCCAAGTGCTGGGATTACAGGCATAAACCACAGTGCCTGGCCTAAAAATGAAACTTTAGAATTGCAAAGTACAATACCTGAAATTAAAAACTTACTAGATAAGCTGAGGAAAATAATGGAGAAGAAACTCAAGAGAATGATAGAGAAAATGGGGAACTTGAAGACATCTCAACAGGAAGTACACAATCTGAAGAACACAGAGAAAAGACTACCTTAAAATAACAAACAAGTCTCGGGAACTCTGGGATGCTATCAAAAGGTCTGACATTTACACACTGGAGTCCCGAAAAGAGAGGAGAGATGGGGATGTTAAAAAAAAAAATAAGTGAAATAATTTCTGAAAACATCCCAAATATGGTTAAAAACATAAATGGACACACACAAGAATCTGAACAAATCCCAAGTAGGATAATCCCTAAGAAAACAAGGTCCAAATGCGTCACAATCAAACTGTTGATGACAAAAAATTTTTTAAGCTTGAAGGAAGACATAAAATAATGATACAATACATATAAGAAAAGTGTTTCAAATGACTGTCATCAGCAATCATGTAGGCCAGAAAAGATTGTGAAACAACATTTGTAAAGTGATGAAAGAAAGGACATGTCAGTTCAGAAAACTCCCTTCAGGAATGAAGATGAAATAAAAACATCAGATGAGGAAAAACTAAGAGAATTCATCACCATAAGACTTACTCTAAAAAATAGTACTAGAGGAAGTTTTATTTTAGGCTGAAGGGAAAAGATACTAGAGGGAAACATGGAACTTTAGGAAGGAAGGAAGAGCAACAGAAATGGTTTGAACACATATAACAGACTATTTTTCTTATTTAAAATATATATGCAGCTGGGTGCAGTGGTGCACATCTGTAATCCCAGCAGTTTGGGAGGATCACTTGAGGCCAGGAGTTTGAGACTAGCCTGGGCAACAAAGTGAAACTCCATCTCTATTTTTAAAAAGTAAATTAATAAATTAAATATGCATGAGAAAAAAAGCAGAACATAGTCTAGGTTTTTTCCAACGTATGTACCTGTACATATAATATATGGAATCTATATGGTTATAAGACACATTTACTTAAAGTGTTAAAATGTTAACTCTACGGTGTGAGTTGTTATGTATGTGTATTATATTGTAATCCTTAGTGCTACCACTAAAAATAATACTAAGGCTGGGTACGGTGGCTCATGCCTATAATCCTAGCACTTTGGGAGGCCGAGGCAGGAAGATCACTTGAGGTCGGGAGCTCAAGACCAGCCTGGCCAACATGGAGAAACCCCATCTCTACTAAAAATACAAAATTAGCCAGACAAGGTGGCACTTGCCTATAATCCCAGCTACTCGGGAGGCTGAGACAGAAGGTTGTGGTGAGCCAAGATCACACCATTGCACTCCAGCATGGGCAACAAGAGCAAAGCTCTGTCTTAAAAAAATAAAATAATACTAAAGATATAGCCAAAAAGACAACAGAGTTACAATGGAATACTAAATACACACACATAGATATAGATATAAACATAAATATTCAAAAGTGAGGTTAAGAGACGTTGGACTAACCAATGTCTAACTGGTGTTTCGGAGAAAAATAAGTGAAAATAGGGAAAGGGAAATATTAAAAAGATAAAGGTTAAGAATAGACCAGGGTTGTTAATTAAAAAAAAAAAACTTCCCAATATACGGGTTAAAGAAGAAATTATAATGGACATTAGAAAATATTTAGCAATAAGCGATTGCAAAACTATTAACTGTAGTTCCACAGACACTTGTAGAACTAATAAAGGAGACTAACCCAATGAAACCTGGAAACCCAATGAAACTCAGGCAGGATAAATACAAGAAATCAACACCTAGAATAATAAAGACAGAAGATAACCTTAAATCAGCTAGAGCTGCATTACCTAAAAGAAAAAAAAAAAAACATAAAAGAAAACAAAACAGCAACTGACTGATGACTGACCTCTTAAAGGCAACAATAAATACCAGAAGACAGTGAAATACTGCCTTTAGTGTGCCAAGAGAAAATAACTGCCAACCTAAAATTTTTACTTAGTGAAAATATCTTTCAAAAATCAAGTAAAGATATTTTAAATAACAAAAAAGTTTACTACCGAAGGATGTTTTATAGCCAGAAAAGAAATTGATCTCAGACAGAATTCCCGAGATGCAGAAAGGAATGGAGAGTACAGATATTAGTAGTTATAGGAGTAAAGAAATACTGACTATATAAAAAAGTATTAACAATGTCTAATTAGCAGAGGAACAAAACAAATTAGAATGAAAGAGTGGACACCAGTAATATGAAAGTTGGATGGGGATGACTAGAGTAACGTCATGGTATTATACAACAGAAAAGTTAATGTAATAATATACTTTAGACTTTTTATACAGGTATTAAAATTGGTTAACTACTAAATGAAGAGACATAAAGTATATAACTTCTAAGAAGACAAGCAGATTAGCTGGGCATGGTGGCACATGCCTGTAATCCCAGTTATTTGGGACGCTGAGGCAGGAGGATCACTTGAACCCAGAAGGTGAGGGCTGCAGTGAGCCAAGATTGCTCCAACTTGGGCAACAAGAGTGAAACTCCATCTCAAGGAAAAAAAAAAAAAAAAAAAAGAAGACAAGCAAAGTTGGAATGAGAAGAAAAATAAAACACAGGCAAGAAACTGAGGAGAAAGAAGAGAGAAAAATAGAACAGAAGGCAAAGAATAAGATGTTGGAACTAAATCCAAAAATATCAATAGCCACAATAAATATAAATGAACTAAAGTCTTAATTGAAAGACAAAGAATAAATTACTTTTAAATGAAGCTATATATTATTTACAAAGATATACCTAAAAATATAAAGATACAAATTAAAAGTGGCTCATGCCGGTAATCTCAGCACTTTGGGAGGCTGAGGCAGGTGGATCACTTGAGGTCAGGAGTTCAAGACCAGCCTGGCCATCATGGTGAAACCCCATTTCTACTAAAAATATAAAAATTAGCTAGGCATGGTGGTATGCATCTGTAATCCTAGCTATTCGGGAGGCTGAGGCAGGAGAATCACTTGAGCCCTGGAGGCAGAGGTTGCAGTGAGCTGAAATCATGCCACTGCACTCCAGCCTGGGCAACAGAGCGAGACTCTGTCTCAAAACACAAAAATTGAAAAAAAAAAAAAGTAAAAAAAAGAAAAAGTATATATTAGACAAATACTAACCAAAGAAAGCTTGTACACCTATGTAATAGATACCACACAAAAAAGACTTTAAGCTAAAAATCATTATCAAAGTAAAAGAGAATCTCTATATAAAAATAAAATGTTCAATTCAATAGTAAGACATGGTTTCCTTTACTATTTTAATTATTTCATTTTAAAAATAGCATTAAAACTATTTTATCAATAAAAAGGTTTCAATAGCTATAAAGGCTAAAAAAAAAAGACATCTCACAGAAGTACACAGATTAAAATTAAAGATGCACCTCATTAATGACAAAGATTCGCTCCTTGACTAAACTCTAATGAGGCCCCTCTGAACTCTTTTCAACTAGGCCCTGAGTTTTGGGCTTCCGAGTTCATCTCTGCATTGTCCAGCTGCAGCAAGAACTCTGCTAAGTCAGTTTGCCTATGCTCAAATGTGTGATTACCCTTGATATCTGATCAAACTCCTCATGTTTCCCAGTCCCCATGTGATGTCTGATCACAGTGGCCTGCCTGCACCAAGAATCCTGTTAGGCCAGTTAATCCAGAATCCCTACTTACCTCTGATGTTTACCCTTAGTAATTTTTCATCTGAGGAAGACGTACCTCCAAACTTACATACATTTAATAACATAGCTTTAATATACATAAAGCAAAATGACAGAATCATTAAGAGATATGATCAAATCTATCATCTTTTTTTTTTTTTTTTTTTGAGACAGAGTTTTACTCTTGTTACCCAGGCTGGAGTGCAATGGCGTGATCTCGGCTCACCGCAACCTCCGCCTCCTGGGTTCAGGCAATTCTCCTGCCTCAGCCTCCTGAGTAGCTGGGATTACAGGCACGCGCCACCATGCCCAGCTAATTTTTTGTAGTTTTAGTAGAGACGGGGTTTCACCATGTTGACCAGGATGGTCTCGATCTCTTGACCTCGTGATCCACCCGCCTCGGCCTCCCAAAGTGCTGGGATTACAGGCGTGAGCCACCGCGACCGGCCCTATCATCTTAAATGTAGATTTTAACGACTCTTTCAGCAATTACTAAGATCAAACAAAAGGAAAAATTTAGTAAGGATATAGAAAATTTGCACAGCAAAATTAACAACTTCCTATAATGGATATGTATAGAATATTGTACCCAATTAATATAAAAAATTATTTTCAAATACACATGATTCATTTATGAAAGTCGACCCCTGGTAGATGCTAAAGCCAGGCCCAACACATTTCAGGGACCAATATCACAAAGGCCACATTGTCTGACTACAGCCCCATTGAATTAGATCTCAGTACCAAATAACAACATAACTGCATGCTAAAAAGTAAAAATCTTATAAACTATGTGTTAAAGAAGAAATGATAAAGGACATTAGAAAATACTTAGAAATAAACAATTACAAAGCTACTTTAACACTTATGGAACTAAAATGGTCACTTAGAAAGAAATATGCAGACTAAAATGTTTACGTTAGCAAAGAAGACTCAACAATAACTATGTATTAAACTTAAGAAGCCAAAAAAAGAATAGCAAAGAAGTTAAGTGAGGCCAGGTGTGCTGGCTTATGCCTGTAATTCCAGCATTTTGGAGGCTGAGTCAGGCAGATCACTTGAGCTCAGGAGATTGGGAACAGCCTGGGCAACATGGCAAAATTCCATCTCTACAAAAAACACAAAAATTAGCCTGGTGTGGTGGCACACTCCTATAGTCCCAGCTACTTGGGAGGCAGAGGTGGGAGGATGGCCTGAACCCAGGAGGTCAAGGATGCTATGAGTGGAGATCGTGCCTCTGCATTCCATCCTGAGTGTCAGAGCCAAACACTGTCTCAAAAAAAAAAAAAAGGTATGTGGCTTTACCCCAAATCATTTGATAAAGCCGAGCTCAGATTCAAAACCCAATCTCTCTGATTCAAAGGCTATGATCTTTTCCTTATGCCTTCTCCAAATAAACAAGTGAGTTTGGGCAAGAAAAGTCTTAGTGATCTTATGAGAGGAAAAAAAATCTTTCTTAAATTTGTTTTTTAATTATTAGTTTTTTAAATATTAGAGATGAGGTCTCACTATGTCTCAAACTCCTGGTCTCAAGCAATCCTCCCACCTCAATCTCCCAAAGTGCTGGCAGAAGCCACTGTACCCAGCCAAGAAAAAAAATCTCTTAAAGCGGAATTGAAGTTTTCAAGAAGGTGCTGCTTTTAACTACTAGAAAACTGAAAGTTCAAATATTCAAAACAATGCTGAGCAGGCTAGGCATGGTGGCTCATGCCTGTAATCCCAGCGCTTTGGGAGGCAAGGCAGGTGGATCACCTGAGGTCAGCAGTTTGAGATCAGCCTGGCCAACATGGTGAAACCCTGTCTCTACTGAAAATATAACATTTAGCTGGGCATGGTAGCAGGAGCCTGTAATCCCAGCTACTTGGGAGGCTAAAGCAGGAAAATCATTTGATCATTTGAACCCAGGAGGCAGAAGTTGCAGTGAGCCAGGATTACACCACTGCACTCCAGCCTGGGCAACAAGAGCGAGACCCCATCTGAAAAAAAAAAAAAAAAAAAAAAAAAGATGCTGAGCAATTTATCTGGCTTACATGTGTTTTTAGTTATTTCAATTTACTTTTCCTATGTACTGAAGCTTGCCTTTCTGAATACTTTCTGGCTGGGTTTACACTGAAGTTAACTTACAACAACTTTTCCAAAAATTATTTTGGGGGTATAACCTTAGAATTCTGCTGCACCTCAAGGCATTTCTCATTGCAACTCAAGCACATTGAGATAACTGGATCGTATCCTTACTAACAGCTCTTTTTCCAGTTTAGAGTCTTCATGCAGTTGTGATTAAATAGCAGAGGGTCAGAGTGCATTATTCTTTGCCTTCTGTCCCAGTCCAGTGTCATCCAAATAACAAAGCACCCAGCACCACCTGGCCAGGATGTGACTGCCTAGAAATTACTTTGTACCGAAAGGGGGAAAAAACAAGACGCTTGGTAATTCCCATCCATCACTGATATTGACTTTCAGTTGAAAAGAACTTAAAATAGCCTACTCCTCTCATGTGTCAAGGATACCTATTCAGGTATTTGCTTCCTTAAACTGTTCATCTAGAAAGTGCCAAGCTACAAATGAAGAGATAATCCTTGTTTCTCAAGCTCTCACCAACAGCAACTGTTTTCTACCCAGACTACAGCTGTCCCTTGTGTCAATGTTTTTTGAGGCATATTAATAACAGAATTATAAAATCAAAACAGTCTTTATATTAAATGCTGGAATTATATCTTAAATACTATCCTTTTTTCAAGAAAGGAGGGTTATCTATAGCAGGGGTCCCTAAGCCGCAAACCAGTACTGGTCTGTGGCCTGTTGGGAATGGGCTGAACAGCAGGAGGTGAGCGGTAGGCAGCAAGCAAAGCTTCATCTGTATTTACAACCACTCCTCCTTGCTCCTTTACCTCCTGAGCTCTGCCCCCCATCAGATCAGCAGTGGCATTAGATCCTCATAAGAGTGTGAATCCTATTGTGAACAGCTCATGCAAGGGAGCTAGGTTGGGTGCTCCTTATAAGAATCTAATGCCTGATGATCTCTCACTGTCTCCCATCACCCCCAGATGGGACTATCTAGTTGCAAGAAAATAAGCTGAGGTCTCCCACTGATTCTACATTATGGTGAGTTGTATAATTATTTCATTATATATTACAATGTAATAATAATAGAAATAAAGTGTACAATAAATGTAATGTGCTTGAATGATCCCAAAACCATCCCCTCCCCTGCCCCACATCTGAGAAAAAACTGTCTTCCACAAAACCAGCCACTTATGCCAAAAGGTTGGGGACTGCTGATCTGTAGTATAATATCCCCCAAAAAACCAAAGACCACCACAATAACAAAACTAGCCTTAATCCTTTCTGGGATTTAATATCTATACTTTTTAAGATTCTTGTCTCAAATTCAATATCATGAATAATTCATAATTATTATGTGGATAATAAGACTCTGTTTTAAACCATTAAAGTCACCAATTTAAGATATTCTTACACACAAACTCTGAAAGCTAGCTCAATGTTTTACCTCAGAACTTTACATAAAAAGAAAGCTAGCTAAGATGGCGACAGCATCAGCAAAGCTTTTGAATCTCTGCAAATCTATGTATAAAACCAGACAGAACAACCAGATAGTAATACACAAAACCCAAGAACAATGTGCACAGCAAATCCATATGACAAAGTATCCTCATCAAACCCAGAACACAAACACACGAACAGGTGAAGAAAAACCGCCAATGGCCATACAACCTGTATGGTGTCTGTGGCTGGGCAGTGGCTGGGCAGGAGAAAGCAGAGAAAGCAGCAGAGAATCAGACCCGTGCAAAGGAAAATCCCAAAAGAGCCAACAGGCATTACTGGAAAGCATGGAGGAAGAGTTTGAGGATAGCAGCTCACACTGGAACGAATTTTCCCCACTCGAATAAAGAGTAGGTTTAAGGGGCCCACAGTAAGAAAGTGTGAAGGTGCCCAAGCAGCTGTGCACCATGAACTCTTGAAAGTGGTCTGCCAGGGTTCCCTCCTAGAACACAGCCTCACGCCAAGGAGAAATCTCAAGAGACAAAGCCAAACTCCTGAAATAGAGGGACAAGAGAGAAAAAGGAAAGAGAAGTAGTGGAGGAGGGAAGACATCAGGAAATCTCATGAGACAGGAGGCCATCTCTGAAACACTACATTGAGAACAAGGAAGAGGGAGCTCAGCGAAGTTACAAAGCTATGTCTCTTTCTAAAAGACATGAACCATGTCTCTTTCTAAAAGTTCAGAAAAACTGAGTTCACATAGAAATGAGCAACAGAAAAGACTCAAGCTCAAATTCAATCCAAAGATCTGTAAGAAGTAAGAGAAGAAGCAGCAGAACAACATCCTTATGAACAACAAACGTAGTCAGGAACACATGCTCAAAAAAAAACAAAACCAAAAATCAAAACATGGTGCTTCAAAATGAGGGAGGTGGGCATGGTGGCTCACGCCTGTAATCCTCACACTTCGGGAGGCCAAGGCAGGTGGATCACCTGAACTCCGGAGTTCGAGACCAGTCTCGGCAACATGGCGAAACCCCATCTCTAGTAAAAAATACAAAAATTAGCTGGGCATGGTGGCGGACCCCTGTAATCCCAGCTACTCAGGAGACTGGGGCAGAAGAATTGCTTGAGCCCAGGAGGTACAGGGTACGGTGAGCCAAGATTGCACCACTGTATTCCAGCCGTGGCGACAGAGCCAGACTCTGTCTCAAAAAATAAAAGTTTTTTAAAATGAGGTAAATGACATTAAGAAAATGATGCATGAGAGAACAAAATAAATCAGAATCTACAAACTCAGATGAGGTAGAGAAGTCAAGTAGCAACTGGAAATAAAAGAAAACGTCATTTCAGAAATAAACAGATTAATTAAAAGACACAGAAGACAAACAAGAAGAAAAATTTAAAATAAAAAGATTCCTGGCACAGTGGTTGATGCCTGTAATTCCAGCACTTCGGGAGGCTGAGGTGGAAGCACTGCTTGAGCCCAAGAGTTTGAGAACAGCCCGGACAACACAGTGAGATCTCGTCTCTACTAAAAATCAAAACAGGCTGGGTGCGATGGCTCATGCCTGTAATCCTAGCACTTTGGGAGGCTGAGGCGGGCAGATCACCTGAGGTCTGGGATTCGAAGACCAACATGGTAAACCCTGTCTCTACTAAAAATATGAAAATTGGCCGGGTGTGGTGGTGCATGCCTATTATCCCACCTACTTGGGAGGCTGAAGCAGGAGAATCGCTTGAACCCAGGAAGGAGAGGTTGCAGTGGGCCAAGATCGCGCCACTGCACTCCAACCTAGGGGACAGAGACCCTGTCTCAAAAAAAAAAAATCAAAACAATTAGCCAGGTGTGGTGGCATGTGCCTGTTGTTCTTGCTACTTGGGTGGCTGAAGTGGGAGGCTCACTTGATACCAGGAAGTCAGGTTGCAGTGAGCCAAGATCTCGCCACTGCACTCCAACCAGTGTGGCACAGCAAGACCTTGTCTCCAAAAAAAAATGGGGCGGGGATAAACACTGAAAATGGGTAAGAAGAATTACGTAATAAGAGATATGAAAAGTTCCTGAAGAATAAAACAAAAGTAAGAACACAAAAAAATAGTAAAAACTATAATAGAAAAATCCCCTGAACTTTTAAAAAAAAATTGTGAAACTAGATATTGAAAGCTTCTATCCCATACCTGAGAATACTGACCCACAATGACCCACACCAACACACCATCTAGTGAAATCACTGGAAACTAAAGAACAAGAAAAAGGAAAATTGTTGGGTATTTAGGCAAAACAACTAATTTTCAAGGGAAAAAAAATTAGACTATCATAAGGCTTTTCAACAGCAATGCTTTATTCCAAAAGAAAAAGAAATACAGTATGTGAGTTACTCAAGAAAAATAAATGTGAACCAAAGATTTCATATCCAGAAAAACCGACTTTAAAGTATAAGGAGCACGAACAAACTGTTACCAACATGTAAAAACTCAGGGCATAGTGTTCCCATGGTCACTTCCTGAAGAATCTGGTTAAGAATGAGCTTGATCAATTCAAATGACTAGAGACATGAATATAGACAGCATTAAACATGTGGTTACTTGTAGAACTAAGATTAGTTGAGAGCTAAAATGAAGAGAGTACTCTCTACAATGGACATATGTTTCAATAACACAGAAATAGTACAATATTTTAAAACTAGGGGAGAAACAAGAAAAGCATATGTAAACGTTTGGGATTTTTTTTTTAAAACCTACTCTCACTAATTACACTGGGGATAATAACATTAGTATTATTGAGACCATTATGTACGTAATCTGGGATAAAATAAATGAGTGATTACGGACTAGTCTATCATCCGCTGTGTCCTTGAAAACCAGGATTCCTGCTGTGGAAGAAAGGAGATGGATGTAACACAGAGCAGGTTAAATTAAAAATCACAAAATGGAAGTATCAGTGTAAACTCATTTGGCCTTTTATCTCAGTCTGTCCACTGCAGAGGCCTAGAAACAAGGACCAACCTAATAGCAATGAGCATACCCAGGGTCTAGACAGGGTCCTTGAAATGCTATTTTCTAGTAAAAGATACTTGAGCTTCTTAAGAAATGGCTTTAAAGGGTTAGGAGTAGGGGTGGGAACAGATCTTGACACTACAGAAAGCAAAGCTATGAAGCCATGAAGGACTACCAGGGTCACCCTGGGACTCAGGACAGTTGCCTAGAGCTGGGGATGGGAATCAGCAATGACAGAAAACCGACTTGTGGTTTCTTTTAGGGCTGATAGATATGTTCTAAAATTAGATTGTGGTGATATAAATTTTTGATACAACCCCAAAATAACTGATTTGTATCAATGGTGAGTTTTCTAGTGGTGAACTGTATTATATAAAAAATCTGGAATTATACACTTAGTATGGTGAAATTTATGGTATTTAGATTACATCTCAATAAAGCTGCTGGAAAAAAAGATATGCCCAAACCTTCAAAAGGGTTCATGGTTTCAGTGTTAAAAACAAACAAAAAACCATAAAATATGTGTTTGTTTTTGTTTTTCCCACAGACAGGGTCTCACTGTCACCCAGCCTGGAATACAACGGCGCTATCACAGAGCACTGAAACCTCAAACTCCTGGGCTCAAGTGATCCTCCCACCCCCTTCTCCTAAGCAGCTAGGACTATGGACATATGCCACCATATCTGGCTAATTTTTTGTATTTTTTGCAGAGATGGGGTCTTTCTCTGTTGCCCAAGCTGGTCTTGAACTCCTGGCCTCAAGCGAACATCCTGCTTTGGCTTCCCAAAGTGCTTGGATTACGGGCATGAGCCACCATGCCTGCCCATAAAATATATTTAAAGCAATGAGTTCATGAAGACTTTTTTAAAATCCAGGGATTATACAAATCTACATTTATGGTAAAATTACACAGATCTAAATATATACACAGACACACAAATGAATACATATAAAACTGGTGAAATCAGACAAAAACAAGTGGGTCATATGAATGCTCAATTTTCCGGCTGTGAAACCACACTATAGTTACATAAGATGGTGCCACTGGAGGAAACTGGGTGAAGGGTACACCAGGTCTCTGTATTATTTTTCACATCTGCATAAGAATATATAATTATCTTAAGATGAAATATTTAATCAAAAAATACTCTAATTGGTCACCTTTGAAGAACAGTAGGGAACCAATTCATATCTTAAAAGCTAGTAAACAATCAAGCATTTATCCTATCTTTCCTGTATCACTTGCAACAATGGTTAAGAAATAGCAGATGGAATGAATTATCTCTTTATGAAAGTATCTCCATTAATAAATGAAAAAGATCTATTAGATTATCACCATCTAATATGGTTTGGCTGTGTCCTCACCCAAATCTCATCTTGCATTATAGCTCCCATAATCCCCACCTGTCATGGGAGGGACTCAATGGGAGGTACCTGAATCATGGGAGCGGGTTTTCCTGTGCTGTTCTTATGATAGTGAGTAAGTCTTGTGAGATGTGATGGTTTTATAAAGTGCAGTTCCCCTGTACACGCTCTCTTGCCTGACACTATGTAAAACGTGTCTTTGTTCCTCCTTCACCTTCAGCCATAATTGTGGGGCCTCCCCAGTCATGTAGAACTGTGAGTCCATTAAACCTCTTTTTCTTTATAAATTACCCAGTCTCCGGTATGTCTTTATTAGCAGCATGAGAAGAGACTAATACACCATCTTACAACCTCCAATAGATTAACGGATTAGGCACTAAGCATCAACAGCCACTAACATCATAAGAAGAAGCAGTAGCAGACATCAGGTGCAACATGGGGAAAAAACCCACCAAAAATCTGATGTCTTGCTGTAGGGTTTAAACGTGAGTCTCATCAGGCCTGGGGATCCAGTTACCAATTTGCAGGAAATACAGAGGACAGAGAGAACAGGTGAACTGCACCATGACGGGGCATTCAGCAAAATCCAGACTGTGGGAAAGTCTCCAAGCTAAAGGTTCTAGATTCTTCAATAGATAAATCACTGGAGGAAAAAGTAAGGGGTAGGGGAAAGCAGTGTAATGAAAGGGAAACCTGTAGATTAGAAGAGTCTTAAAAGATACAAATTTCCTTTAAATTGACAAGATTAAACGTGGAGTGTATACCTGCGTAGTAATACCACAAAGAAATGCAAAGAATTATCTTCTTTGAAAAGCAAGGTAGCAGCTACTTTTAGGGACAGAGAAGGGTGATGACTAGGATGTGGCACCTGGATGGGACTGCTAGGGTAGGCAGAAAAATTCTAATTCTGGACCTGCGTAATGCTTACAAGTGCGTTCACCTTAGGATAACTCAGTAAGCTCTACATTTGTGTTGTGTGATTTTCTGTATTTGTCTTATTTTACAAAAAAAGATTTTTTTTAAAAGGAGAATTTATCTCACTTTTATAACCTGTTATAAATAGAATGCAACGCTTAAAAATAATTGCATGAAAATAAACAATATTATTAACTAGCTGCTGTAGACACTTCTAAGGCCTCTTCTTTGTTAAAATGAAGAATAGCAGGTGTAGTTGAGTGTTAAGGATATGCTAACACTCAAACGAGTCTTTCGTCTTACTGTGAATCAAGTCTTGAAAGGTATCTAAAAGGAAAGCGCTTTCTCACTATGTGATTCAGGGTGATTGGCGGCTTGCCTATCTACCACTCAAAATCATCCCCCCTACTACTTAAATCTACCTCGTGGGCCAGCTCATATCCTACTCTTTTGGAGACACTGGGTTACAAAGAAAAAAAAGGTCTGGTTCAGTGAATGAAGGTAAGTCAAGCCCTAAGAAGAGGATGAAAAAATAAAAAACTTAGCTCTCTCAGATCATCGACAGATTTATGTTATTCATTCAGCCCTTTCTAAATAAGCTTAAAAGATTTGCTTTTCCATTATGAGCATTTAAGCAAGTTACTGACACTACAGCCAGTGAGAGCTGCTTGTCCTCATCCTTGTTACAAGCACAGACACTTCCCTATGTACTCAACAGGTACCTTCAGAACCTAGCAATGATCCACTCTGTCTTCAAGTCTAATATGTTTGGAAGTTCTCAAGTGACAAGAGGCCCTGTATCTGAAAACGCAAATTACAAAAATAAGTGCAAACGCCCTCCCTCACCTGAACTCGGTATCTTAAAATGAGGCACCATGTCCCAAGTTGCTGGCTCATCAACACTAGCCTCAACTGACCTCAAAGCCCTTTAAAAAAAAAAAAAAAAAAAAAAAAAAAGTAGGGGGGGAATATCAGATTACATAATAGACTTATAAACTTGTAAGGGGCAAACAAAGCTGTGAAATTCAAATGGAGCTCAATCACATTTTTCAAACATTTATCTAAAATACATATTAAAAAGTGGCTTGATTCACATATATATGATCTGAAAGCAAGTCTTGTTTTATCTTTTCTCCCGTTTTTCTACGTTAGTTTTAAGGAAAAGAAAACGTAAGCCAGGACCGTTTAATTTTTCTTGCACTGCTTCTCACAAGAGAGGACAGTGTGAGGTCCATCCATAAAGATGAAGTACAAACAGGAATTAAAATGAAACTTCCATTAAAAAGGGTCAGATTCCTTTGTCTTCAATGCCTCCAGCTTCATCAGCCTCCTTTGAGTGGGCAGACCCCTGTTTCCTTCCCTCTCTCACTATCTCCTGTCTGTTCTGCATTCTCTGCCCTCTTTATTTTGTGAACCCTCAACTTCCCAGCTTACCCTCACTCCTTCCCTTGTTCTTATATGTTCAAGAGACATGTAAGCAAGCAAATACTAAACATACGCAAACCTGCTAAAATGTCTGGAACAAGAAACCCAAGTTCCACCATCACAAAGATGCTTGTGGAAGTCTACTCCACCATTTGTTTCCATGATGTCTAAGAAATCACACCTCATCTGCATTCCCTGGATCCTCCATATGAGAGGGTACACCCCTGGGTGTAAGAACCAGTTCACCACATCCATTTCTTATGAACACTCAGAACAAAAGTCTCCTTTCTTGAATGCTACTCTGATCCTATGAATTCAAAAACGTTTAAGAAAGCTCCATCTCCACACCAGCACCTGAGGAGATTGAGACTTTAAGAAAAGGATTTTAAAATGTTCTCGCTGAGCCCTCCATTCTAGAAATGGCTGTAAGTAAATGAAGCTCGGGAGTGTCTGGAGCCTACTGAGCTCTACCTACCAACACAGTATGTTCCTAGGTACACAAGACAGAAGCTGAAGGCAGACCCAGCACTTCCTCAGATACTGTGTTGTGCCATTTTCCTTAAGATAGGTATACTGGTCCATGGGCCTGTTATTTGGGGCCAATCCTCAGCAGGAGAATGGTTAGGTGTTAGGGGGAGAGGAGGGTGGCATGCATGGTTTGGATTTTTCATCCAAACCCTTTTCAATGAGCCTTAGAGAAATATAGGAGCCTGTTGAAACATTACTTACTGCCTGTTGAATATCAGTCTTCACCTGCTCACTCAACATGCCTTCAAAGACAAAGGAGTCGCCAAACTTCTCAGCCTATAAGGAAGGTAGGAAATAAAAATCCGGAAAAGGTTGTCGTAATGTGTTTCACGTGTGCCATTTTCTTTGCACACTATTAAAGTGATTCTTCTTGTCCAGTTGAACTTGCGTCTGTCTTAGGACTTCCCAGAGGACTCCAAAAGGACCTAAAAATCTCTGGCTTCCTCTTAAAACAAGTTAATGTCACTTTACAGATACCATTTTCATTTAAGACTCACTTAGCTGATAAGAAGGCAGACTGAACAAGATTAGCTTTTGAGAACGTGACTGTTCCTGAAGGAAATACATTTCCCCAAGTATTACAAATGACTGGGAAATAATAGTATTCTGTACATGTGACAGTGAATAATCAAGCTTTGTCCTTTGCCCTGGTCCTGACTCTAGCTAAACGAATGAAATGGAATTGTTTGCTCATATTCTGACACATTCTAGCTTCACTAAGGGGTCAAATGTGCTTACAAATCTCAACTGCCCAATTCAAGCATCAGATGGAATCTGTATTTTCATGATTTTATTTAAAATTAGTGTCTCAATTCTTCACCCACCTGATTATTTTTGTTGCATGTAACCCTATTCTGAAATGAGGTCATCTGTCCCTCGGTAACCATGACTCTCCTCCTACATTTCTGAGTGTTCTTATTCATCTCCTAAAATACATGGGCTCTTCTTTTAGCCCCTGAAACACTGTTGCTCCCTCGAGCTCTGCCCTTGGCTCTCTGCACTTCTACTACACCAGTGGCTCTCAGGCTTTGTGTAGCTGAGATTATGTAATCAGCTTGTCAAAACTACATACTGCTGCTCCCTAACTCCAGAGATTCTGAGGGTCTAGTGTGAGGTGCAGGAATCTGTATGTATAAACAGCACACAGCTAGTTGTTCTAATACAAGCCGTTCAAGGAATATACTTTGAGATACACTGACTGATTCTTGCTGACGGACAACTTCTTTCAGTCTCATCAAATTAACTATAGCCAGTACGCCAAATGAGTCTCAAATCTCTGCCACTAGTTCTGTCCTGTTCTTACTAGAGGAAATTAACTGAGTACTGGATCCTTAAATTACAGCTCTTATAAGCACCTCCAATTCCTTTTCCTGGGTGGAGCCTACCATCTTTTCTTCACCCCTAATCTTCTTTCTGCATTCCCTTGTAACACGGCTATGCCTAATTATCTAAGCTATTTATTCATTCAACAAACATGCATCAAAACCTACCATGTGCCCAGTTTGGGGCTAAATTAGAGGATATAATAAGGTCAATATCAGATAGCCATGGTCCCTATCCTTATTGTGCTTAAGTGTGAGAGCACAGAGAAAAATCAGGCCAAGCAAAGAATGGAAAAAAATAATTACAACTTTACTTCACCTTGTAAGGTAAAGAGTGTCATAAAAAACATCCTTGAGAAAGTGACACTTAAGCTGAGATGACTCAAGAATGAGAAGGAGCCAGCCATGCACAAGGGGGATAAGCACGAGGACTGTGAATTCCAAACAGAGAGAAAACACGGGCCAAGCTCTTGAGGTGGGAAAGAATGTTGAGTTTTCAAGGAAGAGAAACAAAACCAGCAGGGCTAGATGATGGCGTCCAAGAGGAGCATGACGTAAAGCAAAGCTGGCGAGATGGAAAAGGAGTCTACAGAGTGGCATGAAAACACAGAGCATTTTGTCCAAGGCAGCTCTTGTTCCTTTTTGAGCCCTATGGCAGCATGGTGAAGCTCAAGAGCCCCCTTCTCAGAATTAAAGGTTTAAACACATAAAATAAAATCAATAGTATTGTGAAGAAAAGTCATTACATCAAAACATTAAATAAACAAATCAGTGCTATAGTACTAAATATGCTCTTCATTAATATATTAAATAAGATTTAGTGGCAGGTCTCATAATTATCGTATTTCAAACGTGGGGATGAAAGTAAACAATATTTCAAGATCTCTGCAACAACAAAAATATGATTAAAAATGTCTGTGATTTCTACTGGTGACAAAGTCAGAGGCACTGCTACTACTGCTGTGGTTTGTTGTTTGCATCATAATTGAAGGAAATACTACATTTTGGCTTGAGGGTAGTAAATAAACAGATATATTAGGTTGGTGCAAAAGTAATTGTGGTTTTTGCCATTAATAGTAATGACAAAAACCACAATTACTTTTGTACTAACTTATAACTTTTCCCCATCCATGTTTTTGGATGCCCTAAATTCTGCTTATTCTATCTACTCTTCATGGAGAACCCTGGTAATTTAGAAGTCTTCTAACTTAAGTAAACTATTGAGGAACTTGAGCTGAGAGTCTCCTTGTGAAATCAAAAGGAAAAGGACTTCTGCTCACTACAAATTATTCATTTAATAATAATTTACAAAAAGATGACTGAGGTGTTAAAAAAAAAAAAAAAAAGGAACTGGGACTCCACGAACTGAAGACAAGGGTAAAAGTTTTCTTTGAGAGAAAACTGGAAAGCCTACAAAACAAGTATATTTCAGAAACTCACAGAAACATTCATAGACTAGAAAGGCTTCCTCTTCCTATTCCCATTTAAGACAGCATCCACTTTAGAAGCTTGCTTTGTGATTCAGTGACTACCAGATAATGCCCGGAACTGCCACAGCACAGCATGCATGAGCTGTCAAGGTGTTGGAAGGAAGCCACAAAAATGAAAAGCAGCACTTCTGCACTTATCATTTAAAAAATATGTAATGCTTCTGGAAAAGCCAAAGTGTAATTTATTGAGAAGAAAAGTGGCCTTAATTTACATGCCATCTGTATCTCAAAAAGCCTTAGTGGACAGTGGTATTCTCTAGCATATTAAAGAATTAACACAACATAGCGTAATAGTTATGAACACAGGTTCTGAGGTCACACTGGCTGGGCTGGAATCCCAGCTACTACCACCAACTAGCTGTGTGATGTGGGGCAAATTGCTTTTCTAATCTTCAGTATGCCACCTGAAAAATAACCTGCCTCATGGGGTTGCTGTGAGAAATTAAGATGAAATATATACAATAAAATGCTTCGCACGGTTCTACCACAGAATGGTAAAAGTGGTCAGTGGTCCGTCAGTCCTAGCTGCTATTAAAGCATTCTTAAAAGTTCTGGAAAAGAACAAGTTCTCCCTCCTTTCCCCAATCCCATTACCTCTGTCAAATAGCCAGTGGAGTTCACAAACTTCTCAAATTCAGCATTGCTGACTTCATAGGCATCCATGTAAAAGGCATCAATAGTAACTCTCCTCGCAGGTGCTTCCCCATCCTGCCTTATTTGAGGATCATCTGTGCCCATTGTAAATACTCCTGCAGGGATGAGGACCATCTGCAGTAAAAGGTGAAACACAGAAAGTCATGCATCACAGCCAAGGTGTACCTGTGTAGAAGTAAAGTTCCTAGCACTCAGTAAGCATAAGCACTCAATAGTAAATCTTCACCACAGTAATTACTATAAAATTAGGAAAAATCTCTCTATACCCCAATGAAGGTGAATCACGAGTCACAAAAGAACTGAAAATTCTTTAGGTAATCTCCTTAACCAAACCTCTACCTGATATAAATCTGTACCTGCACTGGAAACAGGTCTGGAATAAGTCACCAAGCTGCTAATGGCTGGAATGTGGACACAGGGAGAATATTCCACTTTTCTTTTCTTTTTTTTTTTTTTTTTTTTTGAGACAGGGTCTCACTCTGTTGCCCAGGCTAGAGTGCAATGGCATAATCATGGCTCACTACAGCGCTGACTTCCCAGACTCAAGTGACCCCCCACCTCAGTCTCTCAAAGACCTGGAGTACAGGCGTGTGCCACCATGCCTAGCTAAATTGTTTGTTTTTTGAGAGGGAGTCTCACTCTGTCACCAGGCTGAAGTGCAGTGGCACGATGACGGCTCACTGCAACTTCCGCCTCCGGAGTCGAAGCGATTCTCCTGCCTCAGCCTCCAAATAGCTGGGATTAAGAGTGCCTACCACCATGCCTGGCTAATTTTTGTATTTTTAGCAGAGACAGAGTTTCACCAAGTTGGCCAGACTGGTTTTGAACTCCTGACCTCAGGTGATCCGCCCACAATGTCCTCCCAAAGTGCTATGATTACAGGTGTGAGCCACCACACCCAGCCCGGCTAATTTTTTTTTTTAAGTTAGGGGTCTTACTGTGTTGCCTAAGTTGGTCTCCAACTGCTAGGCTCAAGTGATCCTCCCACCTTGGCCTTCCAAAGTGCTGGGATTATAAGCCATCGTGCCCAGCCCCACTTTTTTCTTTAAACACATTTTTTATTCTCATATGCTTTTGTTTCTTTTAATATATATATATATATATATATATATTTTTTTTTTTTTTTAGACAGAATCTTGCTCTGTCACGAGGCTGAATTGTAGTGGTGTGATCTCAGCTCACTGAAACCTCCGCCTCCCTGGGATCAAACGATTCCCCTGCCTCAGCCTCCTGAGTAGCTGGGACTATAGGCGCACGCCACCTCGCCCAGCTGCTTTTTTGTATTTTAGTAGAGACGGAGTTTCACCATGTTGGCCAGGATGGTCTCGATCTCCTGACCTCGTGATTTGCCTGCCTCATCCTCCCAAAGTGCCGGCATTACAGGCGTGAGCCACTGCACCCAGCCTTGAATCATTTTTCAAAGCACATGCAAAAATGCAATTTATGATATCTTTAAATCCCCATTGCATGAATTTTGGCCTCTAACAATCATAAAAAAGGCTTACATCACTAAAATAGAAAATTTTAAAGTTTACTAAGGGACTATGTGTTGTATAATTCCTTATAAAAACCCTAATTACAATTACTTTGTTCCTATCTACCTTCCCACATGAACTCTAAACTCCAAGAAGACAGCAACTGGGCTGCCTTGTTCCCAGCTGTATTCCCAACACTAAGCACAGAATCTGAGGATTACACTGAAAATTTTCAGTTAAAAAATGCAGGTCCATGCTCAACATCATGAGTCATTAGGGACATGCAAATCAAAACTATAATGAGGTTCCACTTCCTGATCACTAACATGGCTATAACAAAAAGACACAATAACAAGTGCTGATGAGGATGTGAAAAAATTGGAACCCTCATATATTGCTGGTGGGAATGTAAAATAGTTTGTTTGGCTCTTTGGAAAAGCAGTTTCTCAAAGAGCTAAACAAAGAGATATCACATGACCCTGCAGTTCTCCTAGGTATATACCCAAGAGAAACATGTCCATGCAAAAACTTGTATAAAAACATTCATAGCAGCATTATTCATAATTGCCAAAAAAGCAGAAAAAATCCAAATGTCTATCAACTGATGAATATATAAACAAAATATGGTATATCCATAAAATGGAATAATATTCAGACATAAAAAGAAATGTGTTGGTTCATGCTATAACATGGGTGAACCTTGAAAACACTATACTAAGTGAAAGAATCCACTCACAAAGGGCCGCATATTGTATGAATCTATTCATATGAAATGTCCAGAATAGGCAAATGCAAAGAGACACAAAGTAGATTAGTGGTTGCCAGAGGATAGGGGGAGGCAGGAATGGGGAATAATTGCTAATGGGCATAGGGTTTCTTCTTGAGATAATGAAATGTTCTGGACTTAGACAGTGATAGTTGTAACAGCTCATAACTATATTAAAACCCACTGAATTGTACATGGTGAAAGAGTAAATTGTATGCTATATGAATTATATCTCAATTTGTTCAACAACCACAGGCCTTCAAGCCTACCATCTATCAGAAACACATCTTTACGGACACAATACCTTATTTTCAAATCATTTGAGTGAGTCAATTAGTAGACTCCTCAGCAGCTTAGGACTTGCCAAGTCCCTCACCTATAAACAAGGGTTCAATATCACAGAATAAAATGGATCACAACAATTATATCCTACATATACAAATTTGATAACCTTGAAAAAAATGGATAAAATCCTAGAAATATACAGCCTACGATGACTGAATCAAGAAGAAGTAGAAAACCTGAACAGATTGATAACAAATAAGGAGACTGAATAAATCATTTTAAAAACTGGTCAGGCATGGTGCCTCATGCCTATAATCCCAGCACTTTGGGAGGCCGAGGCAGGTAGACCTCACCTGAGGTCAAGAGTTCAAGGCCAGCCTAGCAACGTTGCAAAACCCCGCCTCTACTAAAAATACAAAAAAATTAGCCAAGCATGGTGGCACAGGCCTGTAATCCCTGCCACTCAGGGAGGCCAAGGCAGGAGAATCACTGGAACCTGGAAGGCAGAGGTTACAGTGGGCCAAGATCTTGCCACTGTACTCCAGTCTGGGTGAGAGAGCAAGACTCTGTCTCTAATAATAATAATAATAATAATTTTCCATCAACAGAAGTCCAGAACCAGATAGCTTCATGGCAGAATTCTAATTTAGAGAAGAACTAATATCAATACTTCTCAAAGTCTTCCAAAAAAATGAAGAAGAGAAAACACTTCCAAACTCATTTTATGATACCAGCATTACATTGATACCAAAGACAGACAAAATTCCTGCTATAACAAGAAAAAAAAATTACAGGCCAATATCCCTGATGAACAAAGATGCAAACATTCTAATAAAATATTAGCAAACTGAATTCAGCAGCACATTAAAGAGATCATATACCAAAATTAAGTGGGGTTTATCCCTAGGATCAAAAGATGGTTTCAACATATGCAAATCTAGAAATGTGATACACCATGTTAGCAGAATGAAGGACAAAACCAAATGTTCACCTCAATATATGCAGAAAAGGCACTGACAAAATTCAACATATTTTCATGATAAAAACTCTTGACAAGTTAAACGCAGAATCAACGTACCTTAACGCGAGCCATATATGAAAAGCCTACAGCTAACATTATACTCAACGGGAAAAAACTGAAAGCTTTTCCTCTTAGATTCAGAACAAGCCAAAGATGCATACTCTTGCCACTTGTATTCCATATAATACTGGAAGTCCTAGACAGAGCAGTTAGGCAAGAGAAAGAAACAACATCCAAGCTGGAAACAAAGACATTATATTGTCCCTGATGGTACATGGCATGATCTTGTATACAGAAACCCTAATGACTCCACCAAAAAACTGTCAGAACTGATGTATGAATTCAGTAAAGTTGCAGGACACAAAAATCAACATGTAAAAATCAGCAGCATTTCTTTATACTAACAATGAACTATCTGAAAAAGATATTAAGAAATCAATCCCATTCACAATAGCTCAAATTTTAAAAAGACACTTAGGAGTAAATTTAACCAAAGAGGTGAAAGAACTATATACTGAAAACTACAGAACACTGATGAAAAATAGTATAAAAAGACAAATAAATGGAAAGGTACCTACGTTCTTGGATTAAATGAATTAATATTAAAATGTCCATAGTACCCAAAGCAATCCACAGATTCAATGTAATTCCTATCAAAATTCCAATGTCATTTCAAGGAAACAGAAAAAAAAAATCCTAAAGTTTGTATGGAACTGCAAAAGACCCCAAAGAGCCAAAGTAATTCTGAGCAAAAAGAACAAAGGTGGAGTACACATACCTGACTCTAAAATATACTACAAACCTAATCAAATGGCATGGTACTGGCACAAAAGCTAACACATAAACCAATGGAACAGGATAAAGAGCCCAGAAATAAACTCATGCATTTGCTGTCAATTGACTTTCAACAAAGGCACCAAGAAAACACAATGGAGAAAGGAAAATTGTTCAAAAAATGGTACTGGGAAAACTGAATATCCACATGTAGGAGAATGAAATTAGACCCTTATCTCACAATTTACACAAAAATCAGCTCAAGCTGTATTCAAGACTTAAAAGTGTCTGGCCTGAAACTATAAAACCACTAGAAGAAAACACTGGGAAAAGAAGCTCCATGACATTGGCCTGGCAAAGACTTCTTGAACTTGACCCCAAAAGCATAGGCAACAAAAGCAAAAATAAACAAATAGAATTGCATCAAATCGAAAGGCTTCTATACAGCAAAGGAAACAACAGAGTGGAGAGATATCCCAGAATGGGTGAAAATCTTTGCAAATCATGCATCTTACACGGGGTTAATATTCAAAATATATAAAGAATTCAACTCGATATCAAGAAAACAAAGAAGTCAATTTAAATATGGGCAAAGGACCTGAACCAACATTGTTCAAAGGACATACAAACGGCCAACAGATATAAGAAAAAATGCTTGTCATCACTAATCACCAGGAAAGTGCAAATTAAAACCACAATGTGCTATCACCTCATACCTGTTAGAATGGCTTCCATCAAAAAGATGAAAAATAACAAGTGTTGGAAAAGGTGTAGACAAAAAAAACCCCTGTGCACTGCTGGTGAGAATGTAAATTAACATTATGGAAAACAATATGGAAGTTCCTCAGAAAACTACAAACAGAATTACCGTATGACCCAGCTATTCCACTTCTGGGCATATGGCCAAATGAAATCAAACCAGTATGGTGAAAAAAAAAAAAAAATCTACACTCCCATAATAATGGCAGCATTAGTCACAATCACTAAGATACAGAAGCAACCTAAGTGTTCCTTATCAGATAAATGGATAACAAAAATGCCATACACACACACACACACACACACAAACACACAGAGACATTTATATATGTAAATCAGAATACTTTTCGGCCTTAAAAAAGAAAAAGACCCTGTCATTTATGACAGCATGGATGAAACTAGAGAATGGTATGCTATGTGAAATGAGCCAAGCACAAAATGACAAATACCTTGATGATCTCACTCATATGTGGAATCTAAAAATGTTGAACTAATCGAAGTAGACAGTAGAATGGTGGTTGTCAGAGGCCTGGGAAGGGGGGAAAATGGGGAAAGAAATCTGCTGATCAAACAGTACAAAATTTCAGTTACACAGAAGAAATAAGCTTTAGTGATGTATTGCAGAGCGGTGGCTATAATAAATAATGCATTATATATTTCACAATTATTAAAAAATGGATTTTTTACAAAAAATTAGCTGGGCATGGTGGCACGTGCCTGTAATCCCAGCTACTCAGGAGGCTGAGGCAGGAGAATTGCCTGAACCCAGGAGGCGGAGGTTGCGGTGAGCCGAGATTGCGCCATTGCACTCCAGCCTGGGCAACAAGAGCGAAACTCCGACTCAAAAAAAAAAAAATGGATTTTAAATGTTTTCACCACAATATATATGTGAAGTGATAGATTTGTTAATTAGCTTGATTTACTCATTCCACAATGTAAACATATATCAAAACATCACATTGTACCCTACAAATTACTATATAATTATTTGTCCATCAAAAATAAAATTTAAAAAAAGGGGCTCCAATTAGAGAGGGGGGAAAAAAAGAAGTCAAGGAGAGCTAACTAGTTGGATAAAGAGTCACTTAGCAATAAGAGCAGAAGCATTAGAAACAGAAATTAGGAATCCACAATCATTGATTATACTTTCTATTTCCACTGGCTTTCCTTGCTAGCGGTCGCTTTGATTCTATGCATGTATATCCCAATAAAAATGGTGCTATTTTCATCTATGATAAATTAGTAATAAATGTTTTTATTTGTCCAATGCATTACTATTGTCCCAAGAAATCAACCTTGACTACTTGTGTCCCCTACCCCCAACATCGGACAGGCCATCTAGTCTCACTGGATCTCCTAAATATGTATCCTCTAATTGCTCCCTCTTTTCTATCCCCAGATAACTGCAGACACCTTCTAATTGGTGTTCCTGTCTTCAATCTCTACCTTTCACATCCCTACTTGCTTCCAACTCATCTATCTTCCGTTCAATAATTCATTCAACAAATATTTAAGCCCCTACTAATGCTTCTGAAAATGTCAGTCTTCTGTACCCAACACAATTTTCCAACAGAAAAAGGTTGGAAACAACCTAAATGTCCATCAATAGTAGGCTCATTTTAAGTAAATTGTGGGGTTTCAATAAAATGGAAAATTAAGCAGCCATAAGAAAAGCAAAAAGAAGAGGGGGATAAAAAAGGAAGCTTTTGATATATTGATATGGGAAGATCTCGCCATGATGAGCTACATGAACAAAGCAAGGTGCACAGATGCTAAATATGGTGTGCTGTCATTAGCGAGAAAGTAGGTTGAGGGATATACATTCATGTATTTTTGTATTTGCTTATATTTGCAGAACATAGCTCTGGAGAAATAAAGAAATGCATCCTGGTTGCATTGTCTGAGGGGACAGGTTATTAGGTAAAATAATGTATATAATGAAAAATTGTTCATTATATACTCTTCTATATATGTTTTAAATTTTTTAAACTACGTAAATGTACTATTTAAAAAAATAAATTGTCAATCTGACCATACTACTTTCCTACTTAAAATTCCTAGTAAGCAAGAATTCCTATCACCTTTCAGAATAACATACATAAACATCAGAGCTCATAGCTCACACTCTCTCACCCTGTATTTCACCTGCGTTTCCATAAACCACTTTGTCTCTTTATAAATGATGTCATGGTGCAAGGATCACCTCCAGGAGGACTTTCCTGCCTGCACACCTCTCTAGCTCATGTGCTGTTCATTTTGGTCCCTCTAATGAATACCTTTATTCATCCTAATAACTGACACACATAGTGTGTGTGTGTGTGTGTGTGTGTGTATTTTTAAGACATGGAGTCCCTCTCTGTAGCCCACGCTGGAGTGCAGTGGCGTGATCACAGCTCACAGCAACCTTGATCTCCTGGACTCAAGCAATTCTCCCACCTCAGCCTCTATGTAGCTAGGACTACAGGTGAGCACCACCACACCCAGCCAATTTTTTTTTTTTTTTTTGGTAGACACGAGGTATTGTTCTGTTGCCCAGGCTGGTCTCCAACTTCCTACTTCAAGTGATTCTCCTGCCTCAGCCTCCCAAAGTGCTGGGCTTATAGGCATAAGCCACCGCATCCCATCCAGAGTATCTTAATTCTGTGTTTTCATCTTCTCTAGAACTTACGCTCTTTGGGGACCAGAAATAAATCTTTTTCTATATCCTCAGTGCCTAGCATGCTGCATGGTCCATAGGAGACACAAAAAATCTTTAATAATTGAATGAGGTCATGACTGTAATAAGGAATTTATCATTTGAATTATGCATAACTATAATTATAAAATGCTATTTAATTTATAATAGTTCTAGATATGTATAACATGACATCAAAGTGAAACCTGTTTCACAGATGCAGGTCAAGGACTGAGCTAGGTTTGTCCATTATTCTCACTGTACTATAAGAGCTGGGGCACACGATAACCCAGTCCTAAGAAGAGAAATCAGTATTTTAAGCAGCTCCACAAAGTAGTAGAAAAATTGAAGCCTTCAGACAAAAGTTTCAAGTGTAGTCTTAAAATGATGAAGAGGCTCTAATAAAAGATTTCATAAGACTTAAAGAAAAAGCTTTCCTGTGGCAGACAAATACTTCCCCTTATGAGAACAGTTGTTCGTCCCTCAGCTCAAAGGCCCACAGGGAGCTGTACCCATTGTTCCTAGTGAACTTTTACAATCATCTGGTTT
Organism: Sapajus apella; assembly: GCF_009761245.1. Taxonomy (NCBI): domain Eukaryota; kingdom Metazoa; phylum Chordata; class Mammalia; order Primates; family Cebidae; genus Sapajus; species Sapajus apella. Next base: position 30,671,017 of record NW_022436963.1, read on the forward strand.
TTCTCATCTCCTCCCTCAAGGTGAGTACCAACGATGCTAATGCAATCATGACTTCCACTGTGGAGTTCTGGCCTTCTTTTTTTTTTTTTCCTTCTTTCATTAATCATCAGAGATAGCCAAGTTTCCATTCTGGAGGCTTGGAGGCTAAAGATTAAAATAGCCTGGATCACTCTGAGGGGATCATAATTTCTCATACATACTAGTGAAATAAAGTCTTTTATCCTACAAATGTCAAAGGTCATTCAAGTGAAAACCAGAGCATCAAGTGTCTCACTGTGTAGGACCCTAAGCCACATAAAAAGGACCATTTTAATCAAGTCTTCATTGAAGGTCCAAATTCAAACAATCCAAATCTCCTCCAATCTGAAGGTGAGATAAACCCTCCCCCACCACACCACAGCTTCTGCCACAGCCACTGAAGCCAGAAGTATAAGGGAAGTCAAGAATAACTCTATTATTCATTGGAATAACAGAACCACATTTGGGCTACACACCCAGACCATATGCAGTGGGCACTGCTATTTTGGTCCATCCAACACCCATTCCCTCTATTTCTTGTAAAATACTGAAGTTCCTTTCCAAAACCATTTATTAAGTTAAGTGGCGCAGGTGTACTGGATGACTCTATCCCACTTCCCACCGCCCGCCAAGCCTGGCCAACCATAGCATTCTTTTGACCACAGATATATAATTAGGGATAGGCCCAAAACCCAATCAAAGTTCATCTTTGAACTTTTGTTACAGCTACCAGGAAAGAACTTTTTCTATTTTATCAGTAGGAGAAGGGACATTACCTGACAATGGAGCCAACGCAGAAGAACAAAGAGACAGCCAAAGAGAAAGGCCATGGAGATGCTGCCTGAGGCCCTGCATCCAGGAGTGTCTGGGGACATATTTACTCTTGAACTTCCAAACTAGGAGAGCTATAAATGTCCCCGCCTGCTTCAGTTTTTTCCTGCTTAAGCCAGTCTTCTTTTTTACTTGTTACTGTAAGATTTTTGTCTTATACACAAAAATGGAATGTAACTCTTCTCCTTTTCCTTCTTTCCTCTCTTTATGCTAACACTGAAAGCTAAAGGCTATTGTCCTGAGTCCCCTCTAATAAAAATTAATTAAAATAAGCCTCATGAAAAAGCTGGGTGACTAAGAGAAGCATGTCCTCTGGATCTGTCCACAAACTCCTGCCTTATCTATCTATACAGGACTTACCTATCTATACCATTCTGTCACCTTACTGCCTCTACAGATAGACACTAATCATAGATGAAATGACGTTCAAAGTTTCTTGCAGTTCTGAGCTATATGATTCCATTAAGCTTCAACTGCCTCATCTGTAAAGTGGGAGACGGCTCTCTCACAGGATTCTTGGGAGGATGAATACAGCAAAAGAATATTTTACGCCAGGCGCGGTGGCTCAAGCCTGTAATCCCAGCACTGTGGGAGGCCGAGGCGGGTGGATCACGAGGTCAAGAGATCGAGACCATCCTGGTAAACATGGTGAAACCCCGTCTCTACTAAAACTACAAAAAATTAGCTGGGCATGGTGGCGCGTGCCTGTAATCCCAGCTATTCAGGAGGCTGAGGCAGGAGAATTGCCTGAATCCGGGAGGCGGAGGTTGCGGTGAGCCGAGATCGTGCCATTGCACTCCAGCATGGGTAACAAGAGCGAAACTCCGTCTCAAAAAAAAAAAAAAAAAAAAGAATATTTTACAAATGTTTCTTGAAAAAAGTATGTGACATTCTTTATTCCCAAGGCAGTTTATCAATATTGTATCCACCAAAAAAGGAGACAGGTCATTCAAGAAATTATTACAAAATGCCTAAAATGTATAAGGCACTTGGGGGATATGGAGATTAAAACATCTAAAAATGCTTCCAATATAGTATATCGGACAACTATACAACTAGCACTACATTACAGAAAATATACAAGTTGTCATCAAACGACAACAGAATAAGCTATGGGAATTGGGAGGATAGAAAAACTACTTTGTAGGAAATAGAAAGGTTTCATGGAAGAGACAGCACTCAATTGTGCCTGGATGCCCAGGGAAGCATTACGGGTCAGAAATTTCCTCAGGCAATCAAGACTGACTTTATCCATACTACAGACATGCCACCTACAATGTTACCATCTAATGATCTTAAATGACTTTCAAACAAGTCTAAAAGATACAAGCAGACTAAAATATTTTGCTTCCTTGTTACAAAATAGGAAGCCGTGCAGAAAACTGTTAGGATAATTTTCTCAATGAGAATTGTATTTTTGTAACCAGAGGGAATATACATCAATTTTTTAAATGTCTATAGTGTTTCCCAGACAGTTCTAATTGCCGCAACTATCCAGTGAAACTGAAAATTCAAAAGCCCAAACAAAAAGACTCATCTAAAAAGTGTTAGTGTAAATATGTCACTCCAAGAAGACCTTAACTCACTTATGTTTCCCAGCACACACCATGAATTTCCACAATGTGCCATGTGCTCATGCTCTTCTCCTTCTTGGAATGTCCTTGAATCTGAAATTCCATTCCCAGCTCCTGAAAATACCTTCTCAGATGCCTAGCTCAAATGTGACCTTTCTTTGAGGCACTACTTGACTTGTCCATGAAGAATGAATTATTTCTTCCTCTCCAGGTACTCAGGACATACTCCTCCTATAGTCTTCTCACTACAGAAAAATGATGCCTGTGTGTGTGTGTGTGTGTGTGTGTGTGTGTGTGTGTGTGAGAGAGAGAGAGAGAGAGAGAGAGAGAGAGAGAGAGAGAGAGAGAG
>NW_022436963.1:30673798-30914589 GCF_009761245.1 Sapajus apella
GAGAGAGAGAGAGAGAGAGAGAGAGAGAGAGAGAGAGAGAGAGAGAGAAACACCTACCAGAGTGTAAATGCCTTATGGGGAGTATATGAGTCTTTTTCTTTTCTGTATGCCCAGCACATAGGACAAATCTTACATAACAAGTCTTATATTGTAATGCATCAGATAAACAGAAAACAAAGATGGAAAAAAAAGGCAGAACCACAACTGTGATCATTTACTTCTCCTGAAATATTGGAGTTCCTGAATTCAGAATAAATGGCTAAGTGCTAGAATTAGACCAAAGTCATATGCACATGAACTAAAACATCTGAAACCAAGGAAAACAGATAAAGAACAATCTGCTATGACATCACGGTCTTGATAACAAGACTTCCGTCAGGTTCAGTCATTAGGTTGAGCCTTTGAAGGCTTGAAGGTATATTCTCATCAACTACTAATTTGTTAATAAACTGAGATGCCCCTAAACATTGTAGAAAGCAGACTAAAAGAACTGGCCAAAGATGACCCATACAGCATAAAAACACTCTATAGGGATGACCCATAAAAACACTCTATAGGGATGAAAAACGTACATCTTGTAAACATAATCCAAAAGATTCTAGCATCCACATCTCATTCTGGAACCCATAGGAAAATGGAATGTTTAAAAATGAGGAATGTTCAGTACTTGCCCCCGGAATCAAGACAAAATTTTGAGACAGACCAATGTGTACATGCAAGTGAGACAGCTGCCCTATTAAAAAATAGATAAACAGATGTAAGGATTTCTCCTTAGAAGGAGGGAGAGATAGGCCGGGTGTGGTGTCTCAAGCCTGTACTCCTAGCACTTTGGGAGGCCAAAGCGGGCAGACTGCCTGAGCTCAGGAGTTTAATACCAGCCAGGGCAACATGGTGAAACCCTGTGTCTACTAAAATACAAAAAATTAGCCAGGTATGGCAGTGTGTGCCTGTAGTCCTAGCTACTAGGAGGCTGGGGCAGGAGAATTGTTTGAACCTGGGACGCAGAGGTTGTAGTGAGCCAGGATTGCGCCACTGCACTCCAGCCTAGCAGCCTGGGTGACAGAGCAAGACTCCCTCTCCAAAAAAAGGAAGAGACTGATTATCAATCAGGCAAGTTAGAGAGTAGAGAGGAATTAAAATCAAATATGGCCAATACACACTACAACAGTAACCAGAAGTCTTTACCACAGAAAAGATAAACAATACTACAGAGCATGCTCTAAGGGTAACAGGAAAAACTTTAAAGGCCCAAAATTATACAGGATGGAAAAACAATGAGAAACTCACCTATCAACTTCCTACACTCTACACCTGACAGACTAAATCACGGTCCTGACCTCATCACCCTCACAGCCCAGTTGGGGAGAGACATCAGCAGAAAAACATCTTTAATAATTGTTATGCCAGAGTAAACACATACTGCTGAGGCAGGATACCGAAATACTGAAGGCGAGAGAGAGGAGGTCCGGTGAAACCTGCTGTGGATGTTACCTCTCACCTAAGTCTTAAACACTGGTCAGGATTAACCCAAAGGAAAGAAAAATGGGATGGGAAAAAGATAGGGTGCACGAAGTAAACAAGATGGAGCACCAGTTTAAGAGTGAGATGACCTGACTTCTAGTTCTACAAGTTGTTCCAGCAACACACCAATATGCAAAATACCTGGCAGACAGAATGAAGTAACATTCATTCATTTATTTTCTGAGACAGACTCTTGCTCTGTCGCCCAGGGTGGAGTGCAGTGGCACAATTTCAGCTCACTGGAACCTCCACCTCCTGAGTACAAGCAATTCTCCTGCCTCAGCCTCCCAAGTAGCTGGGATTACAGGCGCCCACCACCACGCCTGGCTAGTTTTTGTATTTTTAGTAGAGGCGGGGTTTCACCACGTTGGCCAGGCTGATCTCGAACTCTGGACCTCGTGATCTACCCGCCTTGGCCTCCCAAAGTGCTGGGATTACAGGCGTGAGCCACCACAACAGGCCAGTAGTAGTTATATATCCTACAACTTAACACATCAAGGCGCCATGCAAGACACAGATAAATAATATTAATAAAACAACTACAGTTTGCTCAGTCCTTCCTATGTGCTGAAGTGCTAAGAATAGCAGGATAAACAATACAAGCCCTTGTCCTCAAGCAAAGTCTACTGGAGGAGACTACAGATAAGTATACAAGCCACCCTGTTGAAGACACTGAGACCCAGGATCCTAATTTATTCAGTTAATAAGAGAGAAAATGATTACTTAATCCATAATTTGATTGACTTAAAAATTCTGAGATCCTCATCAAGAGAATAGGTTAGAGGGAGGAAGAAATAGGGGGTAAAGAAGTAGCAATAATCCTCCAACCAAACTCCCTAATGCTCAATTAAACGGAGTCTTCCGGTGAGGCAGAGAAGGAACCCCTCAAACGGGATCAGCAGGTGCCCGATTTGAGGTGTGGTTATAACCTTTACTTCCCTTCCTACTAGTCTCTTGCTTTGCCTACTCCAACCCCATCCAGGAACCCAGCAGATCCCACCCGCCTCGGAGGAATCGAGGTAGCACCTTCGAGTGCGAGAGCGGCCGCTCTCCGGGTAAAGGGCCCGGAGCGTTAGCCTCCCGCGAGTATCGGTGAGCGGCCGCCGAACTGCCATGGGCCCCAGGCCGCTGCGGCGTGCCACAGCCGCAAGAACCCGCAAGGGACCCCGCACCCGCACCGGTCCCAGCCTCCTCGCTCTCGCTCCCTGCGGCTCCACACAGCAGAAAGAGCAGCAGCAGCAAGAGAACGCGACCCAGCTCGGGGCAGCGTCCACAAACCAGGCCTGACGCGGGCGCAGCCATGTTGTCCCGCGGGCCACGTGATACGGTGGGTCACGTGGCTGAGCCCTCCTTAAAGGGGCCGAAGTTTGAGCTCACTCACGAAGTGGCCAGGAGAGTTGCTCTTCTCCACCCTTCTTCAGGTACTTCTTAGGCGTTCCTGCTTCCCTGTGCTGACGTCAAAACACAGCAAAACACAAAACTCAAGGCCTTCCACAGACCGTGCACCGCTTTATGATTTCTTGGTTGAAAGATGACAATCAAATGTGTTGGGCATTTCCTAAGTGCCAGAGTACTATGCTAAGCATTTCACTTTTTAAAACCTCATTTAATCCTCACAAAGGCCCTGTAATGTTGGGTTCACAGAACAGTTAAGTGACTTACCCAGGTCCTATGACAAATAAATATCAAAAGCAAGATTTAAATACAGGGAATCTAACTTTAAATCCTGAGTTTTAACCATTATGTTGTACTGCAGACAATTAAATACGTTCCTCCTAACAAGAAACAGAGAGGAAGATGAACATGTGGAAGGACACTTCACCAAGGGATACAGTTAAGGAAATCTAGACTGTGATATATGCAGAACAATGGTTCTTGAAGTGTCATTCCTGAGCGCAGTGTCAGCACCACCTGGGAACATGTTAGAAATGCAATACCGAATCAGAATCCCTGGGGACGGGGCACAGCAATCCGGGGTTTCACAAGCTTTCCAGATGAGTCTAATTCACACTTACGTTTAAGAACCACTGTTCTACAGTTTTGTAAGCAAACAAAATGCAAAACAAAAACAAAAAGAAAATGAAGGAAAAACAGATTAAAAGGAACATAGCAGCCAACTGCAATGTATGAATCTTACCTAAATACTACTTCAAACCTACTGATTTCAAATTTTTTGAGATAATCAGGGAAATTTGACCACTAAATCAAATTATGACGTTTGATAAAAAAAGAAATTACTGTAAATTTTGTTTTTAGGCTTTTAGGAGTAATAATGGTATTTGTGGGTATGGTTTTTAAAAGAATCCCCTCATTGAGATATATATATATATATATATATATATATATATATATATATACTGAAATACATAGGATAAAAATATAGGCAGTCAAGGATTTGCTTCCCAAAAAATGGGTAATCAGAGTCTGGCTAAAGATGAAGCATGATTGGCCATGAGTTGATAACTGTCATAGCTAGTTCATGGCATCTGGGTTTTTATTGCACTATTCTAATGCAGTATACATTTGAATTTTTTTAGCATAAAGAAAAGATCAGCAAGGCACTGTGGCTCATGCCTGTAATTCCAGCATTTTAGGAGGTTGAGGCAGGAAAATCGATAGAGTCCAGGAACTTGAGACTACCCTGGGCAACGTAGCAAGACCTTGTCTCTATAAAAAAATTAAGAAAAATTAGCTGGCTATGATGAGGCACACCTGTGGTCCCAGCTACTTAGGAGGTTGAGGCAGGAGGATCACTTGAGCCTGCTTGGCAGAGGCTGCAGTGAGCCGTGATTGTGCCACTGCACTCCAGCCTGGGGGACAAAGTGAGACCCTGTCTCAAAAAAGAAAAGAAAAGGCCTTTTCTCCTTATTGACTATTTTATAGTTTGCCAAGGCCTTTCACACATTTTCTCATTTAAGATTACAACCACTTGGCAAGAAATGTGTTATTACTATACCCATTTCGAAATTGATGAAGCTAAAAGGTCAATGCCTTAACCAAAGTTTTATGCATTTACTGTGCATAATATATAGTGAAGGTCTAGGTCAACGGTGATCTTTGTTGTCCTCCTTCAAATGTCAGTCTCAGCACATGCTGTGTCTGCTGCACTTCAGAGACCTGAACTTCTTTGATTTGTGGTACAGCTACACCATTAGGTTATAACACCAGTGAAAGTAAGGCTCCTGCCTATTTGTTCACACTGTATCAGCAAAATCAGGCCAAGCCTGGTAAATAATGAGCACTCAGTCTGAACATTTATTAAATTAATGGTTAAATGAATGAACAAATGAAGTAATGATTAGCTCTTTCTCTTAAGGGGAAGCAAATTGTGTAGAAAATAATACAGGTCTTAGACTCAAAGAGCTGTGGTTAAAGCTGGCCACTTTACATAAGGTATGACTAGGCAAATTATATCACCTTTCTGAGCTTCTATTTCTTCATGTGTGAAATGGGAATAATAATTATTTTTTCTTAGAGATTTTATGGGGATTAAATAAGACAAAATTTGTAAAAAGCTTAGCCTGGTGCCTGACATTCAACATACCTCAAAAATAAATTTGCTATTACTAATCTTTATCAAAGATGGAACTTTGTCGGTTCTCCAGGAAGATGAGTCTTTTGTCTCAGTCTAACTTTTTAGTCACTAATCAACAAGTATTAATCTCTCTAATATTTTCCTCCACTCCGTGAGGAGGCTTGTTCTGGAAATTAGAGTTAAAAAGTCCAACTCAGCCATCAGCTGTGTACAAATTAGTGTAACTAGGTAAAATATCTCCCACCCTCTCCATGTCTCATTTAAGCTCCTTCTGCATATTGTGGCCTTTCTTGTCCCCTCTGTCTAATGAAGCTGGATGACAGACCACAGTCCTGAAAACACCTTGTGCGCTCACTGAACGTCAAAAAGGCCAACATGGTGAGAGGAGAGTGAGCAAGGGGGAGAGAAAAAAAGAAAGGAGATCGGAAAGGTAACATTGAGCCAGGTTATGGAGGATCTGGTAAGCTTTTACTCTGAAAGTTGGTGCCATAGCAGTTTTGAGAAGACACCTGACACTCTTCCTGCTGAGCACCATCCATTTCCCTTCTAAGTTAGCGGCTTCCCTTGCTTTCTGGTTCCTGATCACAGGGAAGGCAAAATGCACTGATGGTAGGTAGCCATGGCTTGCAGTACGCTGGGACCCTTGCTGTGTCCACAGAAAGAGAACATCCCTTCAGAGATTAGGACATCCAACCCTACAGAGCTCGGAGTTGCAGGGATGGGAGAAGAAAATCCCAGTGGGTCAGTAGAAGTCATAGTAAGTGCGGCAACTTCTACTTCCACCCCTTGGTTACTGAACCCATATATTCTTCCTACGTGGGGATACGTCTGACATCGCTAATTGAGGGCATATGCTGCATTCTTATACATGGCCCCATCCTTGCAGGAAATTGCATCCACGCTGTCATTTCAGCTATGCCTTCAGGAAGCCATTTTTACCCTTTATGAGGCCAGCTGCTTTGGGTTTTATTGCATAGAATAAAACCATTGGATTCTGTGATCATAGCCTACCTCTGCACCTCCTTCATTGTGAAGTGGGTCCTCTGGTCAGATGCCATGTGCTATGGGAATGCATAAGTTGTTCTAAAAGCCCTCAGTGATGCTGCCTGAGGCTCTTGGAGTAGGAAAGGCACAGGTCAAACTGTGAGAAAGTCTAGTTCTCACGTGAAGGACACTTGATTCCATTTTTTGGGTATGGTGAATAATGTTGATGTGAACATTCATGTACAAGTTTTTGTTTGCACATGCTTTCATTTGTCTTGGATATATACTAGAAGTGGGGTTGCTGAGTCATATGGAAACTCTAACCTTTTGTTTTTTTGTTTTAAAAAACACGATCTTTCCCTGCTACCCAGGCTGGAGTGCAGTGGCATGATCATAGCTTACTTCAGCCTCAACCTCATGGACTTGAGAAATCCTCCTACTTCAGCCTCCAGAGTAGCTGGGATCACAGGCTGCTACCACACTCAGGTCATTTTATTATGTTTTTGTAAAGATGATGTCTCACTATGTTGCCCAGGCTGGTCTCGAATCCCAGCAATCCTCCTGCCTTAGCCTCCCAAAGTGCTGGTATTATAGGTGTGAGCCACCATTCCTAGCCTTGTTTAACCTTCTGAGGAATTGCCAGACTTTTCCAAAGTGGTTGCATCATTTTACATTCCCACTATCAACATATGAGGTGTCCAGCTTCTCCATGACGTAGTTAATTCTTCCACCTCCTTTAGAGTAAAATTTCTTTCCCTTTTATCAGGCCCAACCTATCCTCAGCCAGGTTATACTGAAAGTTGACCCTGTTTAAAACCTGGCAGCCACAAGAGGATGTGGAGGCACTTTATTGGAGGTGGGAGGCTGTCGCTTTTTAAGAGAAGAAGAAGAAGAAGACCGAAGAAGAAGGAGGAGGAGGAGGAAGAGGAGGAAGAGGAGGAGGAGGAAGAGGAGGAGGAAGAGGAGGAAAAGAAAAAAGAAAAGAAAAAAAATGCTCTGGTATATGCAGTATTTTCCCACATGTGGAAACTACTTGTTCTCAATAAGGAAGCCAACTCTGCAAGCTCCCTCAGGGATCACAAAGGAGTCTGCAGAGCCTCATTTCTCAGGGCTATCCACCTAGATGTCCCTGCCCCACATTTCAGGTTCCAGGTCCTATGTTTTCCAACCAGATTTTTGACTTTAGCATAGGAAACCTACTTTGGCTGAGCATCCAAACATCTGTAGCACTCTCAGTTCTGACAATTAGATCATCAGCCTACCACTCATCTGGGTCTGCTCTTGCACAGCCAGAGAAGATTTCTTCGTAAGCTACCAGAGAGGCCCTCTGGCTCTCACACTTGGTTCTCAGCTGTTTATTAACTCCTCTCAGTTTCTCATTATCCCTTGTAGGGAAGGTCAGTGCAACCTGGTAATAACCAGGCAATTCCATTATCCTTGCATTCATTGTTCTTCTACACTTTTCAAACGACTGAGTCAGCATGCTGACACAGGCATTCCTTTTCACCTGGACTTTTTCCTGGGTCACCGCCAGTAACATTTTTAGCAGCTAGGCCTTGTGCCAGAGAATAGTCATACTCCACTCAAGATGGGATCCTTATTACCAGGCAGGCAGTGGGTGACCCAATCCCCAAACTCCACTTTGCCACCTGCTTTTGCAGACCAATCCCACTACCAATTGTGTAGTGTGCTTCCTCTTAAAAAGAGATGCCAGGATATACTTAGAAATGCAAGAGAAACCCAGGCATGGTGGTACACCTGTAGTCACACTGGAGCCCAGGAGTTCAAAGCCAGACTGGGTAACAGCAAGACCTCATCTCTAAAAAGAAAAAGAAAAGAAAAGAAAAAATTAAAAATGAAAGAAAAATGGAGAAGAAGAAAAAGTAGAAAAAGAGAATAAAAGGAAAAGAAAAAGAAAAAAGAGAATAATAGAATAAAAATAAAAATAAATGCAAGAAATTCTTTTGGGGGAATCACACCTGTGAAACCCCAAGGAGAGATGCAATAGGAAGGAGGCAGAAGGGGAAGCCTCCAAACTGAATACAAGTCTAATACCTGTGGAAGGAGGGAGGGAAGAAGGAGCATGGAGGAGGAAAAGCCTGAGTCTGGGATTGCACTGAGAAAGTCTAGTCCAGGTCAACCAGAAGTCCAGAGCAAAGGCTGCTTATTAGAGGAGTCGTCCGTTGAGCCAAAATGGTGAGCCCTATTCTTCCCACCAGGTTCAATCATTCATTGGAGCTGCCCAGGAAGGGCGAGGCCTCCGTTGGATCACTGGCCAATCCCACAAGAGCTCTGCTGTGGGCTCTTCGTTGACTGTACACCTTGAGGCAGGATTTGTCTTGAAGAGCAATCTCAGCACATACTACCCGGCTGCCACACTGGGCCACGAAAGTCCTCCGTGATCTAGCGCCTGCCTTCCTTTCTGATCTCTTCTTCCATCAAATTGCCCTTCGCTCGCCATGTTCTGGCCATGGTGTCTGCTCCTGGAACACATCAAGCGGAACCCTACGCACTTGCCGTTCCTTCTACCTGCAATGTCCTACTCTTTTCGAAGCTGGAGTTTTCTTGTCATTTAGGTCTCAGCACAAACCTTATCTCCTTAGAGGAGCCTTCCCTGATTCTCAAATGCAAAATAACCCTTTCCCATTCTGCTCTTTTACCTCACTTCTTTTATTGCCTTTATAGCACTTGTCACTACCCGAAATGATTTCATTTGTTTCTCTGTCTCCCCATAGGGGCAGCTACAGCATCTTCAGGAGTCAATGCTGCAACCTCAATGTCTAGAACACTTGGTATGTATAAGTGCTAAGTAAATATTTACTGAATGAATGAATATATCATCAAATGAATAAAAACCTTCATGGTCTCAGTCCAAGTAGAAGCTTGCTGCCTGACAGTGTTATGCTCACATAGACATTTGAGATGTGACTTTCCATTTTTACTGCCAGGAGGCCTGCGAGATGGATATAATAGTACCCAAGGATTGTATGAAGGTTCTTATTAATTCATCTGACAAGTGTTTATTGCTTGTCAACTAGTAGCCAAGCACTATTCCAGGCACTGAAAATACGGTAGTGAAAAAATTCTTGCCTTTGCGAAAATGACATTAAATAACTTAAAACATGTGACATACTTAGAACATTGCTTGGTGCATAAGAATAGCTCAAGACTTTTTAGTTATGATGATTTCTATTATCAACCCATTTAATATTGAAACTGAGCATTTCAAAGTAGCTTAAAAAAAAAAAAAGGACACCTTCCTCTATACTTAGAGAGTAAAAGAGAGAAGTCCAAATAATTAGAGGTAGAAAAATTTTTCCATAAGTTTCTTTCTTTAGATTCTCTTTGGGGTCCTTTTTTGAGTGAAATCACCTGATTGGAAAGCCTAATAATAGGCTTTTTCATTTACTAATTTGTGTTATAGCCAATGAGAGAAAGTTATGTACAGAGAATGTTTCATTTTGGTTTGTTCATTTCCTCTTTTCTTTTTCAAATGCTTCTGGTCTTACTTTCCCCCCTCCTTGAAAGCACTGGGGCTGGGGCGGTGAGGGAGCACGGGAAAAGCCTTACGTAAAGAAAAGGCAAAGAAAAGATAGATTTAAAGAATACACAGGGCTGGGTGCAGTGGCTCACACCTGTAATCCCAGCACTTTGGGAGGCCGAGGCGGGCGGATCACGAGGTCAAGAGATGGAGACCATCCTGGCCAACATGGTGAAACCCCGTCTCTACTAAAAATACAAAAATTAGCTAGGTATGGTGGCATGCATCTGTGGTCCCAGCTACTTGGGAGGCTGAGGCGGAGGAATTGCTTGAACCCAGGAGGCGGAGGTTGCAGCCTGGTTACAGAGCAAGACTCCGTCTAAAAATAAAAAAGAATGCACAGAACAGAAGCTGCAGGCAGGAGAATTAGTTTCAGAAGGCACTGGCACACTGTGAAAAACAGAACCAGGAGTTGGATTAGAGACTGCAGCAGCTCTGGGACTTCAGTAGCGGATGTTCTTAAACTTCACTCGCTGCTCCCCTGATTCATTCCCCAGCTCTCCAAGTTCTGCTTTTCCCTGCACACTTATTTCTTCTCTCCCAGTTGGCTTGCCTTCTTCGCCCTCTCCTCGTTGTCTTTTTGTCATTGTTTTTGGCTTCACAGCTTCTGCTTAGTCACAGTTCCTGTTCCCAGCATGCTCATGACCCTTCATGGCCTCAATGCTGCTGCACAACCTCATTTAACATCACTGCATCCCCATTCATCTGCCGCAAAGGGGAAGCCTGGTTTGCCCAGCTCCTCTTTCTCTGGCCACAGGATGCCACAGACCAATGGGGAGCCTATGGGTTAGCTTACATTTGAGTCAGGTAGCTATTTCTGGTCCAATCAGTTGCAATTAGGTCAGACAAACCTGTAACTTGCATCAGACTCACTTAGGAGCCTTCTTAAAGCAATGATTGCTGGGGACATCCCCATATTCAGTAGGTGTAGGGTGGGACCCAAGAATTCACATTTCTGACAAGCTGCAACATGATGCTAATCCATACATTTTGCAAACTACTGGGTTCACAAAATAAGCCACTAGTTCTACCCCTTACTACCTGTGCTGGGTGGGGCATTTTTCTCTTAGCAATGCTAGTGGCATGACAGGCAGTGTGATGGACAACTCCAGTACAGCCTGTCATTTTTCTCCTCCAAACTTACCATGTGTTTATCTTCCTGATGTTCCTGGACAGTGATGTTTGGAGAGAAGGGTGAGAAGTAGCCAGAATGGCACCAGGAGAAATTTAGAGCAAGTGAAAGATGCTTTATGTGCCTTTGGAAAGAGAGAGGAAGAAATAACACATAAAGTCACAGTCATGAGTCTCTTTTAGAGCCTCACTATCACAATGTTTGAAGTCAAATAAAATGAGGGAAAAAAATGATTCCCAACTTTTTCACAAATGAGAGCTCAATTGTAGAGAGGAAATATATATGTATTTGTGTGTGTGTTTATATATATATATATATATATATATATATATATATATAAATGTGTATATTTCAGATGTTCTTTCAATAACAGTTTTACATTTAGCATTCTTTTTTTTAGAAAATGAAATGTTAAGATGCTGCCGGGAGGAAGTGCATTAGCAAAGAAAACCGCATATTAAATCACCTCAGTAGCACCTGTAGAGATTCAAAGGTACAAATATACATCACCTTTTCAAACCTCAGCTACTGTTTAATATATGAGTGAACTCCCAATCCTTGTAATTATTCTGTGGTTTCCCAGGAGTCTGTCACCAAAACTTAGGGGATCGGTGAGGAAGTAACTTCTTTCCAGGAAGACTTACCTCTACTTGGAGCAGTCTTGCCTAGTATAATAGAAAGAGTCCTGGAGTTAGAGTTAAAGATTGGACTTCGAGTCCTGGAATTTATTTAGGGAACTTTAGGTTTAGTCACAAAGCTTCTGTAAGCCTGAGTTTCTGCTTCTTGCCTATTTCATAACAGTGCTTTATTGAAATTACGTAGGCAGGTATAAGAAGGAAAATGAACACTAGATGAGATTATTATGGTATTACTTTGCTTCTAAGACAAATTCCCATCCTAGTTTATGGTTTCTGAAATCTAGACATATATTTTGAGCAATGGATGCCTATAATGTGGTAGTATTTCCTCTTCCCTTAAAAAAAAAAGAGTTTTTTAGAACAGAGATATATATTTTAGCAAATGGTCTTGGAATAAAGGAACAATGGCTTTACATATTCCTCTAATTGATAAATAATATAGGAATTCATTTTCTCTTTTTTTCCCATCTCACCTGTAAATATGTCACCCTACATGGTAAAAAGGACTTCGCAGATATGATTCAGTTAAGGTCCTTGAGATGGGGTGATTACCTGGATTATCCTGAAGCTCTCCATGTAATCACAAGGGTCCTTATAAGCAGGAGAACCCTTCCTGGCTGTGGTCAGCAAGATGCAACAATGTGGTCAGAAAGCATGGAACAATGGTCAGAAACATGCAACATTGTTGGTTTTGCACATGGAGGAAGGAAACCAAGAGCCAAAGAATGTGGGTGGCCATCATAAGCTGGGCAAGGCAAAGGAACATTTTCCTTTGGAGCCCCCAGAAAGGAATGCAACCCTGCTAACACTTTGATTTTAGCTTGATAAGCCTCAGATTGGACTTCTGACCTATGAAACTGTAAGACAATAAATTTGTATTCTTTAAGCAACTAAGTTTGTTATTATTTGTTATGGCAGCAAGGGGAAACTAATCCAAGTATTTCAGTTCCTCTATCATCATTAGGTGCAGGCTGGAACTCAGAGGCAAAAGAGTCAGCAGATGTGGCCTCCATCCTCTTGGCATCCTTTCGCAAGTCAGACAATGTGCTTTGGCTGGGACCCAACTGGACCACAGTGGGACGTGATAAGAGGAGGGACTCTACCCCTCAACCTCTCACCACTCTCCCTTTTTGCCAGGAAAGTGGGAGTCTGGCCTTGCATGTGGTAGGAGTGGTGATTACCATTTGGGGCCTCAGGCTTCCCACTGAGAGATAGGCAAACTCGGGTCCCAGCAAGTTCCTGGCCAAGAACCCTAAGTTTTTGGAGTCATTTCCCAGACAATCTTTATAGTTCTCTAGTTACATGTGTGATGTCTTCATGCATGTAAAGCATAGGAAGGTGCAATTAATTCTCTAACCTCAGCATCCGTCAGTCACCTGGAGGTCTGGTTAGAATGTAGATTGCTGGTCCGCATGCTGGGAATTTCTAATTCAGTAGATTTGAGGTGCAGGTTGAGAATTTGCTTTTTTTTTTTTTTTTTTAAGACATAGTCTCACTTTGTTACAGAGGCTAAAGTACAGTGGCACAATCATAGCTCACTGTGCAGCCTTATGCACAACTAATTTTTTAAATATTTTTACAGAGATGGAGAGTCTCACTCTATTGCCCAGGCTGGTCTTGAACTCCTGGCCTTGAGCGATCCTCCTGCCTTGGCCTCCCAAAGCACCAGAATTACAGGTGGGAGCCACTGTCCAGCTCAATAATTTGCATTTCCATCAGTTTCCCAGGTGGTGCTGATGCTGCTGGTCTGGGGACCACCATTTGGGCACCGTGGGAATAGTGGATAAGAGTTTAGGATTGAGGCCATTCTTGCTTGCTGCTTCCAGGTTGAATAATCTCAGGCAACTTACTTAAATTTTGAAATTTTTAATTTTCTTCATCTATCAAAGAGAGTAAATAAAACCCACCTCCTAGGACTGTGATGAGGTTTAAGTATGATGATCTATGTGAAGGACTTATCACACTGTAAGACCGTAATAGATAGTTTCTCTTATAATGTGTTCCATTACTATTATTAATTACAGGTTCCTAAGCAGCATACAAGGCACCAGAGGCACACCCATGGATAAGCCAACGGGGATGATAAATGCCCATTTACAAACTGCTCACCTCACAACAGTGAGAGCTTGCTCCAAGTCTCCTGCCCATGGAATGTCATTTAACTTTGTAACTCAAAGGACTCCCAGAGGAAAGAGTCTGAATATAATGCTTTACCCACAAAACGGAATGAAGAGGAAGCAGAAAACTTTCAAATATTTTGTGAAAATTTGTCAAACAATAGAAAGAGGAAACTCATTTGGGTGTGATGCAATGGCTATAGAAACGAATAAACTGGGCCAGGAACAAATTAATTTGGAAATAATTTCAGAGAAGAAAAAGGAACTATGCCATGCTCTTTCCTCTGGGAAATCTGACAAGAAAGTAAGAACTTGGGTTGTTTCTCCTCCTTGTTTTGGAATAATTGATATTATCATTATGTGGAAGAAAAAAAAGTCACTGTGGAAGAACTCCATTTTCTTTCCACTATGAGGAATTCGTTCTCTGTGTCACAGCAACAGCAGAACAGGATAAGTCACTGGGAAACTAGGACAGTCTTGTGATTTCCCCCATGGAAAAGTGTCTCTTTCCTGGTGACAACTGGCCATATCAATGGACAAGACAATAACCTAGTGGAACAAAACTCTTCTGTAATAAACAGTGAATTTATTATAATGTAAAATTTATAAACTAGAGTAGCATTAGAACTTTAATTAAACCTTTTATTAAAAAAATTTTTTTGAATAAAGAACTGGGCTGGGTGCAGTGACTCCTCCCTATAATCTCAGCACTTTGGGAGGCCAAGGTAAGTGGATCACCTGAGGTCAGGAGTTCGAGACCAGCCTGGCCAACATGGTAAAACCCTGTCTCCATTAAAAATACAAAATACAGGCCGGGCGCGGTGGCTCACGCCTGTAATCCCAGCACTTTGGGAGGCCGAGGCGGGTGGATCACGAGGTCAAGAGATCGAGACCATCCTGGTCAACACGATGAAACCCCGTCTCTACTAAAAATACAAAAAATTAGCTGGGCATGGTGGTGCGTGCCTGTAATCCCAGCTACTCAGGAGGCTGAGGCAGGAGGCGGAGGTTGCGGTGAGCCGAGATCGCGCCATTGCACTCCAGCCTGGGTAACAAGAGCGAAACTCCGTCCCAAAAAAAAAAAAAAAAAAAATACAAAATACAAAAATTAGTCAAACAGAGTGGCACGTGCCTGTAGTCCCAGCTACTCTGGAGGCTGAGGCATGAGAATCCTTGAACCTGGAAGGTGGAGGTTGCAGTGAACTGAGATTGCACCACTGCACTCCAGCCTGGGTGTGTCTCAATAAATAAATAAATAATAAATAAATAACTGGTTAAGAGATAAGGTAGGCCAGGTGTGATGGCTCACACCTGTAATTCCAACACTTTGGGAGGCCAAGGCGGGTGGATGACCTGAGGTCAGGAGTTCGAGACCAGCCTGGTCAACACAGTGAAAATATAAAAAATTAGGGCATGGTGGCACATGCCTGTAATCTCAGCTACTCGGGAGGCTGAGGCAGGAGAATTGCTTGAGCCCGGGAGGCGGAGGTTGTAGTGAGCTGAGATCGTGTCGCTGCACTCCAACCTGGGCAACAAGAGCAAGACTCTGTCTCAAAAAAAAAAGAGAGAGAGAATAGGTAGAAAAGTTTATTAAATTTATTTAGTAGTTTAAATCCTAGTAATCTGAGAGTCAGTAGACTGAACTCAAGCCTGAGGTCAGCAAGCCCAGCCTCCCATCCCAGCATAGTCTCTCTTGGTTGTGTGATCTGGAATGATCTTTAGATGTCAGTTCTTTATCAGTGTAAGAAGGGATTGAGTAGATAACTATGTTTCTAAAATTTTCACTATCAAGTATCCTTTTATAAAAATTACTTTTGGGCCAAAAGACTTCACATTGTGAATAACTTTGTATAACAGCTATTTAATTAAGTATCTTTGCTTGCAAGGAGTAAAGACACATTAATAAAAATGACTAAAGAATTAATTAATAATAGTTCTCATTTATTGAGTACTTACTATGTGCTGAGCACTTAGATTTCATGTTGTTCTTTCAACAACCCTGTGAAGGAAGTTCTATCATGATTCCAGGTGGACAGATTAGGGGAGCTGGGCTTAGATAGTTTAAACAACTTGCCCAAGTCAGAAGGCTAGTAGGTGGTAAGGTAAACTGGAGTTTGATGTGGGTCTTGAACCTCTGCAACCTGGTGGTGGCACCTCACACAATGGTGGTGGCATATTGCAATGCTCCGAACGGCTCGGGGTTGGATCCGTAAATTACCAGGAACTTAGGCAATTTTAGGGACTGTCCATCTAGACATCACTCATAGAATCTCTCCTCCATGGCTTCTGTGTTCTCCTCTCATTGCCTCTCTTCCTCTGTTCCTTCATGGTTCCTTCTGCTCCCTCATCACAACGATTTGCCTGTTACTTACCTAACCCCTGTGACCGAAAATTCAGGCCTCATAGTCATTTGCCCTAGTCTCTGTTTCACCACTTAAATCTAAAGAGCAGGAATTTGATTGATCCAGGGCACGTTTTACATAAGGCAATGCTGCAGGTTGTCAGGCCTGGGGCCTGGGATGTACCCTAAACAGTACAAAATAAAGCAGGGTGGTCTGTGGATGTACCAATGTCCTTTTACAATTAATTAATAATAACCTGTAGTCCAGGAGTTCCAGGCCAGCCTAGCCAATGTAGTGAGACCTCATCTATACCAAAAAAAATTTTTTTTTAATTCGCCGTGTGTGGTGGCATGGGCCTGTAGTCCCAGCTACTCAGAAGGCTGAGGCAAGAGACTCTCTTGAGCCCAGGAGACAGAGGCTGCAGTGAGCCAAGGTTGCGCTAGTGTACTCCAGCCTGAGCAACACAGCCAGACTGTCAATAATAATAATAGATACTTATTTTTGCTTATGAAGTTAGAGGCTTTTTACCAGGATTTTCTTTTTATAGCAACAACCCAGTGAGGTAGAAACTATATTGTTCCCTTTACACATAAGTAATTTACCTAAACTAGTAAATGGCAGAACCCAGGATTCAGATCTAACTTTTTAGGTAACAGCTTCGTTGATAAATAACTGGGTCAAGTGTGATGGCTCATGCCTGTGATTACAGCACTTTGGGAGGCTGAGGCGGGAGAATGGCTTGATTCCAGAAGTTCCAGACAAGCGAGCCTGGGCTACAATTAAAAAGTCAGCTAGCTGTGGTGGTGAGCAATGTAGTCCCAGCTTCTGAGTTGGGGCCTGAGCTGGATGATCACATGAGCCGGGAAGGTTGAGGATACAGTGAGTTGTGATCAAGCCACTCTACTCCAGCCTGGATGATCGAGTGAGACCCTGTCTGAAAAAACAAAAATTAATATGCTGTACAATTCACCCATTTAAAGTCTATAATTCAGTGATTTTTTTGAAGAATTACAGAGTTTACAATAATCCTCAAAATCCATGTCAGAAAAATTTCATCACTTCAACAAGAAATCCCATCCTCATTAGCAATTTTCCTCATTTCCTCCCAGTACCCCCTCCACCAACCAGCCCTAAGCAACTACTAATCTGCTTTCCGTCTCTATAGATTTATCTATTCCGGGCATTCCATATAAATGGAATCATAGAATGAATGACCTTTTGTGACCAGCTTCTTTCACTTAGCATAATATTTTCATAGCTCATCCACGTTACAGCCTATATCCATAGTTCACTTTTTACAGCTGAATACCATTGTACGGATACTCCATTTTTTTTTATTTATCAGTTAGTGGACATTTAGGTTCTTTCCACTTTTTACCTATTATGAATAATGCTGCTATGAACATTTGTGTACAAGCTTTTGTGTGGATGTATGTTTTCATTTCTCTTGGGTAGACAGATATCTAGGAGAGGGAAAATCTAGGCACTTGAGTCCTGTGTACTTATGGCCATGGCTCTTGGGTAAACAGATATCTAGGAGAGGGAAAATCTAGGCACTTGAGTCCTGTGTACTTATGGCCATGGTAAGTAAGCTTCTTGAAGTCTGGCCTGTCTAGGACAGAAATAATTACTAGTTAGTGCTGTCTGTATCTTTTTTTTTTTTTTTTTTTGAGGCAGTATCTCGCTCTGTCACCCAGACTGGAGCACAGTTGTGCAATTATGGCTCACTGCAGCCTTGACCTAACAGGCTTAAGCCATCCTCCCACTTCAGCCTCCCCAGTAGCGGGAACTATAGGCATGTGCCACCGTGCCTGGCTAAGTTTTGCATTTTCTGTAGAGATGGCATTTCATCATGTTGTCCAGGCTGCTCTGAAACTCCTAGGCTCAAAGTGCTTACACTCCTTACACTCCCAAAGTGCTGGGATTGTAGGTATGAGCCACTGCACCCAACTGGCTATATCATAATAAAAATTTCTAAGTGAATACATTTTGCTTAATATATATAGTTGAGTATTAAACAACGAGGGCCACCTAGTTTGTTTAGAATATTTTAAGGATCTTCATTATCACTTTAGAGATTCAGAAATATATTTACTACACGTGTATACAATAAATAAATAAACATGTGTGTATATTACATATCTACTATGTGCCAGGCATTGTGGTAGGAATCCAAGAACCAACAGAATAAAAGGGCATGGTGTTGAAATTATTCGGAAATCCACCTGTGCATTCTAAATGCTACCCAGATATCTTTATTATTGTGTGCTTTATGTATGCCAATATTTCCTAAATATACTTCTCTAGAAGAGTATACCATCCTATGAGCAAAAGTCTTTTACACTTCCTGAATAGGCTTCTCCCTTATGGAGTAAAGATAAAAGTCCATGATTTGTTTTCCTCAAGATAGACCTGTAAGACAAACTCTACTGTTTCCTTATTTCTCCAAGAATTTTTCTTCTTTTTTTTTTGAGACAGAGTCGTGTTCTGTCACCCAGGCTAGAGTACAGTGCTGTGATCTTGGCTCACTGCAACCTCTGCTTCTGGGGTTGAAGTCTCTTGCCTCACCTCTCCAGTAGCTGGGATTACAGGTAACCACCACCATGCCCAGCTAATTTTTTATATTTTCAGTAGAGACGAGGTTTCACCATGTTGGCCAGGCTGGTCTCAAACTTCTGGCCTCAAGTGATCCACTTGCCTTGCCCTCCCAAATTGCTGGGATTACAGGCTTGAGCCACTGTATCCGGTCTCTATTGCGTTTTAAATGAGACAGTGACACAAAATATGACTCATAATACCATAATTAATTAGTTTACTCATTAAGAGTTATTCCATGAAACACATGAAAAGTGTTTTTCCTCTTCCTTTACCTTGCAGTATGAATTAACATGTCACCAAGTGCCACTCTTTTGCTTCAAAATATCATTCTAAAATAGGTTAACATTGTAAGAAGTCTTTTTTTTTTCCTTTTCTTTTTAACATTGGTGCCTCTTCCCTTGTGATATGCTCTGAAAATAATTTAAGTGGAAGAGAAATAAGGGCCAATTTAATCTGAGAACCCAGTTTCTAATACTGATTTGGGGTCAGAATGTACACATTCTTCCTTTAAAAAGAAGTAAGACATCAAACATAATACAGAGATTTTCTATTTTCTTAGGTTGGTGCAAAAGAAACTGTGGTTTTTGACATTGAAAGTAATGGTGAAATCTGCAATTATTTTGCACCAACCTAATAATGGCAACTTCTCACCCTACTTCTCTAACCAAGTGAAAATTTCCAAAATCAAATGGACTTAAAATCCATTTGTTTGTTTTTTGAGTCAGACTCACTCTGTCAGCCAGGCTGGAGTACAGTAGCCCTATCTTGGCTCACTACAACCTGACTCCTGGGTTCAAGCAATTATCCTGCCTCAGCCTCCCGAGTGGCTGGGATTACAGATGTCTGCTACCATGCCTGGCTGGTTTTTGTCATTTTTGTAGAGACAGTGTTTCATCATGTTGGCCAGGCTTGTCACGAACTCCTGACCTCAAGTGATTGGCTCACCTCAGCTTCCCAAAGTGCTGAGATTACAGGCATGAGCCACTGCACCAGGCCCATTTTGCTTTTTCTGAAGGCCAAATGTGTGTTCAACTATGCACAAGTTAAAAATGATTAACAAATCCCATCCTTCCTCCCTTGTTTTTTTGGAACAAAGCCTTGTTCTTCTACCTAGGCTAGAGTGCAGTGGAATAATCATGGCTCACTGTAGCCTCAACCTCCTGAGTAGGTGGAACTACAGGTTTGTGCTACCACATTGGCTAATATTTTTATTTTGTAGAGAGAGAATCGCATTATGTTGCCTAGGCTGGTCTTGAATTCCTGGGCTCAAGCTCATCTTGGTCTCCCAAAGTGCCGGGACAGAATCCTTTTTCCGAAAGACCAAATCCATTTATACATTACCACATGAAAATTTTTTCATTAAGCCTTATAACAATGTTTCCTCATTCAAGTACTAAGTCTATGGATTATTAAAAAACTTTCCCAGGAGAAAGAAATGATGAAGCCTGTAATACACTTCCTTTTTGGAGATGGAGTCTCTGTTGTCGCCCAGGCTGGAGTGCCTTGACGCAATCTGGGCTCACTGCAACCTTTGGCTCCCGGGTTCAAGGATTCTTTTGCCTCAGCCTCCTAAGTACCTGGGACCACAGGCATGTGCCACCTCACCTGGCTCATTTTTGCATTTTTAGTAGAGATGGGATTTTGCCATGTTGTCTAAGCTGGTCTCAAACTCCTGACTTCAAATGATCCTCCTGCCTTGGCCTCCCAAAGTGCTGGGATTACAGGCATGAGCCACCAGGCCTACCCTTCCACTTCCCTTTTCTTATGCTTAATTCTTTCTGCTTTTCTGATTGATTTGAAAAGACCCTAGGAAGGACATACTGCAACAAATACAATTACTCCTAACTTGGAGACTGTTGACACAAAACTTGCCTAGCAGCTTGTTCTGCATTTTACCCAAAAAGCTAAGTGCAGATTTTTCAATCATTTATTGAAACAGCACTATCACCTTCAGAGGTAAAAAATAATTACTTCTCCAGCATAATTGTGAAACTATCACAAAAATGTGCATAGACATCTCTATGAATATGGCGTGATTTTAGATAATTTTTTGAATAAGATAGATAAGTGTAAACATATATATAATGTTTAGATTAAATAGGCATACATTTTACTTTTTTTTTTTGAGCCAGAATCTTGCTCTGTCACCCAGGCTGGAGTGCAGTGGCACGATCTTGGCTCACTGCAGCCTCTGTCTCATGGGTTCACATGCCTCAGTCTCCCCAGTACCTGAAACTATAGGTGCACACCACCACACATTTTTTGAGAGTGAGTTTGAGAGTGATACCATGAGATTTCACTTCAAAATACTTTAGTGTACATCTCTTAAGGACAAGGACATTTTCATACATAACCACAATGCCATTTTCACACCTAAGAAAATTATATACAATATTCAAATTTTTACAATTGCTCAAAAATATCTTCTATAGATTCATTTCAAAATTTATTTCAATCCAAAATTCAATCAAGGGTCACATGTTGCATTTAGTTGTAAGGTTTGTCTTTTTTAAATTTAATTTTTAATTTGTAATTGACATGTAATAATTGTCCATATTTTTGGGGCAAAATGTGATGTTTCAATGCATGTATACAAAGTATAATGATCCAATCAGGGTAATTACCGTATGTCTCACTTTAAGCATTTGCATCTAGATAATCTTCCTGCCATATTTTTTAAATGACACTGATTTATTTGAAGAATCCAGGCCAATGGTCTTGTGGAATGTCCTGCATTCTGAGTTTGATTGCTTCCTCATGAATATTTTTGGCAATAACATTTCACGTTATGTTGTGTACTTCTTATAGAATCATATACATATGTAAATAGTGTCCAGTTGTCCAAGTATTGCTGGTAATAAATCTGATCACATGGTTACATGGATGAATCATGTTGCTGATTTCCATTATTTCTTCACTGTAAAGGTAATTTTTCACTTCACAATTAGTGTGTAATATATACAGTGACTTTTAGGACCACATGATGATCTTACTCCTCATCAACATTTTCTCCAGAGTGTTTGGCATCTATTGATAATCTGCCTAAATAAATTATTATTTATTTTTTTGAGACAGGGTCTCACTCTGCTGCCCAGGCTGGAGTGTAGTGGCATGATCACAACTCACTGCAGCCTCGACCTCACTGGGCTCAGGTGATCCTCTCACATCTGCCTCCTGAGTAGTAGGGCCTATAAGCACTTGCCACCACAACCAGCTAATTTTTGTATTTTTTGCAGAGATGGAGTTTTGCTGTGTTGCTCAAGCTGGTCTTGAATTCCTGGGCTCAGGTGATCTGCCCACCTCAGCCTCTCAAAGTGCTACGATTATAGGCTTGAGGTACTGTGCCCAGCCCTATCTAAATAAATTATTATACTGGAAACTGCAAAATGGTGATTTTCTATTGTTATTATTTCTTCTACATGTATTAGCTGAATTATTCTATAAAAAAGAGCTTTATGTTTTTTCTTTTGATACACAGATTTCATTTCAGTTTAACCGCTAGGATAAGACAAAAAAGCCTTTTCCAATATTCCTTCAAGTACCCAGATCTAGCTTGTCTACCAGAGCAATTTAGGATGACAGTCTTGCAGATGGGAGGCAGGAGATGGGGTTAGTTAATAATAGACCTCTGGCTCTGCATGTTTTATAGCAAAATAATGAATAAGAAAGTAATAGTTCTCTTTGCTTGCTTATGTGTTTCTAGACGGTACTAGCAGCAATCATCAGAGATGGTATAGCAGCCGCTTCCATATGGCATAAAGTACTAGGAACTCCTTAACTGTTGCATTATTTTGTAGTTACCATGCTAGCTTCCAATTTTAAATTATTGACCGTTTGTCCGTGTTCCCTCCACTCACAAGGTGACTGATCAGCAGTCTCTTCTGCACTCCAGGGATAGGACAACAAAAATAGGCCCTCTCCTTCTCTGTGTCTTCTCTCATTCTCACAGGATATCTAGCGCCTGGATTCAGAAAACATCTTACTTTACTTTTTTTGGCTCCATACCAAATTGTCCTCTCTCCTCTCTCCTGCCCTTGTTTGAATATCAGCTCCACTTTTTCCATGTCAAGTAGGGCTGATTAAGTGTCTGTAGGTCTTTTCTTCTGGTCATCTTTGTTAGGTTTCAACTAGCCACTAAGTGCTGAATGCCTACTCTGTATCCAGAGCTGAACTAGATGCTACAAAGGGTCCTATATTTATAGGACTTACTCCCTATCTGCAAAGAGGTTACCTGAATGGAAAGACAAATATCACTGAAAAATGGAGCTAAAAGATAGTCTAGTCTTATGGAGGTATCTATGAAAGATTTTTAGAGGACTGGTACAAGAAACTCCAAGAACTGGTACAGAAATTTGGAGTATCTGTGTTGTGCTGGGGCAAATGTCCATGGATTTTATGAGTTTCAATGAGGGCTGTGATGCTATCCCTCCACCGTAAAACATTAACAATGACCAAAAGAGGCTAGTTGGACTAGCTATACAGTAGCGATTTCTCTTTGCTGATGTTTTCCATGGTCAATGGTAGTCCACATACTAGATAATACAGTGTCAATGCCAAATACAGATTGAATTCTATGATTGGGTGTTGGACATTCTATCTTGCCATTTAAGAGTGACTTAGAGTTATCAAAGAAAGCACTCAAGGCTCATTGTGACATTCATAGTGATTCTGCTTTTTAAAAAATGTTTTATGGGTACATATATGTATATATTTTGGGGTACAGATTTTGATACAGGCATTCAATGTGAAATAAGCACATCATGGAGAATGGGGTAGTCATCCTCTCAAACATTTATTCTTTGAGTTACAAATAATCCAGTTATACTCCATAGGCAACTGAGGTCTTATGCCTGAGAGAAAATTGGGAATAGTGCTGCCTGAATAATCTGAAGTTTGGTACTATATCAGGACACATCAACATTATCTCCATTCCTGTTGATAATGTTCTCTTACTGTAGTATAGCTAGGGTGAGTTTGCGAAGCCCTTTCATGTCCTATTACCCAACGACCCAGTGAGATTGGCAAAACAAGGATTGTTAGTATCACTTTATCAAACAAACAAAAAAAAACAAAACAGGATATAAAGGGTGCAGCTGAGCATCAAAACCACTTTCTCTGATCCCTCCTTTCTCCAGCTTATCTTGCTCTCTTAACCAGGGCAGCATTTGAGGTGGGCTTCTAGGCAGATGAATTCAGTTAGAGTTTTCAGCTGTGTACTGCTGATGAAATCTGCTTCTATTTGTAGGTCTTCCCTGGGGGTAGGCTCGTGTGCTAGTTTTGGACTTTCTTCAGACTTCTGCTCAGTCTATAATACTGTACTGACCTTGCAAAGTCCTCCTAGTTCCCTCCATGAACATTTCAAGGGCAAAGTCATGAATTGCCATTTTCATGGGTGGGTCATCATCTCAAAATGTGATCTGGGGATTTAGATTCTTCATTTTCTAGATTGCTGCTGTATAATATGATAAGTGCTACATATCATATGTAATTATTAATTTCCTAGTAACCATATTAAAAAAGGAAAAAGCAGGCAAAATCAATTCTAATAATCTATTTAACAGAAATACCCAAAATATTTCCATTTCAACATGTAATCAGTACTCAAATTAAGATATTTTGCTTTTTTTGTACTAAGTCTTTGAAATTCAATGTGTGTATAACATCTATTTCACATCTCAGAACTAGCCACATCTTACATGGCTAAATGGCTAGTAGTCACTGTACTGGAAAACAAAGGTATAGAAAATTCTTCTGGAAAAAAATATAATGAAGAGAAAGCAGCTCCTTTCCCTCTACTGAAGACGGAGAATGAGTTAGGCAGTGATCCTTTTATTCTGACATTAATCATCATAATTTATCAGTCACACATCATTATAGAGAACCTCTTCACATTGTAGCAACATTAACAAAATTTCTTTCTAGTGACCCAGCAGCTTCCAGACCTCACAACATGTTGAATAGGACTATCCATACACACAGGCAAAAAAAAAACAGGCTATGATACAGATGGGCTACAAGGTGTGCATGCTCCAAAAGTATGGTCATGTAGCCTGCCATATACCTGACACATCTTCCATTAAAACATTTTTCAACAAACTTTTTTTTTTTTTTTTACACATCTACTAAAATGTGCAGAAAGAAGACTAAGTCCTTCTGGGTCAGGGGAGGTAGAGAGAGCACAAGCATGAAGACACAGATGCTGCCTTCAGTGAAATTTGTGTTCTCTGAGGGAAGACAGTAGAAAAGACAGGTAGGAGATTAAATGTCCCATTATATGACGAAGATGAAAATTGTCCAATTGGATCTTTAGAAAATCCCCATTAAAATTCCATTGTTTCTGAGTTAGAAGCACATGAAATAATTACCCTTCACTATTTACCAGTTACACAGGCATAGATTCATTTGTTGAATTTGCTTGAAAAGTAGAGCCAAAGATCCTTTGAAAATGGAAGAGGTTTTCATGGGGGAAGAGGTGAGAGTGGGGCAAATGAGAAACATCTCCTTTATATGGCAGATGAGGGAGTTTCTTGATGATGGGGAGAGGCAGCTTAAAGTATTAGGCACTAGACTCCAGCACCCAATGACAAGGAGAAGGGAGGGGAGGAGTGAATATCGTGAACACAAACTTTGTCTATTTCAAGAGCTTTGCCCATTCCTGGACTGGTATTAAATGCTTATCTGAGCAGGTAAATACAGTGCATATGTTTACATTGGGTAGGCAGTGGAGAGTAGTAGTTTAAGTCCAGGGTTCAAGAGTCAGCTGTTTGTGACTTTGGAGGAAGTAATTTAACCGCTTCCTGGCCTCCCCCCACCCCCCGCGTTTTTCATAAGTAAAAAATGGTTTGTTAATAGGATTTAATGAGCTGCTATACAGAAACAGTTCAGAGCAATGCCTGGCACACAGCATTCACCCAGTAAATGTCAATAATTACGATTCGTTTTGGCATTATGTCTAGTAATTATTAGCTATGATGCTCCTCTAATTTGTTAAAGTTTCATAAGACTCGACTCTATCTTAAGGAATCCTGCTAAAAAGTAGACAAATTCTAATGAGAATCTCCTTAAGATAGCAAAACTGATGAAAATGACTTGCCCAACGGCTCAGAGGCTGCTCCTAAAATGGGGAGAAAGGCTATTTAAGGAATCCTGCTAAAATGTAGACAAATTCTAATGAGAATCTCCTTAAGGAGCAAAGATGAAAATGACTTGCCCAAGGGCTCAGAGGCTGCCCCTAAAATGGGGAGAGAGGCTATTTAAGGCAATGGCGATGGATTTCCCCAAAGACAAGGGTTTCATACACTTAAGGGTCTGGAGCCAGAATCCAGGCTGTACCGCTTAACTCGAGGGGTCACTTGGGAAGTTAGCTGATTTCTCTGAGCCCTGGATTGTGCACCTGCCAAATAGGTATGATAAATATACCTATAGTTGGTGAAAGTCAATAGCATGACGCATGAAAACTGCATAGGTCTGGGCTCAGTAAAATCAGCCTCTCCATTGATTATTATGATTACTATTGTTGTTATAACAGATCTTTAGGCGGCGTCAGGAAGTGCCTGTCTCGGATGCTATGATGCGTTTGGCTCACCACTATGCCCCAGCGCCTGGCACCCAGTAAACACTCAGGAAACGTTTGGGGAATGAATATACGTCATTTGAGGCAGGAGACAGCAGTCGGCTGACTGCCTCTGGGCTTAGCTCTCCCCCGACTTGAGCAGCTTGTAGCGGAGCCAGGCACTACTTGGCAGCGGGTGAAACCCACCTCGCCCTAGTCGGAGCTGTTGGAGAGCGCCCCGCCTGGACGCGCACCTCAGTAGGAGCGGCACTCTCCCAAGCCCTTATTTTTCTGGTTTGCGGTTTATTTACTTAAGTATTTACAGCACCCAGGAGCAGAGGGGCTGCTAGAGGTAGGGTCAGGACCGAGGTCGCAGATCGTATTTATTTTCTGCCTCCAGTTTCAGAGCCGGCAAGTCACAACACGGCTCTTTATTTGCGCACCGGAGAGGTTGGCGTTTCTTTACCTCCTGAGGGGCGACCAAAGACACACGCGGCTCGGGCTCAGAAAAGTGCTCTCACGCGACTTGCCTGTGTCTCCGCTTGCGTGGACCGTCGCTCCCAGGCTTGGTTTTTCGTGCAAACCCGAGCAGGGCAGAGCAGATTTTTATTAAAGACAACCTCTCGCCTTTAATCCCTGACCGCAAACACTGGCGTTTTTGTGCCCCGGATTTCTGAAATTCTTGGCTCGGGGACCCAAGGCAGGGGGAGGGTGGGTAAAAACTTCCCAAAGCAGAAATCCAAGCGCCTCACCCCTCCCCAGCCCCAGTGACACCAGGATTCCAGGGAAGAGGGGCAACCAGAGGAGAGGAGTCCCCAAGGGTTTGGGGGCGCTTCCCAGGGGCGGCTTTGTACGGCGGGCTCCAAGCCCTACCGACCTCAAACAGCAAACCAGCTCAACAGCCCGAACGCCCCGCAGGACGCCCCTCCCCGGTCCCCGCGCGCGTCTATTTAGGGACCAGCCCGGGCGCCCAGGGGATTCTGGGACTTGTAGTCCCTCCCCTCTGCCGCTGGCGCCGCCACGACCCGGGACTCGGACTACATTGCCCAGGGAGCTTTCCGGCCTATATAAGCCGCCGGGAGCCGCTTCAAAGTGCAGTAACCATGTGGATGTGCTGCTGAAGTGTTTCCTCAAGCTTGCTGGGGTGGGAGGAGAGGAGGAGGAGGAGGTGGTGGTGGAGGAGGAGGCAGGGGGTGGAGAGAGAGAAAGCGCACGCCGAGAGGAGGTGTGGGTGTTCCGCTTCCATCCTAACGGAACGAGCTCCCTCTTCGCGGACATGGGATTACCCAGCGGCTGCTAACCCCTGTCCTCGCCCTGCTCCCCCAAACCGGCGTGGCTCCCCGGGCACCAAGGTAGCGGCTGGGACCGGGCAGAGGGCGTGGGGAGTTGGCACTGGCTCCCTGGGCGCGGAAGTTTTTGCCCCGCTCTCTGGGAGATCTTGATGGATGTGCATGCACTTGGCATGCATTTGTGGGGTTCCTTTACTGCGGGCAGTTTTTGGGGGGAGCTCATTTGAGGCTTAAAAAACCTTAAATATCCTCGACTCTAGTGCACAGTTCTGGGGGCTCCCCATTCCGGACTGGTATGGCATTCCCCCAAGTTGGAAAGTGTTGCTGCAGCTGCAGGAAATAGTTTTTTTCTTTTTTTGAAGAGAGAGGTTGTGGGGGTGTTATATGTAAGTCTGCTCAAGGAAATAATCTTTCTAAAAATGTAGCCCTCTCTTGCACTGCATGGCTGGGAGAATAATGCATGTGTGTGGGGCCCCCGTGGGGAGGGCTTTTAAAAACGGAAGAAAACCGGGGAGGCAGTGAGGGATGAAGTGTGGACGAAGCTCACGTCCAGTGAGGATGCAGGCTTCGGATACTTGGTCACCTCGCCGGCAAGCAAGTGCTTTGGGATCTGCCAAACACTTCCTTTAGTTCCAGCCTCCCGCACGTTCGAAGTTTGTGCGTGCCTAGTCTCACTTGTCAGTTACATCCTGGAAATGAGCGTAGTTACCTGTAATCTTCTCCCAAGCGATCCCGCCAACCTGCTTGCCAAGTTTGGGGAGCGGAGGTCTCCCCAGGGGAGGAGGCTGAAGGAGGTGGAAACCTGTAATTTAGAGCATTTCTGTTAGAGACCCATCTTCCGCGGTCTTTTACTCAGTCTCCTTTCTTTCTAAATATTTAGGAGCTGACTACGGAGGAGCAGGATTTGCACCCCTCGCTGGGCTTGTTTTGGCAACAGAGTGCCTGACTCGGGTCAGGTGAGTGTGGAAGCCTGAGTGCTGTAGTCAATAATGAGTTTTTGTCCTAAGCCTATTTTAAGTTCTATCTAAACAGCCAAGGAAGTGGGAAGTAAGAAAAAGAAACTCCGTGGCTCAGTCGTCAAAATTTGCCTCTGCCTTTGGTGAGGGCGTTAGAGGTCCAGTGGACCGTTTGTTTCTTGGACGTAAGCTCAGAATTGAAGGAGCCTGAAGGTTTATGGGGGGGGGGGGCGGGAAGGGCCATTAAATGGAGCAATAAAACGGCGGCCCATTGCCGGGCTGTGCTGGTGATTTAAATTCTGAAGGATGCAGTGCGTTTCATATGCCAACATGTGTAAGCAGTATTAACTGCCTCTCTCCTTCAGAAAATAGTTACTCTTTTCTAACTTTGAACGTGTGGCTTAATCAGAGTAGGTTGGACTGCAAGAAATGAAAGTGGTTGCTGCAAGTTGGAAGAATTAGAACTTATAAAAGGGAAGTTAGTTGTTGAAGCTTAAGATAGTAACATTCAGCCCTTGACTCAAGCCACCTGAATGTCAAGGAATCTGGCCGATCCCTGTTGTTTTGGGGCCTGTAGTGGAATATGAGCTGAGAGCAGCATTTGTCTGTAAACACAACAGTTTCTATTTTTTCCCCAAAATGGTCAGACTGCGTTTGAAGAGTGGGAGGTTTCAACGGGTGCACGTACATCACTATTGCTACAGATTTGGCCATCAAAAGTTTTTTCTCCTGAAATGTTCAGAAACATGGTAAATATCAGGGTAACAGAGGTGGGTGGGGTGGGTGGCTGGGTCCTAGTAACGTTTTTAACATTCTAAATATTTAGCTGTTCCCTGGGCTACAATCTTTGGACTTTTTAAATGAGAAAAAAGTCAGACACTTCATTATAGTAGTGTAGTGCTTTTGTTTCCTGTTGATAAGATCCTCGGGAGTACTGGCGGAGTGAGAAGCATTTGGATGTGAGAACTCTAGTTTCTTACTGGAATTCTTTTATTGACTCACATGGCTGTATGAGTGCTCACAGGGCCAACCAAGTATTGGGTCTAGTTCCCCTCTTCAGAATCAGCTGCACGACAAGGCGAAACTGGTTCACAGATTCTTTTCTAACTGGTTGGTAAAAATAATAAGATGGGGGCCAGGCGCGGTGGCTCACGCCTGTAATCCCAGCACTTTGGGAGGCCGAGGCGGGTGGATCATGAGGTCAAGAGATAGAGACCATCGTGGTCAACATGGTGAAACCCCGTCTCTACTAAAAATAACAAAAATTAGCTGGGCATGGTGGCGCACACCTGTAGTCCCAGCTATTCGGGAGGCTGAGGCAGGAGAATTGCTTGAACCCAGGAGGCGGAGGTTGCGGTGAGCGGAGATCGCTCCATTGCACCCCAGCCTGGGTTACAAGAGCGAAACTCCGTCTCAAAATAATAATAATAATAAGATGGACACACATTAATTACTATTAAGCCGGGGCCAGAGCCGTATGTCTCAGAAACCCTGTGCGTGAGACACAGGTGAAGGAACTGAGGTGCAGAGAGTGAAATCACTTGTCCAGTAGCTAGTATAAAGTAGGCGCAAGGTATAACTTCAGGCAGTGAGGCTGTACTGCATCCCAAAAATGGATCTAAGTTGATTTGGGGATGGAGAGTGGTGAGAGGGAAGCTAGGAAAAATGGTAAACTTACTGCTATTGAAATAACTTGCTTATATCCCACCAATGATGCAGTCATGCTTAACATTGATGTAAGAAGGAAAGGATATAGCCACAAATATAGGGATAAAAGAGTGCAGATATTTGAGGAGGTATTAGATGTTGTAATGAGTTCACTTTGGAAAGCCTGAATGGGGAGAGTAAAAAGAAACAACACAAAACCACAAGAAACATTATGCAACTGAAGTATTAGGCTCATCTCCCAGCTGAAATACATCTTGATTATTTACATCAAAGCATCTGAGTAGGTGAAAGGATCAGGCGTTTCCCCATCTGAGTAATTTGAAAGTTTAAACCGTAGTTAGTGTGCAATGTGAAATGTTGCTACTTTTTCATATACCTTCCAGTTTGCTTTGCAGCCAGTTGTGCAGACGTTTCTGTTTTCCATTTTTTTCTTTCAAGTGTATATGCATATGTACATTGAAAGTACAATCTGTTCTTTGAATAATTCAAATCCGAACAGAAAATCCTTTCAAGTTACTCTTCGTATCAGACAGGGAAAGTTCTTCAAGTTCTAAATGAATTACTCTGGCTCTTGTATTGAGATTCATGAAAGTCATTTGGGGTTGACAATAGTATTATCCATTTCAACAAAGTGATTGTCTTTTGGAGGGAATTGGCCTCTTTAGGAAGGAGAAGTGGAATGGTTGCTTAGAAAAAAAGAGATGAACTCCACAGAAAGATCAACAGTCTTCAAAGTATTTTCAAGTGAGAAAGATCAGGGTGTTAGTGTTGTGGGTAGGGAGGAGAGTGGGCAGAGAGAAAGATAAAGAAACTCTAATCCAATGGTGTGCAACAGTTGCCTTCCAGAGGAGAGGAGATATCACACGGCTTTTCAGCTCATTTATAATGGTATCATGGAAACTCTGTCTGATTTCTTCACAAGTAGCTCTTAGAAAACAAACCAAAATAAACACCAAATATGAACAACAGAAAAAAACAGCCAAAATAAAAGTTAGGCCTGGAGTTAGGTTTCTAGGTCAAGCAGTCTTTGGATACACTAATTAAGGAGTCTCTACAAGGCCAATGTCCATCTTGTTTACTATTGGTTTGATTTTTAAAAATAAAACACATTGCATTTGCAGGCTGTCTCTTAATCAGAAGTGAATGCAGGTTTTTTTTTTTTTCATTTTTGTTGTTTTAAGTTTGTGCATAGCTCAATTGATGAATGCAATTAAGGCTTGAAGTCAGTGATGTGAATGACATAACGTCTATGATTCCTTACAATTGTCTTGGTACCTGTGGTTCTAAAATGATCCTACTTATCATGAGCCAATTAAACTACTGAAACCATCACCCGTTGATGGTTTGAGATTCCTAAATTGGATGTAGTTTAAGGCACATGGTGTGGTAAATCTATTTAACAGACTCTGAGGACGATTCAAGTTGTTGTGTGTGATTCAAGTGTTTTATTCTTTACTCAACAAATTTCTTGAGCGCCTGCTGTATACTAAGGTGTATTCCAGGTGCTCAGGGTACAGCAATGAACAAACCGTCCTGTTCCCAAAAAGCTTATGTCATAATTGGTGGCAGGCAGCCAATATAAATAAGCAAGTTAGAAGTATAGTATTAGAGGTAGTAAATGCTGTGGACAAAAAGAAAACTGGTTAAGGAGGGAACAGAAAATAAAAAGTGGAGAAATTAGATCCCTTGTGCATTGCTGGTGGGAATGTAAAATGGTGAAGCTGCTGTGGAGAGCAGTATAGTATGGCAGTTACTAAAAAAAATTAAACATAAAATTGCTATGTGTTCCAGCAATTCCACTTGAAGGTATACACTTTAAGAAATTGAAAGTAGGGACTTAAGCAGATATTTGTACCCCGGTGTCAGCAGAAGCATCATCACAGCAGCAAAAGGTAGAAACAACCCAAGTCTATTGATGAATGGACCGACAAACAAAATATGAACTATACATACAATGGAATATTGTTCAGCCTTAAAAAGAGAATTCTGACACATGCTACACTGTGGATGAACCTTGAAAGCATTATGCTAAATGAAACAAGCAACAAGCCAGAAACAAAAAAGGACACTTATTTTAATATTTTTCCTGCACGACGCATCTAGATTAGTCAGATCCCTGTAGACAGAAAGTAGAATGGTGATTGCTAGGGGAGAGGAAACACGGGTAGGGGCAGTTAGTGTTTATTGACGAGAGAGTTTCTGTTTGGAAAGATGAAAAAGTTCTAGAAATGCAAGGTGGTGACGCTGCACAACAGTGTGAATGTACTTAGTGCCACTGAGTTATAACATATCAAAGTGTTCTATGGTATGTATATTTTATAGAAATTTTAAAAAGCAACAAGGCATGATGAGAGGCATTAGGGGAGTACTTAGGTGGGGATCAGATCTTTACTACATGACACCTCAGCACAGAGCTGAAGGAGGCAAGCGAGTTGGCCCTGTAGATATCAGGGAGAAAGTGTGTTCCAAATGTCAGAGCAGCAAGTACAGAGGCCCTGAGTTAGGAGTGGGTGTGACATGTTGGAGCAGGGAGAAGAAGGCCAGGGTGGCCACAGCTGAGGGAGAGGGACTCAGGGTCCAGGCCTATAGGTACTGGATTTTGCAGGTCAACAGTGGTTTATCTGAGAACTTGTAAACTCTCACAGAATTCTCAGTGTGGTTTTCAACATCATGAAGCTACATTGTCCTTTCTGGAGAGACTCTGGTAAGGTTGGCAGGATCACATACCAGATGGGAACTTGATAGGGGGTAAAACCCAGATTTCTGGACTGTCTGGTTAATGACAGGACTTACCTGGGATTTTAATTCACTTCAGTAGTAAAGTTAAGTTTGACAAGTAGGTGAACATACAGTTGGCTTGGACAGCAATTTCTAAGAACCTAATGATAATCCTGGAGTTTCAACACAAACCTTCTATGTCCTACCGCCACCCTGCGGTATATCCAGTGTCATTTTAAGAGAGATTTACAAGGAGGACTAATGTTCTGCTCTCCAGCATCCTTGGGGAATTAGAAGCTCTACATTGGTGATTCTCTCTAACAAGTGAAGGGGACCCCTGCATATGTGCAAACTTAAAGCACAACTCAAATTTTGTTACTTATTAAGTAAGATATGCATATTCATGTAGCACACACCTTGGACTCAGCTACTTAGGAGGCTGAGGCAGGAGAATCACTTGAGCCCAGGGGTTTGAGGCTGTATTGCAGGATGATTGCATCTGTGATAGCTACTGTTCTTCAACCTGGGCAACATAGCAAGACCCTGTCTATTAAAAATTTTTTTTGAGGAGAAAAAGATAGCATATTCATTGTAGTGCAACATTAGGAAAAAGATGAGCAATGAAACAAAACAAAACAATTCCAACTATTCAAGATCAGGGTTTCAGGCTTTTCCTCTAAGTATACATATGTAAAATTGATGTATATATTTAAATTTCATAAAAAGGGATGCGTATAGTACCTCTCATTTGGTAAATTCCTTTTGTACATATTGAACATCTTTTATTTTTAATAAACAGACATCTGTGTCTCATTTTTCTAAACGTATCTGCCCCTTTGATGGCCTTTCATTTTTATTGAGTCTGTGTTTATACTTCCCTGATATATATACATACATACATACATATTTGTAAAAAAAAATATATATATATGTATATATAATAATTTTACACAGACATCTATTTAGTAGTTTGAATTAGGGTCCAAATAAATTAAATACATCACAAATGGTTGATGTCCATTAATCTCTGTATGCCCTCTACACATCTTTTTTTCATGCATTTTTTTGTTGTTGTTACTGAAGAAACTGGGTGATACACATCTCCACAGTTTGAACTTTGCTGATTACAGCTGTGCATTGTGGTTTAACATGTTTCTCTATTCCCTTTGTCTACCATAATTTGGTAGTTAGATGTAGAGGCTTGGTCAGAGTTAGGTTCTTTTCTGTTTTAAATTAAGAAGGGGTCTCACTATGTTGCCTAGGCTGGCCTTGAACTCTTGCACTCAAGCAGTCTTCCTGCCCCAGCCTTCCCAGTAGCTGGGACTCCAGTAAGTCTACTCTGTAAGCTTTGCTTAGGGCCGTGTGAGATGTTGGATGTCTGTTCTTGTCATGTTAGCATCCCGTGATGCTCACTACCCAAAGCCATTAGTTCTCTAGTCACTGAGAAATGGGATGGGAAAGTGCCTGGGATTTTGACACAGCCCTTGTAGTTTTTGCTAGCTTTTTTGATTTCTATATAATAAGATGTTCCAGGCTCATCTTCTCTATTTCTTGTCCCAGACCGAGAATCAGCCTTTTCTCCAAGGAGCCTTTGCTCTTTGAAGAGAGAAATGTTTTTTGTTTTGTTTTGTTTGTCTTTTTATTTTTTAAGACAGGATGTCACTCTGTTGCCCAGGCTGGAGTGCAGTGGCACAGTCTCAGCTCACTGCAACTTCTGCCTCTTGGGCTCAAGCTATCCTCACACCTCAGCCTCCTGACTAGCTGGGACCACAGGCCATCACCACCACGCCTGGCTAAACTTTTGTGTTTTTTGTAGAGACAGGTTCTCACCATCTTGTCCAGGCTGGTCTCAAACACCTAGACTCAAGCAGTCGTCCCACCTTGACCTCTCAAAGTGTTGGGATTATAGGTGTGAGCCATTAATCTGGCCAAAATGGTATTTAGAGATCTCCACTTAGTGCCATGTAGATATCCTTGTCATCATCATCTTACAGACGAGAAAATTAAAATGAAGAAAACTTAAAACTTGAATTACTTAGGTGAAAGCATTTCCAAAATGCAAGTGACCCAACCTTGCCTTTTTGCAAAGAGTTCTGGACATAATCTAAACTTTTTTTAAAAAATTGGTAAGGCTAACACATAGTCGTTCTCCCCAGATGAGCAAGAACGTTATTCTTGTTCTCTCTGTCGCCAGGCTGGAGTGCAGTGGCACAGTCTTGGCTCACTGCGATTCTCCTGCCTCAGCCTCCTGAGTCACTGGGACTACAGGTGCACGCCACCATGCCCAGCTAATTTTTGTATTTTTAGTAGAGACGGGATTTCACCATATTATGATCTGCCCGCCTTTGCCTCCCAAAGTGCTGGGAATATAGGCGTGTATTATTGCGCCCAGCCTGGGGGATGTTTCTCAAATTCTGTGGCAACCCATTAAGAGGTTGATAAATCAATTTAATGGGCTTCGATGAACTTTTTATTTTTTGAGACAGGGTCTTGCCCTGTTTCAAAAGCTGGACTACTGTGGCACGATCTTGGCCCACTGCAGCCTCAACCTCCCGGCCACAAGAAATCCTGTCACCTTGGCCTCCTGAGTAGTTGGGACCACCGGTGTGCCCCACCACACTTGGCTAATTAAAAAAAAATATATTTTTTTTTTTCCTGTAGATTCTGGGTTTTTCTATGTTTCCCAGGCTGGCCTGGAACTTCTGGGCTTGAATGATCCCCTTGCCTTGGGCTCCGAAAGTGCTGGAATTAGAGGTGTGAGTCACCAGGCCCGGCCAAACTTTTTTTTTTTTTTTTTTTTTGAGATAGAATCTTCCTCTGTCGCCAGGCACCAGGCTGGAGTGCAGTGGCTCCATCTCCGCTTACTGCAACCTCCGCCTCCCAGGTTTAAGCAATTCTCCTGCTTCAGCCTCCCGAGTAGCTGGGACTACAGGCACACGCCACCACGCCCAGCTAATTTTTGTATATTTTTAGTAGAGATGGGGTTTCACCATGTTAGCCAGGATGGTCTTGATTTCTTGACCTCGTGATCCACCCTCCTCAGCCTCCCAAAGTGCTGTGATTATAGGCATTAGCCATCGCACCCGGCCCAAGCTTTTTTTTTTTTTTTTTTTTAAATGACATACTCTGGAATAGAAAACGTGGAAGTGTATTGCATGGATACCTAAAAAGAACCGTTTACATTGCAACAAAATTCTTTGTCTCACATGCACAATGAACATTGGGTTGTAAGTCCAATCTTTTTCTTACTCTGGAATGCAGTCAAATGTTTGAACAACAGTGTTCTACATCTTTGCCACTCCAATTGTGGTTCCCAGACTAGCGTTATTGACATTAACTGAGAATTTGCTAGCAATTGCAGACTCTCAGACCCTACCCCACATTCAATGAATGAGAACCTATGTTTTTGCAGGATCCTCAGGTGACTCACACACACGTGAAAACATGAAAATATCTGCATTGGAGAATGCCTGTCCCTGTGCTTTTTCAGTCCTCGTTTTTTAGTGGTTCCTTTGCTTTTTCATGGCTAGCTCTCACCTGTTGAAGCTGAAGCTGACCTTTGTACGTTCCCCCTGCAGCCTTATTTTCAGTGAAGTGGAAAGGGAGGCTGATCACCCACCTAAAGTGAGAGTAAGTGGCTCTCGTAGGATTCTCTCTCTGGCAAACATGGGAACTTTCATGCTTATGTTTGGGGAATGCCTTTTTTTTTTTTTTTGAGATGGAGTCTTTCTCTGTCTCCAGGCTAGAGTGCAGTGGCGTGATCTCGGCTCACTGCAAACTCCACTTCCCGGGTTTAAGCGATTCTCCTGCCTCAGCCTCCTAAGTAGCCAGGACTACAGGCACATGCCCTCATGCTCATCTAATTTTTGTATTTTTAGTAGAGATGGGGTTTCACCATGTTGGCCAGGATGGTCTCAGTCTCTTGCCCTTGTGATCCCCGTCTCGGCCTCCCAGAGTGCTGGGATTACAGGTGTGCACCACAGTGCCCAGCCTGGAGGATTCTTTCATTGGCTGTTCAGATGAAAGCAGAAAGAGACCAGACGGTACATGTACCCCCTAGAGTTGTAAAGTCACTGCTGTGAACAAAACAAAGCTGCATTCTCACCTGCTGTCACTGACACTGAGGAATTTATGTTTTATACTTTCTGATCTGTCACATCAGCAGAACTTCTGGACTACTTGATATAATGCGGCTCATCAGAAGATGAACATAAGAAAAATATCACTAGTCTCCAAGTTTCTTGTTCATTTGCATTTCAGAAGGAGCTTTCTCTGGGAAATAATTTTCTTTTGCAAGAACAGCTGAAAAGCATCTCAGGCACATATTTCTGAATAGGAAAAGCTGATATGACACCCAGACGAGGGCCGTTCATTTGTTTGCCTTGTCGTGTGTGTGTATGTTCTGTCTCATGTGTCCCTCCCCACCCCCTCTCCATCCACCTTGCCAAATCCTTCTATTCCTTAGGGCCCATCCCAAGTGCTTCCTCCTCTGGGAAGCTTTTTCTGATACTTGAAAATCTGTCATTTGAAACTCCAGAGCACCGAAACCTATTTTCTTTATGGGCCTTTTTGTTTTTTTAAAACTCATAAGAATACCTGGCACAGAGGAAGTGCTTACACTAGTAATTTGTATGTGTGTTTTGTCTCCCTTTGAAGGCTGCTTGGAAGAACCTAGTGTTTTGTACCCTTCTCCTGATTAAATATTTCTTGAACTGGCATTTTTCTTCGAAAAGCCTTTTACAGCCAGGCACTGAGGGTCACACCTGTAAGCCTAGCACTTTGGGATGCCAAGGTAGGCGGATCACCTGAGGTCAGGAGTTCGAGACCACTCTGGCCAACATGGTGAAACCCTGTCTCTACTAAAAATACAAGAAAAAAAAAATTAGCCAGGCATGGCTACAGGTGGGTGGGTGCCTGTAGTCCCAGCTACTCAGGAGACTAAGGCAGGAGAATTGCTTGAACCCAGGAGGCAGAGGTTGCAGTGAGCCGAGACTGCACCACTGCACTGCAGCCTGGGTGGCAGAGTGAGACTCCATCTCAGTTAAAAAAAGAAAAGAAAAGCCCTTTCTGCAGAGGGTGATGTGAGGACCGCGTAGAGATATATTAAGCATTTCCTTTTGATAGCTTTTGAGGTGTTGTTCAGTACAACTCTCTAAAGTACATTTGGCTTGGGAAACTGTTGAGTATTCATAAAAGGGAGTGGAAAAATCAGGTAGTGAAACCAAGCTGCTCTCGGGTCGTGATGGTATTGCCCTAGTGAGCCACAGGGTGG
This sequence comes from Sapajus apella, assembly GCF_009761245.1. Classification (NCBI taxonomy): domain Eukaryota; kingdom Metazoa; phylum Chordata; class Mammalia; order Primates; family Cebidae; genus Sapajus; species Sapajus apella. Next base: position 30,711,662 of record NW_022436963.1, read on the forward strand.
GGACTCCGCCTCACTGAGTATTGACTGCTTCTTGGGTAAGGGGCAAAACATGGCACATCTGTGCATCTGTTTCCTCTTCTGTAGAATAGGTGTAAAAATACGTGCTTCGGTTCATTGCTGCCAAGTTGTCTAAAAACAAATGTTTGCAGAAGGCTTTACAGTTAAAGAAACAGAGCAAAACCTATGTTCTAGCACAGTTGTTCTCAATGGGGACAGGGAGGGTGGTTTTGTCCACCAGGGGACATTTGGTATCGTCTGGAGACATCTTTGGTTGTTCTTTCTGGCAGGCAGGGGCAGGGTGCTACCGGTGTTTTGCAGGCAGAGGCCGGGGTTGCTGCTGAACATCCTTCAGTGCACAGGACAGCCCCCCCGACCCCCAATAGAATGTCAGTAGTGATCAGGCTGAGAAACTGTCCTTGAGTGACTTTTTCAGGCTTGGTAAGTCTTTTATCTCTCTCTGAGGATATTGTCCTAACTTGATTTGCTGGTTTTTTGCAGTTTGGGTTGTGTAGGCAGAGGGATGTCTCTTCATGCTGGGACTGACTTCAACTTTTTAACAAAATAAGAACCCTCTCCCTTATCGCCCCCTCCCCCAAAAAAACAAAAAGACATAACGCCCCCTCCCCCCAAAAAACAAAAAGACATAAAACCAAAACAACACTGACCTTGGTATCTGGAGCCCTGTGGCCTAGCTTTGGCCACTCATCGGCTGTGTGACCTCCAGGAAATCACTGGGCCTCAGGCTTGTTTTTTCTACTCATAAAATAAAGAATTTTAGCTAAATGCTCTCCACTCACCAAATCTGCAGCGCTCTGCCTGGGAAATGTTGAGAGCTTTTGGTTGGATCCTCTTACTTTGGCCTTGAAGAATAGAAGCTATGAGAGAAAATGTCAGTATGGGCATCTTTTTTTGTGAAATAACTCTGTAGATGCTGTACCTGTTTGGGGAACAGGTTCTTTAGCAGACATGTCAGGAAAAGCGAGTAGGTTTATTTTTATGTGGGTCTGTGCGTGGGGGGGGGGGATGGGGAATGATCAACATTGTATTATACTAGAAAATCGCTCCTCTGAACTTCAGTTTTACAGCTGCTATTTCTGGGATGTCATGAAGGGCCTTGCTTAAAGTTGAAACTTCTGAGTTGGTGACTTCCTTTGGGACTGCCTGAAAACGAAAGCAGAATATGATTTTCTATGCTCCGAGAGAAGTGCTTTTTTGCAAGAGAATAAATCATCTGATGATGGGTACACACTGCGTTTCTGAGGATGATCTGATTAGCAGCTAATGGGGACAAGAAGGCACGGAGGGGAGGCTGTGTGAAAACGTGTGGGGAGGAGGGTGGCATTGTGTCCAAGTAAAAAATGTGCTGTTCATCCTCATTTCACAATAAAGATGATATCGCCAAGCATCTTTGCGCAAAGGAAGTTCTGAAATTAACCCTGAGAGTGCCCAGGAACAGGAGCAGAACTGTTGTAAAGGGAGACTTTTTCTCCCGCTTGAACAAGTCAACTGTAAATGTATTAGGTTTTCTCTACCTCATATTTACAGCCATATTACCATATATGTACTTGGGTGAGGGCATCGCAGAGAGACTAGTGTTCCTCCGGAGGGAGTTTCCTTGGCCTCTTGCCAGGAGATTGATCAAATGCCAGCAGCTCTTCATTTTTCTGGGCATTCTCCTGTTTTTCCTGTGAAAGACCTCATGGTTTGCTGGGCTTGTCCCATCGTTAATCTGCCTTGCTGGGTACTGCTTAACCTAAAAAGTGAAATGGTGCCTTTTTGTCTTGGTGCTTATCCATGGTTCTGAGGGTCCATTGCCTTATGGCCTCTTGGCTTGCCAGGTGCTTTGAGCAGAAGCCCCATGTGTAAGCCCTTCTCTTTGCTGCCTAACTTCAAAGGAAGCTTTTTTTTTTTTTTTTTTTGAGAAGGATTCTTGCTCTGTCATCCAGGCTGCAGTACAGTGGCATGATCTTGGCTTACTGCAACCTTCACGTCCTGGGTTTAAGCAATTCCCGAGCAGCTGGGACTACAGGCACATGCGACCACGTTTGGCTAATTTTTGTATTTTTAGTAAAGATAGGGTTTTGCCTTGTTGGTCAGGCTGTTTTCGAACTCCCGACCTCAAGTGATGCACCCACCTCAGGCTCCCAAAGTGTTGGGATTCAGGCATGAGTCACCGTTCAGTCACCTGAAAGGAAGCTTTTTGGTTTTTTTATTTTTAAAGCAAGCAGCAAGAAAACCAGCACCAAAGGACTTTGGCAAGGGCCTTTTGTTTTTTAGGAGGTGGAGGTAGCGTGGTTATGCCAGGAAAGGACAGGGAAGGCTGATGGATTTGTTGTCGGCTACATTTTTTAGCAGAAGAATGACTGTCCAAATGCACGTGCTTTGGGGCCAGGTGGCACAGCTTGGCGACTGGAGGATAGATGCAAAGGATGGTGTGTGAGTGAGATGCTGGCATTCATGCTTCACCTGGCTTTGCTTTGGTGGTTCTGGTTTTCAGGGATAGTGGGGAAAACATTCTGTTGGAGTTGACATTGATATGTTCAGGTCAGTGCAACTCATGTGTCCCTTTTGTATATTCGCTTGTTGTTTGGACTTTGACAAGTGGTTGGCAGAGCTGATCCTCTGCTGATGATAAGCCTAAGAAGTTTAGAAAGAGTAGTTTATGAGAATACAAAATAGAACAGATTAGAAGGTACAATTATAACAGCTAATAGGAATGCTTCCCATGTGCCCCTTTCTATGTGCTAAGCATATTTTCTTTTTCACAATTAATTGTCATCATAAGTCTGAGTTAAGTCCTCATTATCCCCATTCTGCAGAGGAGGAAATTGAGGGCCAGATAAGGGAAGTAACTTGATCGAGGTTAGAAACTTAGCATTGCGTTTAGAATAGGAGACAGACTTTTTAGCCTGGCCTGTGAAGTCCTACTGGCTCTGCCTTCTTACCCTGACTTCAGTCTGTACTTTCTTCCTTTCTCCATTAGTGCTGTAGACGTTGGACTGGCTTTCTGTTTCTGGAATTTGCCAAGCTCTTTTCTGCTTTACTTCCTTTGTACTAGCTGTTTGCTCTACCTAAAATACTCTTCCACCTGAATTTTTTTTTTTTTTTTTTTTTTTTCCTGACTGCCTCTATCTTGACTTTCAGGTCTTCACTTAAATGTCTCATCTTGTTTTTTCTGACCAGCCAAAATTGAGTTGTCACTTAATCATATCACCCGGTTTTAATTTTTCACATTTGCTGGTCACTATCTGATTTGTCTTGGTGGTCTCTTTTCTGTCTGTCTGTCCTCACTAGAATGTAGGTACCATGGGAGCAGGGACCTTGCCTGTCTTGCTTTGATCTATATCCCCAGTACCTAGAGTAGTGGTGGCATATAATAGGTATCAATAAATATGTTCGATAAGAAGGAAAATTTAAGTTGCAAATCAAACAGTTTCACTCTCTACAGCCCTGGCTGTACAGTTGCATATTTTGCATTTTCGTCCTGTTATATAAGGTTTTCAAGCTGCTACAGTGAGAGTCCTAAGCATGCAGTCATTGCCAGGGCAACTCTTAAAAAAAAGTTTATGGCAGTGGTTTTCAAACTTTTGGCTCTCAGGAGCTTTCTACATGCCTAAAAACAATTCAGGACCCTAAAGAACTTACGTTGATGTGAGTTGTATCTGTCTGTATTTACCATGATAGAAATTAGCACTGAGAAAATGAATATTGAAAAAATACTTTCAAAACCCCATTGCACATTGACCTATTGACATATTTTTAATGAACAAGAAGAATATTTTCCCAAACAAAAATTTTGTGAGAGTAGTAGCTTTTTTTTGGCAAATCGCTTTGAGGTCTGTCTTCATAGAACATAGCCGGATTCACAGATCGTGTATCTGCTTCCGTCTTCAGCCTATTGTTACGTCATGTGCCTTGCAGCCTCTGGAAAACTTCACTGTACATGTGTGAGAAACTGAAAATGAAAAAATGCCTCGATGTTATTGTGAAAATAGTTTTGACCTTGAAGTTTCCCTGACCCTTGGGCCACCATTGGCGGCCACTGGCTCGTAGAGTTAATTTGAAATGGAACATTAGAGAGAGGGAGAAACTGAAGGCTTAAGTGACAGGGTGCAATTGACCATCTCTAAGTCTGGGTGTTGTATCAGATCTTTCTGTTCAGAAATAAATGCACGGGGATGCTTTTCAGTTGTTTCTGTAAAACAAAATTGGTTCCTAGTTAAAGCTCCTTCGGAAATACAAAGGAACACCGAGAATTTGGAAGCTAGTGGTACTTGTCTTATGTTCATCTTTTTCTGATGAGCAAGATTATACCAAGCAGTCCAGAAATTCTGCAGTGGGGATGGGTCATTAAAATATTATAAAGCATAGGTTCCTCTCTGTGTCTGAGAATAGCAGCTGCAAGTGTAACTTCCTTTATAACTGTTAGTCTCCAACCCTTACTTGGTTCTTTTTGTAGCTTTTGGCCTCAGATGAAGTTGTGTCCTACAATAGAAATTAGATTGACACTTAATGCTCTTAGATTCTGTCATAACTGGTGTTTAAGGAACCAGGGTAGAAGCTTTTAGTAATAGATAAGCTGTATTATGTGCTAGCGAGCTTAGCTGTCTAAGGAGGTAAAATGATTACAAATTCAGGCCTCTGGGGAGTATTTTGCATGTGTCTTGGGTCAATGATATATAAGATTTTCACTGGTAAGGTAATTGGATGGTAAAATACAGAGGAGCTTGGTCATCAGGAAATTAATGGTGCACTGTGGGGACGAGGCGAGGGGTTGCAGGCATGGCAGGGGATCTGAAATTCCTGACTTCTCATGCTTACAAGGTTCTCATTTAAGGTCAGACTGGCAGTGGGACTCCCTTGTGACTGGATTACTCAAAGTCAGACAGTTCAGCCCCAGTTTCATCTTAATTAAACATAGGAGGCTTGCCTTTGTGTCTTAGTAAAAATGAGCATGTCTGTGGTTTTGGGGTCCCCTAACTAGTATAAAGTCAATTTCTCATTTCCTCCCAAGCCCGTCCACCCTTGAGGATGAAGTGTTCCCTTAGGTAACTTCCTGGTTAATGAAATGTTCTACTTCAGTCTGAGTTTCAGGAGTTCTTAACTTTTAAATTCAGAATTCTGTGTAGGTGAAAATCGAGATTTTTTTTTTTAAATGAATGTAATGCAATTAGTTAAGTGTGTGCAGGAGAAATAATAGATGGAAAAATTCCAATAAGTGAGTTTTCTGCCACAGTCAAATGAGTGAGTTTTCCATCACACTCAAAGCTTTTAGCAAAAGAAAAAAAGAAAAAGAAAATCCAAAACCTATCTTGAGCTGCTGCTCAAAATTAAATGAGCATGTTTCTTTTTTAGTGAGGTTGTGCTTTGGCCTGTTTTCCACCAAAGCAGAAGAGGTTCTAAATACTGAATTACTATCCCTTTGAAGAGGTTTCCACCACCCCCACTGCCAGCAGGGGACCTAGATTGATGTTAGAAGGCGGGGGAGTTGAGTTGAGGTCTGGCCAGCTTGGGTATTGTGAGTTTGGGTACTGACAAAATAACAGTACTCAGGATATGCTGTCCAAATATCAGCTACCTCGTGGGCTTACAGAGGATTTAAACATTCCTGGGACCCTTGTTTCTCCAGATTGTTTCCTGCAGTAGTGACCAGGTAAGCAACATTCATCAAGTAGAGGAATCACAAGGACTGAGGTGAGTGAAGACTTTGAAGGAACAAAAATGAATTTTTCATTTCAGACTGATTCAGACATGCGGAAAATGAGAGTGAGGGGCCAAGTATTGTGTCGACCACTTGGTGTGGATTATTTGGTTTACTTCTCACAATGACCCTGAGAAATATGAAGCCCTTGCCTGCTTTTTTACAGATAAGAGAGCTGAGGTTCAGAGAAGTTACGGAATTTGCTTAAGGACACACAGCTAGTAATTTATGAGGCTGGAATTCAGACTCATGTGTTTTGAGTCTGTTTCGAAGCGTACACTTTTGTCAGTACTCAAAGCCGTTTTGGACATGTAAAGGGGATGGTTAGTGGGGATACAAGTTAAAGTACCTTTCCAGGGATAAAAGTTAGATATTTTGTTTCTGAGAAATTTGCTTCCAAATTTCTCATAGAAATCTATTGAAAAGGCTGGGCACTATGGCTCACGCCTGTAATCCCAGCACTTTGGGAGGCTGAGGTGGGTGGATCATCTGAGGTCAGAAGTTCAAGACCAGCCTGGCCAACATGGTGAAACTCTGTCTCTATGAAAAATACAAAAATTATCTGGGCATGGTCGCAGGCACCTGTAATCCCAGGTACTTGGGAGGCGGAGGCAGGAGAATGGCCTGAACCCAGGAGGCAGAGATTGTGGTGGTGAGCCAAGATTATGCCATTGCACTCCAGCCTGGGCAACAGAATGAAACTCTATCACAAAAAAAAAGGAAAGGAAAAAGAAATCTGTTGAAAAGGACCAAGTAGGCACTGTTCTCCTTGATCCAACACTGTAAATTTGGCTGTAATTTGTTTTGGAAAACAATCACCTAAAAAACAAACCAGGCGTGGTGGCTTATGCCTATAATTCCAGCACTTTGAGAGGCTGAAGCAGGAGGACTGCTTGCGGCCAGACTTCAAGAGCAGCCTGGGCACCATAGTGACACTTTATCTCTACAAAAATAAGAATGAAAAAACTTAGCCAGGCATGGTGGTATGCACTGGTAGTCCTAGCTACTCAGGAGGCTGAGTTGGGAGGATCCCTTGAACCTGGGAGGTCGAGGCTGCAGTGAGCTGTGATTGCACCACTGCATTCCAGTCTCAGTGGCAGAGTAAGACCTGACTCTAAAAAACAAACAAAACTAGTACAAACTCTTTGAGGAAGCAGATACAATGGCACTAAAGTGACACTGAACCCAAATTTGACTGCTTGCTGTATCCCAGGTACTGCTAGGTACTAGGATGCAACAGGGAAGAAGACAACTGAGGTTCTTGCCCTCATGGGTTTGCAGTCTAATGGAGAAGACAAACAGGTGAATAAGCAATGCTAGGACAGTGGTGGTGGACCCAGGTTGCTATACAGAAGATTATGTTGGAGACATATAACCCGGATTTGGGAGGTCAGAGAGGGCTTCCCAGAGGTGGAGACATCAAACTGGGCTGTGAAGGTGATTGGGAGTTAGGGGAGGGAGGGAGATGTCTCAGGCTGCGGAGACAGCATGTAAAGGTCCAGGGAACAGAGCGTGGGTCGGCGGGGGTGGGGGCTGGAAAAAATTCATTATGGCTGGAGTATGGAGAGCAAGGGGAAGTGTAGGCAGCACTAGATCATGGAGTGCTCCAAAGTGATGTTGGAAGGTTTTAAGCAGGGGAATGATACGGTCTGATTTATGTTTCTAAAAGATTATGCTGGATGTTGTATGCAGAATAGACTGAGGAGGAAAGAGATTCAGAGGAATGAGCAGGAAGGCCTTAGGGAGTCCAGTTGAGAAATGATGCTGGCTGAGACTCAAGTTAGCAGGAGGAGGGGGAGCTAGAAGATTCAAGAGATACAATAAAGCTTTAAATCAGCAAAAATTGGTGCTGGATTAGACTTCTTCATTTATTCATTTGACAGATATTACTGAGTACCTACTATGTGCTGGCCATTGGTGTTGGGAATATAGTTGTATATAAAACATCACACACAGCTCTCAAGAATACAGCATGTGCCTTGTAGGGTGTCAGACAGGAGTTGCACAAATAAATGTGAACTTGTAACTGAGATGAAGGCTGAAAGGAGAGATCCCTGGTGCAGAGTTTATAAGAGTGGGGTTTAACTTCATTTGAGGGGTGGGGAAGATTTTCTGGTGGAAATGGTAGTTGAATTTAGAGCTGAAGGGTGACTTGGCCTTAACTAGAGCAGGGGTTGGGGTAGGGATGAGAGTGTTGTAGGCTTGAGAGAACAGCATAGGGAAAGGCCCTGTGGCAGGGAACATGCGAGACGGAGGACTGGAGGAGCCACCAGGCTTTGCTGGTGGTCGCTGAGAAAAGGGTATGAAGGAGAAACAGGTTGGGCAGGCAGGTGAATTCTTTTTGATACATTGAGATGCCGTGAGCCTCCAGGAGCAGAACTCTAGTAGCTGTGGGTCATGAGAGAGATTTGGGAATCCTCGTCATGTAACAGTGACTGGAGCCAGCAGAATAGATGAGAAGAACAGGAAAGGTATAGAGAAGGTAGAGAGCAGCACAGATTCTGAAAAGCAGCTCTGGCTTCTGTTCGCCAAGGAGATCTCTCTGCATTTTTTTTTTTTTTAAATTTGCACCGTTTCTTGGGAATAGAATCAACTCCTCTCTGCCCCTTTTTTTACTCATGGCTCGGGAGCAGTTTCAATAGAGAGCAAAGGAAAGCTCAGCCAGAGGCTGGTGTGAGGCTCAACAGAGTTGCCACAGCCTCGCTCTGCAAGAGTATCTCCCAGAGGCAGCGATCTACCTTTCTTTGCTCTGGCCAAAGCCACCCTGGAAGAATCCTGTTTTAATAGGTGCTTCCATCGATCAGAATGGTAGTGGGTGGTGGTCTAATAGTAATAGCATATATTGATGGCACGCCTACTTCATGCCAGATGCTTTGCTGAGTGTTTTGTAAACACTGTCTTTCTGGACCTCGTGTCAGCTTGCTGAGGTAGGTGCTCTTACTCTCCCCATTTTACAACTGGGAAAAGCAAGGCTTAGGGAGGTTCTGGAACTTCGCTGAAGTTCTGCAGTGAGTAAGTGGCAGAGCTGGGGTTTGAACCTGGGCACTTTGACTCTGGATCCCCTGGAGATTCTTTGCCTGCCATGGGCTGAGTGGTGCTCTTGGGATCATGCTGCATCAGGAATTGGGGGGAGGATGTTGATACTTTGTGAAAAGAAATGAAATGTTGAGAAAGAATCTAGATAGTATTCACATTTGCAGAGGTCTTAGATGCATCAGAGGACAGATGAATAGCAAAAGTTTTGGGAGGCAGCTGTCCTTTGAGGGGCTAGGAGTAATTGTTTTGTTTTATTTTTCCACAGGCAGAGTCTTGCTCTGTTTGCCAGGCTGGAGTGCAGCGGTACAGTCACGGCAGCCTGGAGCTCCTGGGCTCAAGTGATCCTCCCAAGTAGCTGGGGTTGTGCCGCCATGCCCAGGGTGTGCCACCATGCCCTGCTAATGTATTTTTACTTTTATTTTTTGTAGTGATGGGGTCTGGCTGGTCTCAAACTCCTTCCTTCAAGCCATCCTCCCACCTTGGCCTTTTAAAGTGTGATTACAGGCATGAGCCACTGTGCCTGGTTTAGCAGTAATTGTTTGAACAAGGCTGTTTGAACATAGAGTAGGCTCTATTGCCCAGTGAGACCATCCATAGGCGGCGTGGTGGGGAGATTCCATTATTGGGCAGTAAGTGGAATTACATGCTTTACAGGGTTCCTTCCAACTTTTATTCTATGATTCTGTGTTTCCTGAAAGGCCATAACGCTCTGTGGCTGGGAGTTGAGCGTAATTCAGTATTGTTCACCTTTTTTTCAACAGGGGAATTAGGAAGGATAAATTATCTTCCTTAAAGTAAAATCTATCATCATGGATCATATAGGAGTTCATTCGTTATGATACACATCTGACTTTTTAAACAGGGGATCCTTTTCTGAGTTTAAAGTCTTGAAATCTTTCAGAATTCCACTTTATCTCTCAAGGAAAAAAAAATAGCATAGAGCAATTCAAGTATGTCAGCCACTGTACCAGGTGCTTTTCAAGAATGATTTCATCTGTTCCTCACCACAGCCTCTCGAAGTGAGTATTACCCCCATTTAACAGACAAGGAAATGAAAGCACAGAGGTGGCAGTGGGCTCCCAATAAGAGCTTAGGGACAGAGAGCCAGGGTGGAATGTGGGAGCCGAGTACCTAAGCCTGCCCTCATGTATGTCAGGCATGGCTTGTCAGCAGAGACCTGGGTGTCCATAAGCGTTTGAAGTTCTGCAGCTCAGTGGCAGGTTGGCGCCAGCTCTGTTTTCTCTGAGGTGGTCCTTGTCATGGTGTGAGTGACATAGCAGCCCTGAGTGCAGCTGCTACAAGTTTACAGGCACAAATGGTCCATGATCAGATAAAGAGGCGGGCTCTCCCACCCAACTTCTGAACAACAGGAAGTCTTCCAGAAGATTGCTCCCAGGCCCATCGCTTCTGGGGCGGACTTTCCACCTCCACCCCTCCCGGCCAGTGAGGCCTGTTCTGTTGACTTTCCCGGCCTTTGTTTTTCCTTCCAGGACATCACTGATAATTGCACTAAAACCTGTCCTCTTCTCCCAATCTCCTTCCTCCACTTCACTAAGGGGAGGCCAGAGGAGATCTCCAGAGATTTCTAGCCAGACGAGCAAGCTTTCTGCCCAGTCCTTTGTGAGTGGAATTGTTGCCTGAGACCCCTGGGAAGGATCTGTCCTCCCCACCCTTTTTGGTTGTTTTTAATGGGGAGCCCCTGGCAGATTGCCCAGAGGATCATTAGCAGTGGTGGGTGGACTGGCCTGTGATTTCAGGGGGAGATGTAAAATGTGGCTCAAGGTTACTTGTTCAGTTATCTCAGCCACTTAATAAGTATCTTGGTTAGAAGATGCTTAATTTTTTTTTCTGACTTACAAAAGTATTTACAGAGCCATGGTAGAAAAATTAGGAAACAGAATTGTCCATAAGAAGAAACTCAGTTCTCTGTAATCATCCAGAGCATAAGAACATTGACTATTTTAACCTGTATTCCCAGGATCACTGTTGATAAACACCTCCTCTGCAGAGTCAGATAGACCTGGGTCAGGCGTGGTGGCTCACGGCACTTTGGGAGGCTGAGGTGGGCAGATCCCTTGAGGCCAGGAGTTCAAGACCAGTCTGGTCAACATTGCAAAACTCCCATCTCTACAAAAAATCCAAAAGTTAGGCAGGCCTGATGGTGGGTGTCTGTAATCCCAACGACTCTGAAGGGTGAGGTAGGAGAATTGCTTGAACCTGGGAGGTGGAGGTTGCAGTGAGCTGAGATTGCGCCACTGCACTCCCGCCTGGACAACAGAGTGAGATTCCATCTAAAACCTGGGTTATAACAACCCTGATCCCCCTGCTTGCTAATTACATGTGACGTGGGCATCTTACCTCTCTACCTCAGTGTTTCCAACAATAAAATGGAAATAATGGTACTACCTACCTCCTGCTGTGGTCATGAGGATTTACTAAGAACATTTGTAAAGCCCTTAGCACAATGGTGGACATGAGAAATCCTTGATAGATGCCCGCTATTATTATCAGAAAAGAAAATGGGCCGGATGTGGTGTTTCACGCCTGTAATCCGAGCACTTTGGGAGGCCGAGGTGGGTGGATCACGAGGTCAGGAGATCGAGACCATCCTGGCCAACATGGTGAAACCCCGTCTCTACTAAAAATACAAAAAAATTAGCTGGGCTTGGTGGCGCATGCCTGTAGTCCCAGCTACTCAGGAGGCTGGGCAGGAGAATTGCTTGAACCCAGGAGTTGGAGAGTGCAGTAAGCCTAACTCCACTGCACTACAGCCTGGGCGACAGTGCAAGACTCCATCTCAAAAAAAAAAAAAAAAAAAAAAAAAAAAAAGAAAAGAAAAGAATGCAGAACCATGCAGTAGGAATGGAGTGTCCAGACATCTATTGCAGTGATCACCTGTAGGCAACATGGGGTATGTCATGCTTTGTCACTGAGGACACTGAAGTCTGCTTCTTCCCATGAAGGGCCTGGAATCTTTCAGTAAGGTATCCAGGTGGTGGTGATAGTTCACAAAACAGCAGGCACTGCTGTTTCCTGGCCTGGTCTCCACTGGGGCTGAATGCTTGTCTAGGGCTATCCCGAAAGGAGACCCTTAGTCACACTGGACAAGGCCCTAGTCCTCTTGCTGGAGCACATACCTGCTCTCCTGCATTTGGAAATTCCCTGGTGTCCTTTTGGGAGGCCAGGGTGTATGGACACAAATTTGGTCTGGCTCAAAATTCAGACACATTGTCTTCTAATAATTGATCCCAGAAGTATGCTGACTTCCTGACCCTTTAAGATAAAGCTTTACAACATAAGCACAGAAGGGAAATATTAATTCCCCTTTTTGTTTTCCATTTGTGCTGTCTTTCTGGATGTTGTTTAAAACACTGGTTTGGCTTTAGGTGTAAAATAATGTAGTTACAAAGAATTAAACAATGACTGACATGATTCCAGAGAGTGGTACTTGGCAAACTGTCCTTCTGCACGTTATTTATGTGTCTTCCCTCAAGGTCTAGAGATGCTGGCCCTTTTGTTTGAGAGTTTATTCTGTGTTCTCAGTTGCTGTCTCCCTCTGTAAATAAGTTCATGTTTAATGAAATGCTCTTTATCTGCAGCGTCTGGGTTGTTGGAGGGGAGGAAAGGGGATGACAAATTAGCTTTTCCCTGCAGCTTCTTCCAAGCAGTGAACTGAGGTTATTTAACATAAGTTTGCTTTCAGTAGCTGACATTCCTGCTAAGGTAGGAGGTTGCTTCCCAAAGTTTCATGCTGATCATTGCTGCATAATTCTTCCTGAAAGAAAACTTGGCACCCAGAAAGCAATGGAAGGAGACATAATACTGTTCCATACCGTCACATCTTTAGTGGCTGTATGGGGTAAATGGCTTCTGGAAGGGGAACTTGAGTAAATGGACAGGGAAAGTGCTGTAAAAGTGTCTGGATTTGGAGGAGGGATCTTGGGAAAACCTGGGTTACCCTGGGATCTCCACACCAAGTGCCTGCGGAAACACTGGGCGATTAGCCGCAGTCCACACCAGCACACAGCCTTCCCACAAAACGGAGTTTGTTTTTTAAATGTCAGTGTAGCTTTTTACAATTGGCTCCCACTCCTCAATATTTATGGCCCTGATGAAAGCTGCTTCTAGAAGTCACGTCAGTATTTTTGTTGATATTTATGTGTGTGTGTGTGTGTAACGATTTTTGGGCTATGTAGAGATTTCCTGAAACTTAAGAGCTTTTTCGAAGACTGTCTCTAACTAGCTGTGTGTTCCTGGCCAGGGAACCTTATTATTCTTACCCAAATACTGAAGGATCCGGGCCAGGTGCTGCCTAAAGGACTTTGGTCCTCTGGAAGTGTTTCTTGATGAAGGACGAGAAGGAAAAAGACATCTAAGTAGCATTTGGGTGAAGTGCATACAGTTTTGGAATTCTTAAAAGGCCTAAACGGCTGCTGGAAATTTGTGGTATTTATTACTGGGTTTCCTTTTATTAATGCCATGTTGTTGCTTTGGTACCTTAGCCCAGGCACTGCGGCCTGGCCAGACCCAAGTTTTATACCAGGTGTTTCCTTCTGACTTAACATTCCCTGAGGCAAATTGAATATGTTAATGTTTCATAAGTCAGACTTTCCAACTAACTCCCTAATCACTGCAACGTTCTTGGCTGAGTTCCCTGCAGGCTTTCTATTCACTGCAGTTTTTATCATCGAGGGTCCTCAACTTGTAGAATTTGACTCAGGCATGGTTTTGTTAGAAACAAATGTTCCTGTGGTTGGAATATCCTGAAATTAAATAATATATGGGGAAAAAAATGTTGTTGCATATGTCCTCACTTGGCTCATGGAACTGCCTGCCTGTCAAACTCTTATTTAAATTTGACTTTTAAGTAAGGCGCGTTGGAAAATTGAGCTAAGCCAACTCTTAGTGACTTTTTTCCCTCTCCGAGCATTTCTTTTCTTCTAACAATGTTGCATATTTTACTTTGTCTAGGATTTTCGAGAAAGGCATGTCTGACAAAATGTCTAGCTTCCTACATATTGGAGACATTTGCTCTCTGTACGCGGAGGGATCGACCAATGGATTTATTAGCACCTTGGGGTAAGAGCATGCAGTTTCTTGTGTGGCAGTATTTGTTTAAGACATCATAACATCAGCTTAAAACTGCGATTTTTCTAACATAAGAATGTTACCATTTTACTTGGCTTTCTAAGTGCGGTTGAAATCACAAACACCAACTCCCATGTTAGCCAAGTTTAACCTCTCATAGAAAAACACAATTTTCTGCATACTTCTGAAAGAGCAAAACCTCATTATGTAGGACACTATTAATTCTGAGTTTATTAAAATTTGCTCTTCCTTCCTATATAAAAGGGAGAGTGCCTTTATTCCACTGTGGAATAAAGTTAGATGGGATGAAGTGTAAAGATGAATATTTACAGAGCCTGAAGAAGTGATTTTTAGTTTTGTAAAGGCTCTTCTTTTCAAATACTGACTCGTTTATAAAATAAGCAAAGACCAAACCTCCTGGGCTGCCTATCTCTTTTCTTTGAAGCAGACCTTTCCTACTTCACATTGCTATATGCATTTGAAGATTACAAGTTGCATAAAGTTGTATAAATCTGATTTTTGCTTTTTTGTGCTTTCTCCCCCAATCTTTATACGACTTTTCAGGTTATAAATATATTTCATAATGTACTCATTTGATTATCTTCTCCCTTCTCCTCCTACGCCTATTGTCTAGAAGAGGAAATGAGACATGAAATAGTCCCAAAGGCAGACAGAAGCAGAATGGAGAATCAAGATGGTTAACTCCAAAATAGTTACGAATGGTCTATATTGTCTTTGTGTAGAAAAGAGTAGTGAGGACCGGGGTGGCATTGTTGAATTTGGCAAGAGCTGGTCTCAAATAAATTGGGGGAAGGAAGACCAGCAGCTTCTCCAAGAACCTCATTTTTACAGCAGCCAGACCTTTCTTTTAATTATAGCTATTATTTAAAGCATGCTTGTTTTCTGGTATTTGTGCACGATAAGTAGTCCTAGGCTCTCATGCAGGTTACTCCACCCTCAGGGAGCAAATTTTTACAGATACAGAATTACAGCTCAATTAGACATGTGCTCCCACTATAGAGACATTTTTTTTCAAATGTCATCCAGTGAAAAGAAGTCATCCATGACTGCCTGATCACCAGATCCAGTGACTTTCTGTATTTGACCTCTCTCCATTATGCACCCATCCTTAACAATTTATCTTCTGTGGCTTTTGGCAAACAGGCCTCCTGCTGCCCTGCCTCTGACTGTCCCCTCTTTCTTCGTGGTTGGCTCCTTCCTCTTTTCATCGTCCATGGTTGACTCTCTCATCCTCTTCTTATTTTCAGCAATGACAACAGCGGTAATAAATGCAAAGCACTAAATGAGCCTGGTGGATATTCACTGTGTGCTAGGTATTGTGCTGAATACTGTGCCTACATCTTCCTTAATCCTCAGACAACTGTCTATCGTGAACACTATCGCCATCACTGTTTGTGGAGGCAAAACCTCTGAGCTTCAGAGAGGCAAAGCCACTTGCCCAGGATTGCACAGCTCAGAAAATGTCAGACTACAAGGCCAAGGCTGCCAACACTTGATTTCTGCAGGCCAGCTTCTCTGTTCCCAGCTTCTTTGTCTGCCCACAGCTCTCCCTCCTCCTTGACTGTGCCCAGCCCCTATCTGGAAGCCAGGTTAAACCTCAGCCCAGTCAATGCCCATCTTTCCCCTGGGTGTCTTGACTTCGCAGTCACCCAGGTGCCTCTTGAGCCTCTGAGATCTTTGTACCTTTTACCTTTTTTCTCTTCCAGGGCATCTCTTCTTGAAAATCATATGAAGTGCTCTTTAAGTGTTTTCCTCAAACATTGTAAGCAAATTAATGATGAATCCCTCCTGCCCTTTTAAAGTAAGGAGGGCTTCCTTTTGAACTTTGGGCTGCTAATACTTCCTTGAGATGAATACTTAATTTTCTCAGTTGCTTGCACATATTTGAGGATAGCAGTATAAAAATGCAGTTGGAAAGAAAATTTGACATCCCTTCCTCTTTTTAATATTTTTAGCATTTATGTCCTCTTTTTAATGTTTGTAGCCTTATAGTCCACCTGTTCTGGACCGTAATGAGTGACTGTCAGTTGTAACAGGACTCACTGTGTAGCACTCCAGCCCCATCCCATTTACGTAGATGGTGGTTACCTCCAAATGGCTTCATCTGTTGACTGAACTTTAGAATTCCCATAGGATCTTGGAGGGCAAGTGTGTGTGTGCACACTACTCCGTAGTGGCATGCTTCTGAATTGCCTTTTCAGCTTGTTAAAAATAAAGGTTCAGCTGGGTGGAGTAGCTCACACCTGTAATCCCAGCTACTTGGGAGGCTGAGATGGGAGGATCCTTTGAGGCCAGAAGTTTAAGACCAGCTTTCAAGGCCAGCCTGGGCAACATAGCAAGAACTGTATCTCTTTAAAAAAAAAAAAAAAAAAAAAAAAAAAAGGCAGGGGCAATTCTTGGGCCTCGTCCTACAGCACAGCTTTAGTAAGCTGGGTTGATAGAGTCCTGATGTTAGTATATTTGGAAACAATAAGTCTGAACATCTCCCTAGTTAAGAATCCCTGAGACCCACTTTCATGTTACAGATGAAAAAACAGACCGATAAGGGTGAAATGCCATAGTCATGGTCATGCTGCTAGTAGGTGGCAGAGTGTCATCTACAATTCATTTGTCTTCTAAGCTCGACTGGGCTTCTCTTACCACTTCCTCCCCATTTGAGAACTCGATGATTTATTAACCTAGCCCTACCCTGGATTCTGAGCCCACCCTGTCAAGCATTATGTTAGCTCTGGGGGCACTACTATACTTACACCTACAGGGGCTCAGGGTGGGGATTTTATATATGTATATTCTGCTTTTGATTTTTACATGAGAACTGAGGCCATTGGCCACATTGTCCCTCCTGTTGATGCAGTGAGGTCTTGTGTCATGAAGCCGAGGGAGGCAAACTGCTGGTGGGCTGCCATGGACACTTTGATTTACCCACCAAATAGATATTGAGCTGCTATCCTTGGGCATCTTCTGGCCTTCATGGAGCTGGTAGCCTGGTGCAGCTTTGGAGTCTCAGTCAGTGAGGTTGGGAGGACGGAGGAGGGGCAGAGAGTATCTGGCGCAGGAAAGGCTTGGGGAGCTTTGTGGAGAAGCTGGGGCACTTGATCAGGGTCCTGAAAGACAGGCTGGAATTTAGGAGGCAAAAGGGAATTTTGGAGGATAGACCAGCAAGGGTAAAGGGTGAATATTTAATGGTACCTTGCATTTGGGATAAGAGGAGGCAGCACAGATGAATGGAGGAACCCTGGAAAACCGTAGCTTGTTAGCTGGGAACAAGTACAGGTTCTGTGGTCACTTGGAAGATGAGCCAGTTCTATCAGTACCAGTTTTAGGAGCTTGGACAAGTTGTATAACTTCTCAGAGTCTTAGTTCCCTCATCTGTTCAAAAATATATTTTTAAGTGGTTCTTCTAAAAGAATTGTGCAAGTTAGACTTAGCAGTCAGGACTTTAAATACTGAGTCTTTATGTAATGTGAGCTAATTTATTTGTAATTTTTTTTGCACTTTCCCCATTAGTTGCTTTTGATGCTCCAGAGTCCTTTCATATCCCATGAGTTTGCGCTTATGGTTCTCTCCACCTGGAATGCTCCCCGTTAGCCTCCCATGTCTATTTCGACTCTTCCAGTAGTTCCATTATAACTTCCTGTGTCTGCATCTTCTCAGATGACCTCAGGCACAGTTCGCTTCTGGCTGTAGTTTTTTTCTTCCTTCTCTTACAGCCCTATATTCTCCTTACCAGTTTGCTCTTAAGGCTCCTGCACTAGCCTTGAACTCCCCCAAGGGCAAGGGCCTGGCTCATATTCACGTGATACAAAGTGAGCTGCTGTGCTCCTTTAGTCGAATGCAACAGCCCCTTGCTTTGTCTCTTGACTTCAGCCACATTGCATGCTATACTCAGATCTACCATGGACTTGGTTATGGGGAAGGAGCCACAGAAAACAGTGGCTTAATGTGTCCTTCACAGAACAGAACCCTGGGCTTTTGGATTAGGTTTAGATGTGTGCATAGGAAGCCTCTAGTGTAAAGAGTTGCTGGCAGGAGAATATGGCAGTCTAAATTTTGCACAGGAAAAGCCCTGGGACATCTGATTTTTGCATAGTGCTAAGAGTTTTATTTTCATACACTTGACTTGATAGAGCATTTGTCTGTCTTCTTTACAGCCTGGTTGATGATCGTTGTGTTGTACAGCCAGAAACCGGGGACCTTAATAATCCACCTAAGAAATTCAGAGGTAAGGTGGTGGCTTTCCTGGAGTGGTCACCTTGAGTCGCTTGAAAATTCATGAAGTGTGTTGTGGTGGTGGTGGTGTGTGTGTGTTTATAAGCAAGATAAGCTTATTTACTTAATGTATTTTTTTCAGAGTATGATTTCAAGTTCTAAGCTTTACAACTGCTTGAAAAATGCATAAATAAATTTAGTATCAAGTTTGGGATGGCTTTTACTGGGTCCTTAATTTGTCTATTGAATATGTGTTGACAAGTGCTAATTCGGTTTAAAGTCTTAGATTTGTGCAGATATTTCTTCAAATAGGATTTATGGATCCAGTCACAGGGAACATTCATTATTTTAGGAGATCTCACTGTCCCTTTGGGGATTCTGATATTCTTAGATACCTCCATTAAGAGGTATCTAATGACACCTCACTGAACGTCTCACTGGAGTCCTGGGAGTTCCAGGCTGCAGTGAACAGAGATCACACCACTGTACTGCAGCCTAGGTGACAGTGAGATCTGTCTCAAAAACAAAAAAAGACACAGGTTGGGCAGCTTTTCCACAAAAATGAGCTTTTTCTTTAGGCCTCCTGAATTTGGTACCTTTCGCCAAAGGTGGTTTAGTTTACTGTAGGAGGTCCTTTAAGTATACTTGGTGTCTGAGATGATGAACATTTGTGTTTCTTTTTCGTTGTTGTGTGTAGTTGGTGGTCCTCAGCTGTAGGGAGTTTTTAAATTAAATAGATGCTTGAGAGCTTAGGCCTTAAGGCTCCACTGTAGAGCCCTAAGCATCTACTTATTAATTAAATTATTTATCAATTAAGCTAATCTCTGAAATTGGGGCTGATTCTTTATAGCCAGGGTGGAAAACCACTAGTTCAGGTATTTGACAGATGGCCTCAGTCCCAAAGGGCTCATATCTTGCCTTTTGCATATTATATAATTTGAGTTCTAAGTTCTTATTGTTTAGTGGTTTAGAAACTGACTTTTTTTGGATAAAAGCTAAATACATTAGAATAAAATAGAACACAGACGTTCACATGGAGAAAAGCCATTTGGAAGACATTTGGTGTTGAGCTGCATCCAGTTGGCGTGAGACCATCAGGAGAATGTTTTCACCTGAGGATGGGTGGGGGTGGGGGAGGCCGTTAAAAAAAAAAGGGAAAGAAAAAGAGTTGTTGATACAAGCTACAAGAGGAACCCAAGGCAACTATTGCCTCCACCGTCTTTTCCTTCTCAATCCCTCTTTCCTGTCTCCTTCCCAAACATGACACCACCTTGAGTGCTGCAGAAATGAAAGATTTCACCCAATGATCATAATTCAGTCACTCATAGAATTGCTTCCTCAGTGTGAATATTAAAAGGGAAAAGAACAATTGACTATGCCAGGCCCTGTGCTAAGCACTCTGCCTGTGTTAGCTCAGGGAGCCATCCCTCTTCCCTGGGAGGAGATTGATACAATCACATCTTAAAAGCCTTGTTTGAGGTCACAGGGCTGCTGATGAGTGGAGTAGAAGCCATGGTTCTCAACTTTGGCTGCATAGGGAAATCACCTGGAGAACTCTCTGAAACACTGATATCTGAATCCAGCTCAGGGATTCTGAGTTAACTGGGCATTGGGATTCTTGAAAGCCTCTCAGGTGTTTCTCTTGTGCCACCAAGGTTAAGAACCATAGCTAATGAAATCTAGGCTAATAAAACCTGGATGGACTTTGTTACTCAGGGAAGAGCTGGTTTAGGTTTGGCTTTTGCAGCTGGGATGAAGGGGAGGGATATGAGTCCGGAAGCCTTTGCTGTGGTCCAGTGTGAGCTCTTACCTCGTTCTATACACACGCCTTAGGAGCTGGGAGATGAACCTGGGAGAGATTCTAATGTACTGTATGAAAGGAACTAGTGGCTATTTGTTTTACAAATATATGTACATTTAAAATTTTTTTTTAAATCGACATATTTATGGTGCACAACATGTTTTGAAATATGTATACATAGTGCAATGGCTAAATTGAGCTAATTCACATATGCTTTTTTTTTTTTTTTTGTGAGGACATTTAAAATCTACTCTTAGTGAGTTTCAAGTATACAGTATACTGTTATTAGCTGTAGTCACCATGCCGTATAATAGATCTCTGGAACTCACTCTTCCTAACTGAAAATTTGTATCCCTTGGCCAACATCTTGATCTTCCACCCCCAGCCCCTGGTGACCAGTGTTTGACCTTCTGTTTCTAGGAGTTCAGTCTTTTTAGATTCCACATATAAGCAAGATCATGTGGAATTTGTTTTTCTGTGCCTGGCTTATTTCACTTAGCATAATGTCCTCCAGGTTCATCCATGTTGTTGCAAATGAAACGGGCTGTTTGAACACAGGGTTAGAACATAAAAAACAGGACTGTAGCTGGGGAAGTCGGAGGAGACATGTTTTTCTGGCATGAGTGTAAAGGTGCCTGGTGCTTGCATGTATATATGGTGGCCAATTTGAAGCAGCTGTTTTGAGATAACAGTAACAGTCTGATAGAAGCTATTTGGAAAGAAGCAAACTCCTTTTACGGCCTGGCCTGGTTCTGCAGGTGGTCACGTGACAGTGACTTGATTTGTTGACTGCCTTTCTCCCTAAATTAAAAATAAAGGTTTCTGGGTTGTGAGCTGCATTGTCCTTGTGGGAAAATCTGGTTCGAACAAGCACTGCTGCAGGCTTTGGGGATGTAGGTCAGGACTTCCTTAATTCCACGTGCTAAACCAGAGGCCCCTGCATCCAGGTGAGGAGTCCAGGCAGCTCCACCTTTGCAGGCTGCCTCAGTGCTGTAAAGATCTGCTCCTCCACCATGGAACTTGGGCAGTGAGTCTTAAAAAATTTTCCAAAGCATTCCTTCAACTGTGGTGCAGCATACTTTGATATTTTTTTCTAAAATGAAGAAAAAGATCTCTTTTTGGAAGCAATTGCTGCCTTTCCAACTGTAAGTGTATTTTGGAGCTAAAATCATTTAGATGTTTAGAAATTGTGCATAGGGCAGTTGGACAATTTGAAGGCATTTCTAGTCCGTTTGCTGATGGACCGTTGCACCCTAGAGTTTAACAAACACATATGGAAAAGCGAGATGCTGGCAAGCAGCCGAATGGGATGATGGAGTCTTTATCTGAGCAATCAGCAGAGCTGCATGTAGTCATTTGGGTTTGCTCTTGCTTCCATTGTTTCCTTGCCAAGTAATTTCCTATATTGAGAACCATCGTAACCTGTTCTTAAGTAAATGGAAATCCAAGGCCTGTTTATGCAATATTCCGCATGGCTTCTGACTTTGCATCTTCAATTTTGTGAACTCCTGAGATCTGCAGCCCTAGTGGTTAATAAAAGAGGCTCTTGGATCAGGCTTCCTGGTTCATATCTAAGTTCTGTGAACTCTTTGCTGTGTGACCCTGAACAAATTACTTCACCTTTGCAAACCTTGGTTTTCTCTGTAAAATGAGAGAGGATAATAGTCTCTATCTCATAAGCTCTTTGGGAAGATTATTGTGTCTTAAGAATTTAGTACTGGGGGAGCCTGGCCCTTAGTTAAGAGTTTGGTAAACCTTGTTCTTTTCTTTGCATTCCTAATAGTTATTACAGATGCTGGTACTTGTAAATCTCATATTTAACGATATGAGAATAATTACATATTATTAATTCTTTTTGTATTCAAATTTTTTGTGGGTAGGAACATGCACATGAACCCTTGGGTCTGGATTTGAGCCCCAGTGCTCCTGTATACAAGCTGAGTAACCTTGAGAGATTACATACTTTTTCTCAGCTCGTTTCCTGACCTGTGAAATGGGGCCTAACAATTCCATCCTGATAAAGATATTATGCATAAAGAGCCTAATAGAGTGCCTAGTATACAGTAGTTGGTCAGTGAGTGATTGCTGTTAATTTTCACAGTAGATGTCGAAGAGTTCAACATCAAACACACTTGCTTTTCTCTGATGATTGAAAGTACATTTCCAAAATGAATTCCTGTGTGTGTGTGTGTGTGTGTGTGTGTGTGTGTGTGTGTGTGTGATTTCCTTGAATATATCTCTTGCCTTTAACTTCCTCTGTAGAAAGAAAAGGTTAGCTGCACATCTGTTTCATATAAGCCACATCTTTTTCAACACCTGAATGAACTTTGGACAATGTCATTGCCCTCGTAAGTGATGAGGAGAGCTGAGACTTAGAATAATGCAGTCACTATAGTTCTTTTGTTAATGTGGTACCACTTTAAAGCCCCAGTGTCCATAGAAGGCAAGGCAGAGAATCTCTTTCTGATTTGTGTTGTCTTTGCCCATAATCTTGAAAGAATAGAGAAGGCAAACGTCAGATTGAAACAGGGAGTAACAACTGGGTAGTTAGTGAATTCCTTTCTCTATATTATCTTTTCCTCCTCCCACTTTTACCAGTCCCTCCCCCTCTTCCCTGATGCTGAATATAAAGGCATCTTCTACAAATAAAAGGGGGAAACTAACAACCAGTCTTCATTTTTCTCCCAGAATCTCTGCTCTTTTTAGATATAAATCACTACCAGGGTTGTTGGAGTAGAAACACGGGAACTGGGCTTTTGGGCAGTTAGCTGATAGGCTTTAGTGTTGATCATGCCATTATTGCATAATCTCCTTTCTTAAGATTGGGGCAACAGTCAGGCTCTGCTCTCAGAACCTGGTCTTTTCTGTTCACATCAAGAGACTAGTCATGGCTCCAAATCCTTGACATTGGACAGATGTTACCATATGTGTTATCAAAATGTGCAGCTTTTAACCTTACGGGGAGCCCCTCAATTTCAGAATAAAAGCTTTTTGATGGGAAACTTATGGTTCAAAATGAGGAGAAGTTGGAGCAGGAAAAAGGCGAAAGGAATCATTATTCTATCACTAATTGGTTTATATGGATTGGGGAGGGGATCAGACAGACTGAATATGTGGATGTTCCAAATACGTACCTTCCCTTTCTCTTTTTGAGTGAAGTTGGTTTCAAGCATCATAGTCCAGTCTAAGCTAATGTATTGTGAAAAATTAGTGTTTACCTCCAGCATTGAGGCTCTACTGTGTGCCAGCTGCTGGCTGGTGATGGCAGGGCAAGATGAGTTACAGTCCTTCTTGCTTTCAGGAGTCTTAGGGTTTCATGGAAAACCAGACCCACATTATAAATTACAGTAGCCCGTGTTAATCCAGCATTTACTTTGGGCAAAATGCTTCTCGTGAATTATCTCTTTTAATCAGAGGAACCCACCTATGAAGTGTAGTTCTTGATGTTCCCATTATGCAGATAAGAAAATGAAACCGAGGCTCTAAGAAGTTGGGTAACTTGCCCATAGTCAGTTAAGGTCACTTCTTAGAATTCTTATCATTCATTCCACAAAAACATATTGGGTAGTTCCTATGTGCCAGCCACTTGTACTCCATGAGGAAAGATACATTCTCAAAGAAGTCCACATCAATATGTAGTGAAAATCTTTAGGTAGCTTGTTTAGTGTAGGTTCTTGTCTTCACTGCGGCTGTTTATATATGAGTAGAAGCAAAGCAGGTAGAATTTCTTCTTACATAGTATAAAACCAGCCTAGTGGGGAAAGTAGATGGGGATGCTTTTCATGTGCATAATCTTTCACTGTTCATCTATTTGGTACGTGATGCATTTGAGATGGTAAGAGTTACAAGCTTGCTCAGTGCCATGTGACTTACGAATGTCGTAGCCAGAGCCCTCTTTCAAAGGCTGGGTCCAGTGTTTTTCTTCCTTTGTAGTTTTATAGAGACAAGGTCTCACTCTATTGCCCAGGCTGGAGTGCAGTGGTATGGTCATGGCTCACTGCAGCCTTCACCTCTTGGATTCAAACAATCCTTCTTCCTCAGCCTCCCAAGTAGCTGGTATTATAGATATACCCCATCATACCTGGCTTCTTGTTTAATTTTTGTAGAGATGGGGGTTGTGCTATGGTGCTCAGGCTGGTCTTGAACTCATGGCCCCAATCCACCTGCCACCTTGGCCTCCCAAATTGCTGGGGTTACTGGTGTGAGCCACTGCACCCTGCCACTCTTAATGCACTTTTAGCCATTGCCCCGATGCGCAGTATGTTACCTACAGTAAAATGAATTCTGTTTGTAGTGGAAATGAGGGTCTGACCTGGGGCAGTATAATCCAGTTTCTGGCCATTTCCATAATAAAATGCTGATAGAAGACCTCTGGTTCCTCAATATATGCCCTGCTAGAAATAATGACAGTTTGAGTATTGTGTGATCACCATGATACTGGGATGGAGAAGAGTATGTTGCTCGGCTGTAAAGAGCCACTCTTGGACCTAAAGCATGGCCGTGAACTTGAGGATCAGACTTGTAGCCTTTTCATTTTTATTGGACTCTTCTTTCTCCAGTCCCAGAGTGCTGGCACCATGTTAGCCCACCTAATAGGGGGCTGGTGGATGTAGTAGGATCATTTTATTGAGAGAAAGGTTTCACATCTCATGCAAGCTCTTCATAATTGACTTTGAAACCTCCCAGCAACTTAAGAAGGATCCTCAAATAAGAATGGCATTTTTCTTGGTTGAGTGATAAGAAACACATGATTGTCAATAATCTACTTCTCTGATCTTACTTTTGCCTGCAATTTAGGTTGAATATAGGGTAAAGAGCAACCCCTGGATGCCAGAGCTAGCAGCCAGCCCAGAATCTGCCACAAACTGCTCCAATACCTTGGGGAAGTCATTTCGTCTCTCTCAGCCTCGTTTTCCCCATTTGTCAAATGGGGTTTCTCCAAGATTTTATCCAGCTTGAAACTTTGCTATTAGTGGTGGAAACAGGCAAGTTCATGTTAGAAGCCTTGAAGACTTGTGCTGTCCAGAAGTAGGTTCCCATTTCTTTGGGATTACAGGTCTTTTTGTTAAGATAGATGAGGACCGGAAATAGCCAGGCCTTACCCTGAGGCCAGATGGGGACACAGGCAGGATCTTGGGTCACAAAGGCCATCTAGGGTGGCTATAACAAACTCACTGGCTTAACTTTCTTTCAAACCACCCTCCTTTGCTGCACATTGTTTTAATTGTTGCTAAGCAACAGTATTTTTTTTTTTTCATTTTTTTCTTTTGGCAAGGCATCGAAAGAATGAATCCATATCTTACTTAGTTTTAAATACCCTGTTGCAAAGGGAAGGGCCTAACTTAAATTTTGTTTGTTGTTTTGATTCTAATCCTTGACAGACCTTTCGCAGTAGGGCTACAGGACTGACTTTCTGCCTGTCTTGTTAAATAAGGCAGAAAAATCAGTCTATTTAAGGTACTTGTCAAGTATATGCCTCGAGGCATATTGAAGGTTTCAAACGTGTGTGCAGCTGCCTTGTAGGAGAGTCTCTTGCCTACTTGTTCTGTATTCACAAAATCAATTCATATTTAATAAAAAGATTAATGGTTTTTTTATAATCTTCATTTTAGATTTACTAGTTTATCTCAATCTTGCACCAACAGGCTCCATTTAAAGGGAACAAAACTGTAATTTAAGTCAATTCTCTGGGCAACATAGAATGCTCACAATGTGTTACACAATGACTGGGGAAGGTGCCTGCTGCCTGATTATGCTGGAGTCCCACACACTGCAGCGTATCCTTCGCTGGATCGCTGCCTACTTGCTTCAAGCTATGAGATACGTGTCTGAAGGCTCTAGGTACCCTGAAAATGGACATGAGGGAATTTGTGTTTGCTTTGATTCCCTGCATCCATTCTTTTTTTTTTTGAGATGGAGTTTCGCTCTTGTTACCCTGGCTGGAGTGCAATGGCATGATCTCCCCTCACCACAACCTCCACCTCCTGGGTTCAAGCAATTCTCCTTCCTCAGCCTCCTAAGTAGCTGGGACTACAGGTGCGAACCACCGGATCCATTCTTTTTTGCATACCTAAGTCACCCTAGAAAGTAGACCTCTGATCCCTCTTTTATAGTCGTTTACGCTTATAATTTAGTTGCTGACCATTTTCAGCTCTGTGCATAAAATGCTTCTAGCGCAATAAATATGTTTGCCTTGTCCTCTAATTGAATCACAGTATTGCT
This sequence comes from Sapajus apella, assembly GCF_009761245.1. Classification (NCBI taxonomy): domain Eukaryota; kingdom Metazoa; phylum Chordata; class Mammalia; order Primates; family Cebidae; genus Sapajus; species Sapajus apella. The sequence goes on from NW_022436963.1 coordinate 30,737,740, forward strand.
TTTGTGGCTTCCTCCATTGAGGGTGAAACTGATTTGGAAATCTCAGCAAGCTAATGGGATCATATTGTCATATTGTTATATGGTTCTCCTGAAAGCAGTATGCTGTGGTTGATTAAGGACTTTTCCTTTGGCAAAGGGTTTTATAATCCTGTCTTCAGAGCATTGATGAAGATGTGTGGTGAATCACTTAAGCTTATGATAACTCTTTTCCTTTCTTATTTGACAAGTGAGGAAATTAGAGAGATTTAGAAAGTCTCCTGGGGTCAAAGAGCACTCCTGTGCCAAATGTTCCCTTTAAATGCTCCCTTCTACTCACACTGTCTTTTAGCTACTGTGTTTGAGCCATGAAATAAAAAATTTTTTTTGGTTCCATCACCCTGTGTAATTAATGCTAACCTATTTTGTATAAATGCAAATATAGTGAATACCTTGTGTAGTTCTAATAGACTTTAGTGAATATAATCTATTTAATTAATATACTTTTCACTCATTTATTTAATCCTCATAACAACTTCATAAGTAAGGCAGGTACTTTTCTGCAGATGAGGAAACTGACATATAAGATGTTTAATGTCTGGTCCAAGATCATGTAGCTAGAAGTGGCAGAGCTGGGATTTGAGCCCAGTCAGTCTAACATCAGAAATTCTCCTCCTAACAGCTACTCTAAACACTATTTAGAAGAGGACTGGCCTTGAAATATTCTTCGAGGAAAATCACCTGATTTCTCTACCACCCCAATATATGTCATTGTGAGCTGCATTGACACAGGAGCAAGTGTCTATAGACAAGAGGGACATGCTAACCGCCTACTTAACAATCTTGAGTATATTATTTATCACAGTGTGATAAACACGGAGCTATTGTTTTCTCCTCGGCTAGATTTTGGAGCACTCAAAGGGACCAAATGTTGCTCTGCACTACTAGCCTAGCGCCTGGCATAATATTGGTCCTTCGTTAAAAACTGGTTGAAAACTGGTGGTTCTTTTCTGATATAGTTTTGACTGCTCCAATTTCTAGGAGTGTTTTCACTAACATTTAAGTTGAATGGCTGCTGATCTTTTTAACTGATGCCTTAACTCCACCCTGAAATCTTGCTCCAAACTACCTGAGCCTGTTACTTCTGAAAAGCTTTCCTGTAGGCTGGACGTGATGGCTCATGTCTGCAATCCCAACATTTTGAGAGGCCGAGGCGGGAAGATGGCTCAAGCCTAGGAGTTCAAGACCTGCCTGAGCAACAAAATGAGATTCTGTCTCTACAAAAAATGAAAGTAGCCAAGTGTAGTGGTGCTCATGTGTGGTCCCTGCTACACAGGAGGCTGAGGCAGGAGGGTTGCTTGAGCCCAGGTTGAGGCCTCAGTGAGCCGTGTTTGCACCATTATACTCCAGCCTGGGCAACAGAGTAAGACCCTGTCTCAAACAACCACCACCACCAACAAACCCTGAAACTTGCTCGTAGCTGACTTGTCTTCTCCCCAGAAAGTGGATCTTATTAGTCTTATTCTCTGAGAGTGTCTTCCCCTTGACTCCTAATGTTTGATCTTTTTTTTTTCCTCTCCCATACCTATAGTTTTGAGATTCCTTGACTGCATTTAGTACAGGAGCATGAAAAACAAATCATTGTTAAATACCTTCCTTCTTCTTGCTTGGCTTTCTGGTAGGGTCATGCATGCTTTTGTTCTTGACCATTGGAACACACTGTGATGTAGGTACTGTTATTGTCTCATTTTACAGCTGGGCACCCTGAACCCACACAGGGTTAGGAATCAAGGTGGACCTGGGATTTGAACCCGTGTGTAGAGAACCACAGAGTATCTACCACTTAAGTGACTTCACAGAGTTGTGTTGCTCAGAAAACACTTAGGGCTTCTGATGTCCTAGGTTCCACATTTAAAAGGCATATTGCTTGGTGGGAATAAAGCTAATGCAGGGGTAACCTGGCGGCTAGGTCTCCAATTGATATTGAATGGTGATGTTTTAGATTAGCTCCAGCAACAATATTTCTTGCTGAAGTTGCTGCACAGAATCCTCACCTGTTTCTGTAATTCTACCATTTTCTCCTTTGTGTCTGAGTGTGGACACCGCCTCCAATCCACTATTCATTGTGGCTAGGAGAATCAGCACTGATCTGAAGATGTCACTCAGCTGCTTGGAACCTCTTGGTGGTTCCTCTGTTGTGCTCAGGATAGAAGACCCACTATCAGGGTTCCCAGCAGTCCACATGAGTCACCACTGCTTACCTGTCAGCCTCATTTGCAGTAACCCCTCCAGGTTCTGTGCTCCATCCAGAGGGATTGACTTCCTCCTGGCAGTCAGAAAACTTACTCTGTACTCTGAGACTTTGCATGTCCTTTTTCATCTGTCTGAAATGATCTCCCTGTCTCTGTTGTTCCGTTCTGGACCCCCCAGTCTTTCTAATGCCTACTCAACCTTCACGTCTCAGGCATCTCCTCAGGGGCACGTCTACTGAGCCTTTGTGTGCAGATAGGCAGCTGCTCCTTTTGCAGAGACTCTGAAGCTAGACCCCATGGGTTTGACTCTCAGCACTGCTTTTTACTGGTCACGTCATTTCAGATGTATTATTTAATCTCACAGTGCCTCCATTTCCTCATCTGGAAAATGGGGAAATTATTACGTGTCCCTCATGGGGCGTTTATGAAGATTAAATGAGTTAATCTGTGTAAAGCACTTAATGGACTACCTGGTCCATATTAAATAACATAACACTGCCAATTTTTGGTTTTGACTTTTAACTTGCTGGCTTTGACTTAGCCCTTCCCCCCTACTGCATTAACTGTGAGGACAGAAACCATGCCTGTCTCTCTAAGGCTTTGCACAGGTTCTGGACTATGTTAGGCACTTAAATGTTTGTGGAATGAATGAGAAGAGACCTCTAAGGCATTGCTTCTGAGACCTGACTGAGTATAGAAACCACCTGGAATCTTGTTAAAAATGTAGATTCTAGTTAGGTAGGTCTGAAGTGAGATCTGAGGTTCTGCATTTCTTTTTTGTTTGTATTTATTTTTTGAAATAGGGTCTTGCTCTGTAGCTCAGGCCGGAGAGCAGCGGCACAATCAAGGCCCACTGCAGCCTTGACCTCCCTGGCGTCTACACAAAATTTTATACGTGTCTGCTTAGCACTTGTAGACAATGACTGACCAGGGAAAATGACATGACTGAAAACAAGTATAACATTTTAGTTAAAAGTGTTTGAAATCTGTATCTTCACTAATGCAGTTTCCTCAGTCATTGTAACAAGTTTTGGCATGAGCAAATCAAGTTTATATATATTTCTTCCCACCTCATCCTCCTAATCCTGAGTAGCTGGGATTACAGGCGTATGTCACCACACCCAGCTAATTTTTGTATTTTTTGTAGAGACAGGGTTTCGCCATGTTGCTCCGGCTGGTCTCAAACTCCTGGGCTTAGCGATCCTCCCGCGTTTTCTTCCAAATGTGTTGAGATTACAGGCATCTGCTACCGCACCCTGCCGAGAGAGCCTTGCAGGAGCATGACAGCTTGTTAGAAATTCTGCATTTCTAACAAGCTGTCATGCTCCTGAAAGCCTCTCTGTTGTCTTCCCTTATTTTAGGGCCATTGTATAGAAGACAGATGTTCTGAGCCCAGAGCAATAGAGAAGGAGGGCTAGTGGATCAAAGTGCCAGAGGTAGAATTTGAGGCTTAAGGAACTTAATTCTATTAGTGCTCAGCAGTTATCCAAAGAGAAGGCCTGTTTCAAATTCCTGAGTTACCCCTAATTCAAACAGGACTGACCATCTGTCAGAGATTTTGCAGAGGGAATTTCTGCTGTGGGACAGAGGTTAGATGGATGATCCCATTTGACTGTGTGTGTTTTCCCACCAAAGGACCCAGCTGTTCTTTCTGTTTTTGCTTCCTGTGGAAGCCTTATGGTTGGGAGCGTTGGGTCAACAAACAGCTGGGGAGAGCACAGAGACACTGTAGACAAGAAGCTCTCTGGAAACTGAATGGGTTCAGTTCAATTGGTAGAGAACATGAGTGGAAAGATGGCATTATTGAAAATTTGAAAAGATGAACAAATAGAAAAAACAATAGCTTTCCAAGTCAAGATCCTGCCGAATCTGGTAGAGTAGGGAGGATGTCCTGGGAAGACGCTAGAGCATGGTGGTTAGGAGCAAAGGCTCTGGAGTCAGACATGGGTTCAAGTCCCCACCCCACTCTTACTAGTTATGTGACCACGGGCAAGCCACTTAACCTGTCTGTGCCTTAGTTTCTCCACCTGGCTGCAACGGTGAATAACACTGTGGAGCTGATGGGCTTGTGTGAGGATGAGTCCATGCGTGTATAACAGCAAACACGTGCAATACAGCCTCAGCTCTCAGTGAAGAGTGGCTGTTCTGATGGAATTTGCAACGAGCAGCCTTCGGGACATCTCTTGGGAAGATCAAACATGGCCTTTGCCATATTGTAAAACATTGATATGTTCTGTTTCAAAAACTCAGTCCATTGAGTATATAAAGGAATCCAAAGCCAGGCAGACTTTAGCCTTCCTGAATTTTTTTAGATTTTATTAAGTGGGCCTGGTAACCAGCTAGGACAGAGCTTGGGGCTATTACAAAAGAAGCCATCAGGGCTTTTCTCTCCTGGCACAAACCTTGATCAGAGCCTGGGTTACTGACGGGTCATTTGCTTGAGATGGTAATCCTGCCTTCTGTATAGAATTACAAGCCTAGTCAGAGAGGAAGTTGTGTTTATCTTACCCCAAATACCAGGCATTCCAGTGACTCCTGACAGACAGGAGGAAGATATTGCCAATCGGCTCTTTCCCCAAAGCTGCCCTTCCCTGCCCCCCACGTATTTTTTTGCATGTTTAGAGAGGTTCCTGCCAGCCAGTCTGCTAAGTGGCATTCTCTCCTGGGCTTTGAGGACAGTTGCATTTGCCTAAGGGATGTCCAGACGCTACTTCTTTTTCTGTTTTAATAGATTTAGGGGATACAAGTGCAGTTTTGTTACTTCGATGTATTGTGTAGTGGTGAAGCTTGGGCTTTCAGTGTACTCATGGCCCCAGCAATGGGTAATTTTTCAACCCGTACCTCCCCCACACCTTTTGGAATCTCCAGGGTCTATTATTCCCCTCTATATGTCCATATGTACCCACTGCTTAGCTCCCCCCAAGGCAGCTACTGCTATAGTATTGGCCAGAGTGGAGGCATCTCTCCTAGGTGAGAGGTCAGCCTGGCTCTTAAAGGAGGCAAAAACTGTGCTAATTCCCATTGACAATGGTTTGGGAGAGATAAGTGGAGAGTGGCTATAGGTGTAAAGAAAAGACTGCATCTCTTCAAAGAACCCATCTGTTTTCTTTTCCAAGACAATAGCTGGAGGTCTGTGTAGAAAAACTCCAACTTGAGCAGTTGCAATAATTGAGAAAATAAGTTGGGCAATTATTCCTCTAACTGAGATTTAAAAGTTTCTTTCTTCGTCTGGTATTTTTCCGGGTACATTTGAGTTCCAATTCGGGTGCTTCTGAAATGTCTGGATGTTTTGTGCTGCTAAAATTATATGTGTCTAAAAATGTTATCAGTGATGACACTTATATATAAGCTCGCTTGGACTTATGCTAGCAAATTTCTGTGACTGAGGTCCTCTCCTCCCCCCATAGCCATTCCCAGAAACGTGGCATTTGAGGTAAAGGTAGGAAATAGAATAACCCAACTTAGGTTTAGCAATCAAGTGGAGGACTATCACTTGAGAACTTTGCTTCGGTCTTGTCGACAAAGAATACCGGGGTTTTGTTGCCATAGTTTCAGTGAAAAATTTGACCTTAGCTACAATAACATACAGTTAGAAAGAACTAGCTAATCGGTTTTCTAAAATTAGTGTTCTCTAGTACATAAACCAGTAGGAACAGAGTATTTAATTAAATATTATACAAGGATATAAAAGCCCAAGGGAATGCAGTTCCTTGATCTGGGCTGGGGGAGGGAGGAAACGCACAGTGCTGCTTTACTAGTCTCTTGCAAGCTACAAGAACTTTACTTTAAAAAAAAAATGTTAGTATTGATTTTATTTTCAGATCTGTCAGGAATGAATGTATACAGCTTGCTGAGAGCAAAGTAGACCATTCAGCATTATTTCCCGTTGTCCCCTACAGGGTACAAACTTAAGGCAAGATGTGCAAATGATGTTGGGCCAGGATTCTGATAAGAACACTTGTTGGTGATCTTCACATGTCTTGATGTGAAGGAAAGTTATTTTCTCTCTGGGCATTTAAAAGCAACTAATTTCTAGACTCTTGTTCCTTTGAATGCCTAATGTGTGATTAAGTGAGGCCAACATCGCCTTGTTCTGAGTACAGCTGTATCTGCCTCCCCTAACTCCACAGGCCATTAGTCATTGAGGGCTGAGTTAGCCTTAAGCAGTAATCTGTATGAAGATTATGTAAAATTTGACATCTCTTCTCATCTATCTATCAGGAGCCCCTGCAGTAGCTCTTCTCTCTGATAGTGGCTGGAAATGTCATCAATATTGTGTGAACTTCCAGATTTTGTAATTTCAGGACAAGGAGGTTTCTGGTCTTTCATTGATACTCTAATTTTACTATCCCCTGGCCTGGATGCTGGAGAGGTACTATTGAGATTAATTGTTTGCAGGTTTATCACTGATCGGAAACATTGCTCTGGGTTTTCTTGAACTTCTATTGTTGGATCTCTTTGTCAATTACATATTAATACATTTTCTTAGTTTCATTTTTATGATTTCAGCTTGTTAATTGGACTTTAAGATAACTATTTAATAGAATTGGAAAGGTGAGATATATTTAAGAGAATATAAATGTTTTCATTTGATGTTTTTACCATTTTGTGTGTTTCCGTAGTGGCATCTCAACTGTTGCAATGGAAAATATGTCCTTGGCAAGACTCTTAGAAACACAGTCCCAAAGGTCATTGGATTGTGCAAGCTTCTTGACTATTTACAAGGTCACCTACCTGAACGAATAGCAATCCTCCCTGCCCTTAAGGAATTTGCAGTCTTATGAGGAGAGATGAGCGAGAACTGCTTTGTGGATTTTTCTCGGAGAATGTTAAATCCCTGACAAGCTTTTAGTCCCCTGGTGTTCATTGTTTCCATCTATTCCATCTGATCACTGTGCCCAAATAATTTGAATTCATGTTAATAATAGCTTATGAAAAATGCAGTAAGAGAGCTTGCTGGAAAAGTGACAGCATGCATTTTAAATTACTTCTGGTTGACCTGGGTTTCATTACCCAAATATCCACAGGCCCTTCCATGAATAGGGATAATTGAGTTGATATTTAGCAAATACCACTGAAGAGGTTAGATGTGTCAGGTTGGTTGGTGCAATGGTGAACTAGTCAGGACTCTGGATTTTGGATGATAGCTTAAACTAAAAGAAAAAGGGGATTTTTGGGGGTCGAACAATCTCAGCTGAGCGACTGAATTGCATGAAGGACAGGAGTGTGCAGCGGGGGCTCACACTGATTCAGGCATTTGAGTGCTGTCAGCAGCCTACGTCCGTGTCTTGTGTCTTTTTGTGCATCGTTTACTTTGGTTTCTTGTCCTGTCCTCTTCTGGTTTTGGTATCAAGGTTTTACCACATTCTGAAAACGAGTTGTGGAGTGTTTCCTTTTTTTAATTCTCTAGGGGAATTTGTGTAATATTGGAATTATCTGTTCCTTGACAGTTTGGTAGAACACGTGAGTAAAGTCATCCCAGCCATCTGTTTTCTTGATGTCAAAATTAACTACTGATTCACTTTCCTTATGTCTTTAAAGGGCCATTTCTTCCTGTGTAAATATTATAAGTTCTGTTCTTCCAGAAATTTACCCATGTCATCTAAGTTTTCAAATCTATAGTCTCCTCTCATTATCTTGTTAGCTCCTGAGGCAACTGGTTTTGTCCTTCTGGTAGGCTGAAGAATGGCCCCTGAATGTCTCCATCCTAGTAGTAGTATATGTTACCTGTGAATACGTTACCTCATATGGTATAGGGACTTCAGAGATGTAATTAACTAAGTCTCTTGAGATGGGCAGAGTATCCTGGATTTCCAGGTGTGCCTGATCACAAGGGTCTTTATAGGAGAGAAGCAGGAGGATTTGAGCTATTAGGAGATGTGAGGATACAAACAAGAGATTGGAGTGATGCAGCCATGAGCCAAGGAATGCAGGAAGCTGGAAAAGTCAAGAAAATGATCCTCTTCTGAAGTCTCCAAAAGGAATGTAGCCCTGCTGACACCTTGATTTTAGACTTCTGACCTCCATGACTTTGAGAGAGTAAATTTGTGTTGCTTTAAGCCCCACTATGTTTTTGGTTATTTGTTATAGCATAGGTAAGAATACAGTAATAATTTTCCTGATATTGCTTATTTGTGCATCTTTTCTTTTTTTCCTGAATAAATACTGATCCATGTTTTTTCTGTCTTACTACTCTTTTCAAAGAAACAAATTTTGGCTTTATTATTTCTATGGTAGGTTGAAGTTCATTAATGTTTGCCTTTGTTTGTATTATTTTCTTCTTTCTCTTTCTTTAGATTTATTCTGTTCTTCCTTTATTCTTTTAAAGATAATCAGGCCAGGCACGGTGGCTCACACCTGTAATGACAGCACTTTGGGAGGCCAAGGCAAGTGGATCATGAGTCACGGGTTCGAGGCCAGCATGGCCAAGATGGTGAAGCCCTGTCTCTACCAAAAAATAGAAAATTAGCTGGGCGTGGTGGCAGGCACCTGTAATACCAGCTACTTGGGAGGTTGAGGCAGGAAAATCACTTGAACCTGGGAGGTGGAGGTTGCAGTGAGCCAAGATCGCACCACTGCACTCTAGCCTGGGTGACAGAGCAAGACTCTGTATCAAAAAAAAAAAAAAGGTAATGAATTTACAAATATTACTTCTCAAATTGTAATGTTCAACATCTTAAGCTATGAATTCCCTTAAAATCATGTCTTAAAGTTAAATAGATTTACAAGAAAAAAAAACCAAACAACCCTACTAAAAAGTGGGCAAAGGACCTGAACACACTTCTCAAAAGACATTTATGCAGCCAACAAACATGAAAAAAAGCTCGACATCACTGATCATTAGAGTATTGTAAATCAAAACCACAGCGAGGTGCCACCTCACGTCAATCAGAATGGTAATTATTATTTTGTTTTGAGGCGGAGTCTTCTTGCTCTGTCACCAGGCTGGAGCACAGTGGTGCAGTCTCAGCTCACTGCAACCTCCGCCTCCTGGGTTCAAGCAATTCTTCAGCCTCAGCCTCCTGAGTAGCTGGGACTACAGGTGTGTGCCAGTTGCCCAGCTAATTTTTGTATTTTTAGTAGAGACGGGGTTTCACCATGTTGACCAGGATGACCTCGGTTTCTTGACCTTGTGATCCACCTGCCTTGGCCTCCCAAAGTGCTGGGATTACAGGCGTGAGCCATGGCACCCAGCCCCAGAATGGTAATTATTAAAAAGTCAGGAAACAACAGATGCTGATGAGGTTGTAGAGAAATAGGAATGCTTTTTCACTGTTTGTGGGAAAGTAAATTCGTTAAATCATTGTGGAAGACAGTGAGGCAATTCCTCAAAGATCTAGAATCAGAAATACCATTCGACTCAGCAATCCCATTCCTGGGTATAAACCCAAAGGAATATAAACCATTCTGTTCTAAAGACCCATACACATGTATGTTCATTGCAGCAGCATCCACAATAGCAAAGACATGGAATCAACCTAAATGCCCATCAATGAGAGACAGGATAAAGAAAATGTGATACATATACACCATGGATACTATGCAACTATAAAAAGGAACAAGATCATGTCCTTTGCAGGGACATGGATGGAGCCAACTAATGCAGGAACAGGAAACCAAACATTCCATGTTCTCACTTATAAGTGGGAGAACAATGAGAACCTATGGACACAGGGAGGGGAACAACATACACTGAGGCCTTCTGGGGGGCACGTGGCAGGCGGAAGAACATCAGGATAAATAGCTTAATGCATGTGGGCCTTAATACCTAGGCGATAGGTTGATAGGCACAGCAAACCACCATGGCACATATTTACCTATGTAACCTGCATGTCCTGCACATGTATCCTAAAACTTAAAATTTAAAAAAAATTATGTGTATGCCTATGAAATAAATGTAAACATCGACTTCAAAAAATTCCCTTAGTTTCATCCTACACATTTTGACATGTAGTATTTTTCTTACTGAGTTGTAATTATTTTCTTATGTCTATTACCGTTTCTTACACCTACGAGTTATTTAGAAGTATTTTTATAGTTCTGATTTTAAAGAATGTTTCTAGTTCTCTTTTTTGAAAAAATGTTTTACAACTTAATTGTATGTTGCTCAGATAATATCTTTGTCAGTCCTTTACAACTTGAGAGGCTTGCTTTGCGGCCTAGCGTGTTATCAAATTTTATACATGTTTTGTGCTTGAAAGAATATATATATATATTTCTAATCTTAGGTACAATGTGCTATATATGAGTTTGCTAGTTTTTTTTTTTTGTCACCTTGATCTATCTAGTGTTGAAAGACATTTGTTAAAATTTTCTACTGATGTTTTTGGGCTTATGGAACTGTTCCTGATTGTGGTGGTGGCAGCATAAATTTATGTATGTGTTAAAACTCATAGAACTGTGTATGGTGCTATGGTGTGAATGTCTCCCCCAAAACTGAGGTTAGCACTTGGTCTCCAATATGGCAATGTTGAGACGTGGGACCTTTAAGAGGTGATTCATTCATGGATTGATGGATTTAATGGGTTAATGGATTAATGAGTTATCATAGAAACATAATTGATGGCTTTGTAAGAAGAGGAAGAGGGTCCCAAGTTACTACATTAGCTGGTCACCCCATCGCCATGGGATACCCTGTGCTGCCTAGAGACTCTTTAGAGAGTCCTCACCAGCAAGAAGACTGTCACTAGATGTGGCCTCTGGACTTGGGTCTTCTTACCCTCTATAACCATAAGAAATAAATTTTTTAGCCGGGCGTGGTGGCTCACGCCTGTAATCCCAGCACTGTAGGAAGCTTAGGCGGATCACGAGGTCCAGAGATAGAGACCATCCAAAAGTGAAATGCTGTCTCTACTAAAAAAAAAAAAAAAAAAAAAAAAAAAATTAGCCGGGTGTGGTGCCTGAAGTCCCAGCTACTGAGGAGGCTGAGGCAGGAGAATCCCTTGAACCTGGGAGGCGGAGGGTGCAGTGAGCCTAGAACTCACCGCTGCACTCCAGACTGGTGACAGAGCAAGACTCCATCTCAAAAAAATAAATAAATTTCTTTCCGTTACAAATTACCCAGTTGTAGGTATTCTGTTATAAGCAATGGAAAGCAGACTAAGATGCAAGGAAAACATGGGTAGGGAAAATTACTTACAGTGAATTTTACTGTAAGTAAATTAGTTAAAAGGGAAAAAAAATTCTCACTGTGACAGTAGGTACGCAGTTTTGCTTTGTAGTTAAGTTTTTTTTGAAAAGGGTTTTTCTTAACCTGACTCCCAGTTTTTTCTTTATGTATAATGAGGTTGTATTAGCAAATGCTTAGACTTATAATCTGATGAACAAAATGTTTATCATTATGTAGGAAACATTTTTCTCTCTAATAATGTTTTACGTAGTGTAGTCCTTTTTGTCTGATATTAATATACCCACATCAGAATTCTTTTAGTTAGTATTTGGTATAAATTTTATTTACTTTTAAATTCTCTGTCATTATATTTTAGAGATGTCACTCATGAACTGTACATAACTAGAGAATTACTCTCTTTGACTATCTTTATTATCTATTAATTGGAATGTTTAGTCCATTTACATTTGTTATAATGTATTAGATATACGATTTTATTTGTGGGGTTTTAACAATTTTTTTGTGTTTTCTTTTTTTCTTTACCTTTTTTAAGTTTCATTAAAAGTTGTGTGTTTGTTTTGTTTTGTTTTTTGAGACAGAGTCTTACGCTGTTTCACAGGCTGGAGTTCAGTGGCATGATCTCAGCTTACTGTAACCTCCACCTCCTGGGTTCAAGTGATTCTTCCCATGAGTAGCTGGGATTACAGGCATGTCACCATGCCCAGATAATTTTTGTGTTTTTAGTAGAGACAGGATTTCAACATATTGCCCAGGCTGGTGTTGAACTCCTGGACTCAAGCTATCCACCTGCCTTGGCCTCCCAAAGTGCTGGGATGACAGGCGTGAGCTGCCACACCTGGCTGTGTTTCACTGAAGGTTTTTTTCATTTTTGTTCTCCATTCTGTTATTTCCCCTCTACTGATTTGGAGGTTATACTTTATATATTTTTTTAATAGCAGTTACCTCAGATATTTTAATGTGCATATTTAATTAAGCCTAAAGTTAATAACTATCATTATTCTCTCCTACAATACTAGGACATTATCAAATATTTAAACTCCTGTCATCCTCTCTCAGTCTGTGCTCTCGTTCATGATGTTAGTGCTTTGTTTTATATTGAAACTTGCATATTAGATATGATTTTGTTTTATACTTTCATTAAAAAAATTGACTTAATGTATTAGTATTTACCAGACCCATCTTGGATAATTTTCTTTCTGCCTGAAGCACATTCTTTAGAATTTAGAGAGTCTGTTAGTGGTAAATTCTATTTTGTTTGAAAATATTCACTTTAATTCTCTGAAAATTTTACTTTTATTTTCAGGTGACAGTTTTGCTTGCTTTAGAATTATAGATTGATGGGTACTTTCTGTTAGCATCTTTTTTTTTTTTTGGCTTTCATTGTTGTTGTTAATAGCAACCGGCAGAGCCTTGGCTCCCTTTGGTTTTTTTTTCTCCCTCTAGTTGACTTTAGGGTGAATCTGCCTTTAATTTTCTGTAATTTTACTAGTATGAATGAATATAGATGTTGGTTCCATTTTATTTTATTTTTTTATTTTATTTATTTTATTTATTTTATTTTTTTGGGGGGACAGAGTTTCGCTCTTGTTACCCAGGCTGGAGTGCAATGGCGCGATCTTGGCTCACCGCAACCTCCGCCTCCTCGGTTCAGGCAATTCTCCTGCCTCAGCCTCCTGAGTAGCTGGGATTACAGGCACGCACCACCATGCCCAGCTAATTTTTTGTATTTTTAGTAGAGACGGGGTTTCACCGTGCTGACCAGGATGGTCTCGATCTCTTGACCACGTGATCCACCCGCCTCGGCCTCCCAAAGTGCTGGGATTACGGGCTTGAGCCACCGCGCCCAGCCTGGTTCCATTTTATTTATCCTGCATAGTATTTGTTAGGTTTCTAGATTTGAGGTTGTTTTTTGTTAGCAATTATGGAAAATTCTGAGCTGTTGTCTCTTCAAATACTGCCTTTTCCCAATCTATCTGTTGTCTTTGGGAACTTTAGGCCACTTTTTTACCTCTTCATCTTTTCCATCTTTGCTCCGTAGGTTGGACTCTAGATAATTTCTTCTTATCTATCCTTGTTTACTATTTCTGTTCTATTATAATCTGCTCTTTATTCTTTGAGAATTTAATTTTAATACTATTTTTCCATTTCTAAACCTTCTGTTTGGGACTTCTAAACATGTTTGGTCATTCTCATTCCTCCATATTTTCAAGCTTCTATTTTACTTCCTGTTACCAAAAAAGCATACATTAAATATATTCTATCTCTAAAAATTGCAGTAGGTGCTGTCTCTACAGATCTTATTCTATTTTCTGCATTGGCTGTTTCTAAAAATGGTATTTTATTTCCCTGTGTGTTTTGTGATTTTGACTATCAGCTTGTGTTTTTTTGGCATTTCATCTGTGGGAATTGTTTGAGGCCTGGGTTAAAGTTATGTTTCTCCTCAGAAAATTCTTTCCTTTTGCCAGTTGCCAGAGATGCTGCCAACTCAAGACTACTTAAATCAAATTCTCTGCCTGAAAATTTAAAAATTTTGTCTTGGGTATTTTCTGCTTAAATTTTGGGGATTTCCTATATGTGTCATTTAGGGTGACAGAGTATGAGGGTAACTTGTTTATCTTGACATTGGCACTAAGTATAGGAGAGAAAACTCTCCCAGTAATTCACAAACAAGTTACCTTACCTTCCTATTTTTAGAGTTGGTTGGTTGGTTGTTCACCATTGCATGAAGCTGTAGCTTCTTGTTTGGGGAAGGGGGGGTCTGAATTTATGCAATGGTCTCTTAGAAAACTTTCGATCTTGAGTAGGTGCAAAGCTTTATCCCCTCTACCCAGCACTGGTATCATAATGGAAGGTTAAGGTTACTGGGTTCTCCAGATATTCTCAGAGTTCTGGCTTTAGAAATGACTTACCTTCCAGGGGTCTTGGTTCTACTTTATAGTTAGCTTTTCTGGATTCCCTTCTAGCTAACGACTTCAGTACATGATGTGAAGATGTTTTCTAATATTTCATCCAGCTTTTTCTAGTGTTTTAATTGATAAGTTCCTTCTGGGCATTTTGGCTGTCAGAAATGGAAGTGCCTACTTGCTTCCTGCTACTTTTTATGTCTCACTGTCATTTCCTGTGCGATTGAAAACATGGCTACCCATAGCTCTTAAAATGTATAATTTTGTGGTTATAATCATTGGAAAGAGAACGATCTTTGTTTGAATATTTAAACAAGTGGCTGGGTATGGTGGCTCATACCTATAGTTTCAGCTACTTGTGAGGCTGAGGTGGGAGGATTGCTTGAGCCCAGGAGGTTGCGGCTGCAGTGAGTTGTGACTGCGTCACTGAACTCCAGCCTGGGTGACAGAGCAAGACCTTGTCTCAAAAAAAAAAAAAATAAAATAAATAATAATTCTAGGTAGGAAACTTTGTGGTTGAGTTTGGGTCAGATTTCCTCCTTTGGGTCAATTTGCTTAGGCTGGGGACTTGGATTATCTGTGTTAACATGGAAGCTCCCAAGAAAACCATTTGGGCTAGACTCAGTTCCAAAAAAAAAAAAGGTAATAAATATACAGTCCAGGTATCCACCGTGATGGTAATCAAGGGATAAAGAATGATATTTGTTCAAGCGATTCTCTTGTCTTAGCCTCCTGAGTAGCTGGGGCAATAGGCACGTGCCACCACACCTGGCTAATTTTCGTATTTTTAGTAAAGATGGGGTTTCATCATGTTGGCCAGGCTGGTCTCAAACTCCTGACCTCAAGTAATCTTCCTGCCTTGGCTTCCCAAAGTGCTGGGATTACAGGCATGAGCCATCACACCTGGCCATATTTGAGTCTGTAAGGAATGATTTTGACTGCAAGAAAGAGAGAAAATTCACCTAACAGTGGCTTAAAACATAAGGGCATTCCTTAGAAATCCAGAGATAGGCAATATCCAGTATGGTGAATGTCTCAAAATCCTGTCTTTCTGCTCCACATCCTTAGTATATGGGCTTCCCAACCCCACCATGTTCTTGTCACCTCATGGTTACAAAATGGCTGCAGTGGCTCCAGGTATTCTGTTTGCTTTCATAGTAAGGAATAAGGAGTGGGGACAACACAGTGAGCTCGCCTTTCATTCCTGTCTTTTTTTTTTTTTTTTTTAGGGCAACGAAAACTTATCTCATGCTCCTAGCAGTCTACTTTTATTTCATTAATCAAAATTGGGTTTCATGCTTGTTCCTATCTACAGAGAGTTTGAGGGGAAGTGAGGTTCTGTCTTTTCAGCCTTTATGTTAGGAAGCAGCCAGGGCACCGTGTGTTGGAAATGGTTTGGGAGACAACAAGGTTTCTGTACTGTGGTTTATTGGTTGCACAGTGAGGGCTCCACATGATTCTCCTTTCATATAGTTTTTAGTGTCTTGGTGATTGAAGAATACCAGCTTTTGTCAACAGTACAAGTAATGTTCCTATCCATAGGCACAAGTAGCTCTTATTCTAGTTGAAGTTCCCCATCAAAAGGCATCTTAAATGGATGCAAGCAACCG
Organism: Sapajus apella; assembly: GCF_009761245.1. Lineage (NCBI taxonomy): Eukaryota > Metazoa > Chordata > Mammalia > Primates > Cebidae > Sapajus > Sapajus apella. The sequence continues at coordinate 30,753,611 of NW_022436963.1, forward strand.
TATGTGTTTCCCTGATGCCAATATTCACCATTAATAGTATGAGTATTAGTGACAGCAGAGGCTTTAATGAGTAGTAGCCAGTTCGTTTGTTTTATTGGCTTGCATCTGAGAAGTATACCCCAAGCTAATAGTTTCTGCTTTTTGTTAGTGATGCCTTAGTTTGGCTAGATAAGTAGGGCTAGGTAAAGAAAAAGCATTTTATACACATGACTGGGTTTCCATTTACCAAGTGTGGAAGTCATCCTCTCAGTCACTTAGGACTGACATTGCCAGCTTTGCAAAGGGAAAGGCACAGCCCGAGATTTTCTCTTTATCTCTCATCCCTTTTAAGTGATGGCATTGGCAGAGGGTCATTCTCTTAGCTTGCCCATAAGTTTCCTTTCATTGCAACAACATCTTTTATTTTTTAGACAGGATCTCACTCTGTTGCCCAGGCTGGAGTGCGTGCGGTGATGTGATCATGGCCTGCAGCCTTGACCTCTCAGGCTCAAGCGATTCTTCCATTTCAGCCCCCTAGTAGCTGGGACAGTAGGTGTGTGCCACCATGCCTGGCTAATTTTATTTTTTGTATATATGGAGTCTCCCTATGTTGCCCAAGCTGGTCTCGAATTCCTGGGCTCTAGCAGCCCTTGTACCTCAGCCTCCCAAAATGCTGGGATTACAGGTGTGAGCCACTGTGCTCAGCCTGGAACTTTTTCTCAAAAGCTCCCTGCTAGAATCAAAAACAGTTTCGTTAATAATTTTCATACTTGAATAGATGAGAGAAAAGCCCAAAATGAATTAGTTGATCTCTTTCCACTTTAATATTTATTTTCCTTTTTATCCTAAAGGAGGAAGCAGTTTTTCCCAGAAAGCAGTGTGGAAATCTTCCTGTTCTTATTTCTATACTTGTATATGGAGGCTGTTTATGATATATTAAAGAATTCAGACTGGGGATGGTGGCTCATGCCTGTAATTCCAGCACTTTGGGAGGGCAAAATGGGGGATCACTTGAGCCCAGGAGTTTGAGACCCATCTGGGCAACATGGCGAGACTCCATCTCTACAAAAAATAATTAGCTGGGCTTGGTGGTGCATGCCTGTGGTCCCAGATCCTGAGGAGGCTGAGATGGAAGGATTGCTGGAGCCTAGGAGATTGAAGCTGCAGTGCAGTGAGCCATTATTGCACCACTGTATACCAGCCTGGGCAACACAACGGGACCTTGTTCCCCGCCCCTCCAAAAAAGGCTTTGAAAGCATCTTTTTTAGGGGCTTCAAATCATGGCTAGTATGCAAACTTTTTTTTTTTTTAAAGACAGAGTCTTGCTGTGTTGCCCAGGCTGGAGTGCAGTGGCATGATCAAGGCTCTTTGTAGCCTTGGCCTCTTGGGCTCAAATGATCCTCCTACCTCAGCCTCCTGAGTAGCTGGGACTACAGGCTAGCAGCCCCATGCTTGGCTAATTTTTAATTTTTTTGTAGAGACAGAACAATTTTAGAGGGTCAGAGGACTAAAGGAGTTATGGAACGCTCTTGAAATGTCAGTTACCTTGTAAGCGTGCGGTCAGTGCACGTGATTATGATGATAATGATGCAAAAATGTTTCCCCCTCTTCTTGAGTCCTTCCTTCAGTTGGAAGAAGGAATTCTTTTCTTTGGGAGGATAGATTTGGGAAGCAGAAAATGTCTTCTCCCAGCACCACGAGAGGACCTTAGGATTGCTGGTGCATTAGAGGGTGTGTACACTCAGAGCTTTCATTTGCCTTTATGTCATTTTATTTCCTCATTGCAACTTTGTAAAGTTGGTTAATTATACCCATTTTCCAGCCAAAAGAGAATGACCTCTTAGGGTTATGAAACTTGCCCAGACTAAAAAGTCCAGCTGGAGGTGTAGAGCCAAGACTTGGAGCTAAGAGATAGATAGTTCCTGAATCCTTCCTCCTCTCCAGGAGTTCTTGCCTTGGGCGGAGCTCCGTCACTGTTCATTCTATCTGGCTGTTCCTTAGACCAGTCAAAAGTAGCAAATGCACGCTCCACCTTCAGCTACCCAAGACCGCAAGCAGTAGTGTGCTTTGTGTTGTTTCCTGTTAAAACATCATCTGCTTTAAAAGGTTGTGCATCTGTCTTACGAGTAGACAATTTAATGGCAGAGGTGTAGGGTGGTGATTAAAACTCAGTGAAATAAACCAGTCAGTGGGCCAACTCTGGCCTTTTTTTTTTTTTTTAATTCCTTTTAAATGATCATGTGCTGCATTATTCTGATGAAATCTTGACGGACCACACTGGAGGTAGTGCTCTGTGAATAAGTCTGTGCTCATAAGATAGGACCAGGGGAAGAGAGGGCCCTGAAGACTGAGTTTGAGTGTTCGGAAAACAACCCTGGTTTAGGAGCTGGAGGACTTCAGTCCCAGCCTTTGCTTTGTCCCGGACTAGCAGTGTGACCTCCAGCAATGTTCTTGACTTGTCTGGGCCTTTGCTTCTTTATCTGTGGCTTTATATGTTGGACTAGAAAGTGAAACACAACGAAACTTTTGTTGAGTGTCTACTCCATTCAAGACCTGTGCTAGACACTATTTATATATAGTAAAGTTGTATTTACAGTCTCTTCTCTCACTCAGATCCCCTCATGTCCCTGATAAATTTTAATTTCTTTTAGGAAAGATTATGTCTGACATTTTATTTTTATTCTTGCATCTTGGTTTTAAGAAGCACATAGATTTATCACTCACATTTACTCATGATTAAATAACATATGCATTTATTAAAATTGCGTAGCGAAGAAATTAAAACTTTTTTCTAAACTTAGCATTAATGGCAAACTGTAACATAAGCAATGAAAAGACCATTCTTCACGTGTGTCTTGTGTTACTGCTCCTGGACCCCCTATTTGCATTTCCCTCTAAATGACATGGATTTATCTCTGTTAATTGTATCCCAGGCCTCTATGGTGTCAAAGGACTTTAGCACATAGGGTGACAGAGTGGCATGGCGTCGATGTCAAAGACAATGTAATGTAATTGGGTTCAAATACTAGCTTTACTATCTACTGTACGTTAATGCCTTTGAAAATCAGTTACTTAAGCTGTAAAATAATATCCACATCAAGAAAGACGATGTGTTAGGAGTCTTGTAGGCACATAAAAATGTTACTTCCCAGCCCCCTTCCTATGCAGTTACACTGGGAGTTTAAGTATGTACCCAGTCCAAGGAGTTCAACCTCAAATACATCAAAAACACCCTTGCCCTTCCCTCCTTAGAACTTAGTGGCTAATAGGTGGAATATCAAACAGGACACCAGCCTGTTTATTTGCGAGGAGGTCTTAGAGGATGATTCAGACTATTTTATTTCACTGTTAAATTCAAGTTACTTCTGTATCCACTTACGAAGCATAGCTACAGGATTGGCTCAGTCTAAGTCCCGGCCTGTGAGTAAGCGGTTCTACTTCTTATTTCTCATGTTGAATTTAATAATCAGACCCTCTCTTACTTGTCAGCACTTTGTCAGAGCTATGTATGGTGAGGGATTATTAGAGAACACCATTTAAAAAATATTCCTTTAAATGGAGTCTTTCCCCAGCTCAGCCCAGGTTTGTTTTTAGTACTGGATACAGTTAATAAGACTAATCTGGCTATAAGTGGAAAGACACAGCCAAGATTAAATTGCAATTGAGTTAAAACCACTGGAATTGGATTTGGTTAATTAATTGTGTACTGTGTCTCAGGCAGCATTCGTCTTCAGTTTTTCACCTTTGTTTGTGCTGCAAACACACCAAGTTAGGGTTGGTTGTACGTGTGGATTTCCTTTTCCACAATCTTTTCTAGCAACATCATCTAAGAACTTTGAAAGTGGAAAAGGGTGTGCATATTTATGAAACTAGGATATTCTTGTCTTTTTAGTAAATAGTCCTTTATTTCTCATTTCTCTAATGGCATGTAACTTTAATTTGGTCTATTTAGCAACTGTTTAATTTCTCTCATGCAGAAAACAAATTTCAGCACCTTTTCCCAAAGCCCCTATGCCTCCTTCTGAAATGTACAGGTGGTGATGAATGAACTCTTTGTCCTGTTTATTGGAGTTGTGCCAGTGACCCTTTTCATTGGTCACTTCAGTTCGTTCAAGGTGACATGAAAGGTATTTTATTTGGGGGAGTGTCTCAGTCAAGTCAGGAGTTTCATTTGGGGGCTAAATTTGAGGGCCAGTAGCTAAATAAAAAAGCCACCAGTCCTCAAATTTTAATCTGAACTAACGACCTTTTAATTTAAAGTAACTTTTTAGAACTTCACATTCTCTGTAAGTCGAGAAACAAGTTTCCAGTAAATGTTTGCATTAGACACTTGTTGCAATGCTCACCTCGTCTGTGAACCCTATTAAGAATCTGGGTTGTTAATTCTCCCTTCTCAGTAAAAACTGACTTCTTGAAATGGAAGGCCGATGTGTGTTGCCATGTTACCAAGGAGTCACTTTTCAGGAGGGGAGGACTTATTTTTCTTCTTGGTCACAGAGTGTGAACAACAGCAGGGCGTTCTTGGTTGTCAAGTTAGCAGAAAAGAACTTAAACCCTCTCGATTTGTTAACTTTTAGGAATTATTGGTTAACATGAAAATTGTAGTGTATAAATGTTTAAAAAGAAACTTCTAAATATTCATTTGCCTATAATACATAGTTTAAATAAATATGCTTTTCTTTTTAAAAATGGACAAAGGCACTGACAGGAGTATTTAGTAATCATCCTTTGCATTTTGTCACAGAATATTTAAAATTGACGTTGCATATAATTTAGAGACTTACCAGGGCTGTGTAACCAGAGGGGCCTCAAGTTATATTTTTTTGTGGCAAAAAAATAAAAAATGGGAAAGAACTTCTAAGCTTCTGAAATCCTGACAGCTTCATTGTAAATGAAGCATTAAAGCACTTTGTTCATTTCTCAAAAACATCAGCCCTTGAATTTGGAGGATCCCTCCCTTCCCCTCCTCTCCTGTCTCTTTCCCTCTCCTCCCCTCCCTCTTTCCTTCGCCCCTCCCTCCCTCACTTCGTTCCTCCCTTTCCTCCTTTCCTCCCTTTGTTCCTCCCTTCCTCCCTTTCCTTTTTCTTTCTTTTTTTTTTTTAAACCTGGAAAATGTTGGTGTCTCTGATCAGATGAATTTTTCTCAAGTGCCTTAGGTGCTGTCTTCCATCTGAAAAGTGGGGCTGCTGTCCTCCTCTGGGGAATGAAACTAAATTCTGGCAGAACTGGTCTTGGATTCTTCATCTTGGGTTTTCATCAGTAGTCTCCGGCCCTTTTTTTCTCCTAGACCTATAAGTGGGAATGCCGAGAAGTAAGAAATTGTCAGTTAACTGTCGCTTTATTCCTCTTGGATATTCTCCCTTTTCTATGCATATTCTCTCATGAAGGTGATTCAGACCCAGGAAATGCCCCACACTGCCTGAGCCCTTCGAGGAAAGAAAAGGACATAGATACGTCTACCAACTGAAAAGCCAGGAGTGGTTGGTTCTTCCCTGCCCCCAAAAAAACAAAACAAGACTTTCTTTTTGAAACAACTCTTAATTGCCCCTGTTTGCTTTAGAGGACTGTTTTGTCGGATGAAATCAGTGTCTGCAGGATTTCCTTTGCTTTCAGTCTCTTTCTCTACAGTTTTAACTTCCCTGTCATTGTTTGCAAGTTGTCTGCTAACAACTGCTAACAACTTTCTGGCACACGCCAGAAAGCTGTTCTTGTTGGGGTTAATTTCTGGCTGTTAAAAGTTCTCTGAGACCCCAGATCTCTCTGAACAGGGCCATACTGGGGATTTCTAGCACATGTGCCATTTAGACTCAAGGGCCACACAAGCTTCCCCATCCTCACAGCAGAAACACTGTAGGCACAGGTGACAGCACATGGGCATTGGCCAGTCTGCTGCCAGAGTGCTTGGTGACCGTCCAACCCACAGATGCACTTCCGTCTACCTAACAGGGTTGTGGCATTGATTTTATTGGAGGCTTCATGAAAATCATGTAGTGCCTGGTCCATAATAAATGATTGCAGACTATTGTTAACCTTATGCCTGGAATATAATAAATGTCTCTAAACTGTTACATGAAAAATCGAGATTACCTGAGAGCATAATTAGGCCAGTTATCCTCAAGTTAGATTTCATCCATGATATGAATGGCATGCTTTTCCAGCATGGGCTGAAAGAAGTTAAAAAAAAATAAAAAGAAGAAATGCTGAGCCGTGGGAGGATTCCTTGAAACTAGGGATTTGAAACCAGCCTGGGCAACATAGTGAGACTGTGTCTCTATATAAAATTGAGAAGTTAGCGGGGCATAGTGGCACATACACGTAGTCTCCGCTACAAGGGAGGCTGAGGCCAGAGCTCACTTGAGCCCAGGAAGTAGAGGCTGTAGTGAGCTATGATGATGCTACTGTACTTCAGCTTGGGTGGCAGAGCCAGACCCTGTCTCTTTAAAAAAACAAAAAACAAAACAAAAACAAAAACAAACAAACAAAAAAAAACAGTGACTTGTTGAAGATTGAGATGACTCCACTAGGAAACAAAAATGGCTGGCGAAGGGGAAGAAGACTGAGAATAGAATAGTGCTGCCTGGCTTTGTGTTTACATCTTGCATAGAGCTATCTTCCCCTCTGCACAGAGCAGCTGTAGCTGAAGTGCTCATGTGTACGTATGTGACGGGACAGCGACTTGGAAGAGAAGATACCAGCTGCGGCATCTCATAGTGGTGGTTTGGAGACCAAGCCAGGGCTTCAGGGAAATACCTTTTCTACAACATGTGTTTTGTTGCTCTTATTCTTGTCTTGGTTGCTTGTAACAACAACAAAAAAGACCATCTGGAGCCTAGAAGGGAAAAATAATGGGAATGGAGAGGCGGTGTTAGAATCACACCAGCATCACTGCATTTATGGGATGACCTCTTCCACTGGCCCTCACTTTTGGTTCTGGGATTGAGATGTGAAGTCATGAAGCGATTCAGAAATGAGTCCTTGTGAAAACACTGTCTTCTGATAGCTTCAGCGTACAGGGTCTTTTATGAGAACAGATCTTTCTCATCTCTAAGCGTTGCCAAGAAATGTCCATGCTTCTTATCTAGAGAAATTATTCCATGTTTTAATTATAAAGGGTTGAGTAGATGTTTCAGGGCTGACACTGGTCCTTGCTCATGAATCAAGGTCATAACAGCTCACTCCTGGCCTTGGCCAGGGACTTAACATTCATTTAACAAACATCTGCCAAACCCTCGCTATATTTACAGCATGCGTTAATTGTAGCAGGCTAGATACAGATAATATTCCATGTATAGTGCTTTTAATGATTTCTAAAGGCTTATTCTCTTACTCATGTGAAGAATCTGAAATCGGAGAAGTCAGCTTAAGTTACATGGCTGGTAAGTCAACAAGTGATAACTGCACCCAGTCGCATCTTATTCTTTTTACTGCATCTCTGCTGAGACAAAGTCCCTACTCTCAAATGAGTTAACTTTTAATAGAAAAGATAATTTTGATTGACTCTAACAAGCATTTATGAAGTATGCTCTGGAGGTTCCATGTTGAAACAGACTTGCCTTTAGTCTAGTTCTCAAGACAGCAGAAGTAATCCCATTTGTATTTTTATCTGTTTTGCTTATGATGCTTATCACAATTCTAATGCAGAAATTATTTGGATAGTTCTGATCGTGGAAAAAAACAAACTCAAAGTGCTTTTTCTAGTCTCTCACTCAATAACAATCAACACAGAATACTTCTGTGACCAAATGGGGTGGGGGGAAATTCTCCCCATCACCAAGCAAGCAATCATTTCTGCAGTGGATAACAGCCAGGTGTCCTCCAGTGTACTGTTTAACTAGAGATAGCATTAGATTCCACAGGTTGGACGCTCAGCCCCCAAGAGTGCCCCGCTTCCCACCTGACACACCAGTTTAGGCCTCTGGAATGTCTGACTGACTGGCTGTAAGTTTGGAGTCCTATGAACCCCCTCTTTGGGTTTGATTAATTTGCTAGTGTGGGTCACAGAACTTGGGGAAGCATGTTTACCCACATATTATAAAGCATACTACAAAGGATACAAACAGCCAGAGGAAGAGCTACATAGGGTGAGGTCAGAAGGGTCTTGAGTATAGGAGCTTCTGTTGCTATGGAGTTGGGGTGCACTATCCTCCCCCGCATGTGGATGAGCTCTTGTTCACCATCCTGTCTGCCTCCACATGTTCAGCTTTCTGAAGCTGGTCCTTTTGGGTTTTTATGGAAGCTTCATTATGTAAGCATGACTGGTTAAATCATTGGCTATTGGTGATCAGCTTAACCTTCAGCCTCTCTTCCCTCCCCTCTTTCTGGGCTGGAAGCCTGATCCTCTAATCCTGCCTTGTTTTTTCTGGTGACCGTCTCCACCTAGAAGCTACCTAGGGCCTGCCAGCCACCAGTCAACTCATTAGCATGCAAAAGACATCACTTTGGTGTTTCTAAGTATTTTAGGAGTTGCATGCTAGGAAACAGGATCAAAGACTGATTATATGTTTCACAGCATGATAGTAATTATTTATTTTATGCCTAACTCTGTTGCTAGACTGTGGGCAGGGACTTCCTCGTTGACCCCAGCATCTCCAACACAAAATGAAACACCTGTCACGAAACAGATGTGTCTTTCATCGCAAAAGCATGTTGAATGAATGCGCTATGAAGAATAGATGAGGTGCTGTTTTAAAGTACCATAGGACCGTAGATGAAGTTTACTGTGGAGGGAGGTGCTATGATGGGCAGAGAAACATACAGAGAAGGAATATTAAGCTGGGCAACAAAGGATGGGTAGGAGTTAACGATGAATGGAGTGAGGGTTGGGATAAGGGGTGGGATGGTTTTCTACAGTGAATTACAGGACCAAAGCACAGTTGGGCAGATTCCAGATAATGATTTTTTTGACAGATAGACAGGGTATGTGAGGTTGAGGCTTAAAGTGGTTTATTGGTACCAGGTTTTGAAGTCTTCAATTCACTAACACATTTGAATTTTGTTCTTGCTATTATTGTTTCATTCATATATATATATATATATATTTTACTGTGCTTTCGATTCTGGAGTACTTGTGCAGAACATGCAGGATTGTTGCATAGGTACCTACATGGCAATGTGATTTGCTGCCTCCATCCCCCCATCACCTATATCTGGCATTTCTCCCCATGTTATCCCTCTTCAACCTCCCTACCCGCCTCCGTCCCTCCCCTATCCCCCTGCAGCAGACCCCAGTGTGTGATGCTCCCCTCCCTGTGTCCATGCGTTCTCATTGTTCAACATCCATCTATGAGCGAGAACATGCAGTGTTTAATTTTCTGTTCTTGTGTCAGTTTGTTGGGAATGATGGTTTCAAGATTCATCCATGTCACTAGAAAGGACCCCAACTCATCTTTTTTTATGGCTGCATAGTATTCCATGGAGTATATGTGCCACATTTTCCTTGTCCAGTCTATCATCGGTGGGCATTTGGGTTGGTTCCAGGTCTTTGCTATTGTAAACAGTGCCGCAGTGAACATACGTGTGCATGTGTCTTTATAATAGAACGATTCATAATCCTTTGGATATATACCCAGTAATGGGATTGCTGGGTCAAATGGAATTTCTATTTCTAGGTCCTTAAGGAATCACAACACTGTCTTCCACGATGGTTAAACTAATTTATACTCCCCCCAACAGTGTAAAAATGTTCCTATTTCTCCACATCCTCTCCAGCATCTGTTGTCTCCAGATTTTTTAATGATCGCCATTCTAACTGGTGTGAGATGATATCACAATGTGGTTTTGATTTGCTTTTCTCTAATGACCAGTGATGATGAGCATTTTTTCATATATTTGTTGGCCTCATAAATGTCTTCTTTTGAAAAGTGTCTGTTTATATCCTTTGCCCACCTTTGAATGGGCTTGAGGCAGGAGCTTGCTCTGTTGCCCAGGCTGGAGGGCAGTGGTGTGATCTCAGCTCGATGTAACCTCTACCTCCTGGGCTTACGTGATCCTCCACTTCAGCCTCCTGAGTAGCTGGGACTACAGGCTCGAACCACCACGCCTGGCAAATTTTTATTAAAAATAAATTTTTTTTGAGACAGAGTCTCACTCTTGTTGCCCAGGCTGGAGTGCAGTGGCGTGATCTCGGCTCACTACAATCTCCACCTCCCAGGTTCAAGGTATTCTCCTGCCTCAGCCTCCCGAATAGCTGAGATTACAGGTGCCTGCCACCACGCCTGGCTAATTTTTATATTTTTAGTAGAGATGGGGTTTCACCATGGTGGCCAGGTTGGTCTTGAACTGCTGACCTCAGGTGATCCACCCATCTCTGCCTCCCAAAGTGCTAGGATTACAGACGTGAGCCACTGTGTTCAGCCTGGCTCATATTTTTTATTTTTATAGAAACGGGATTTTGCCATGTTGCCCAGGCTGGTCTTGAACTCCTGGGCTCAAGCAGTCTGCCCTCCTTGGCCTCCCAAAGTGCTTTAATTACAGGTGTGAGTCACTTTGCCCAGCCCTAATACTATTATTAATTTTAAAAACAACATTTATTGGTATCTTACTATGCTAAATGTATTATGTGCATTACCTCATTTAGCAGTGAGGGCAGTCTCATGAGTTAATAGTAGCAGTATCCCCATCTTATTAATGAAGGAAACAGGTTCAGAGAATTTAAGTATCTTGCCCAAGATCACAGTCACAGAGTGGCAGAATTGGTGATGAATTCTATTCTCTTTGGTAGGAATAGAGGCCCACTGATACCTGTGAGCTTAGCAGTGTATCATTCTTTATTTTGTCAGAAATGAGTACAACATTTGACACATCATAGGTGCTACAGGTTTTCGAGAATACACTTTTGCCGAGTCACAGAAGGAATCGGTACTTTCCTTTAGGAAGATTAGTCTGATAATTACATGTATTGGCCTAGTTAGTAAATGTTTTTTTGTGGGCATGAATCAATTGAATTCTTGTTTTTGATGCTGGCTGTGTGCCAGGCACTGGCATAGGTGCTGGGGATATACGGTGGTGAACTCAGTGGTGGGATGGGCTGGAGGGGAAGGGGTCGCAGGGTGGCAGGAAGGCAGAATGGGAAGGAGTGTGGCTCCAGGTTACATCAATGAGAGAGAGCTGGATAGGCAGAGATTGACGACTGAGGTTTTGGTTCACCCGACGGTGACCTAGAATCATAATGGAGGCCGGTGACTCAAAGTATCTGTCTCACTTGTCATTGGGTGGAGGATGACAACCTGACCCTGATTTTAAAACAGCAGTTTCCTGTCTTCCTGCTTGTGGCTGGATTAATTGAGTTACATATGTTTATGAATGATAGTGTAAATACATTTCTGATGACAATCCAAGGAAAAAGCAAAAATGGCAATAAAGAAACTGTTGCTCATATATCAATGGATAAGGCAATTATCTTTTCTAGGAGCACACGACGTGTGGGGGCTGGGGTGAAGAAAGATTTTGTTACTGAGAGCATGATCTGGGGTTGGAACTGTACCCACACGGAATATGTTTCCATCTGTCATAGGCTTTGCTTTTGAAACACACCATGTTCCATAGGGCTTCTAATAAAGGATGAAGTGTTGGAGAATTCAGTGTTTTTATTTATAGAAAGCACCAGAATCTCATAATCAAAGTCAGGATATTTGGGGGATTGGAATCAATTAGAGGGATTACTGAATCGAGTCATCCCTGCCTCTCCTGCGTTAAGGTGAGGAAACTACCTTAGGTGTTTCCTGCTTTAGGCAGCTTAGCCAAGATTGTACAGGTAGTTCTTACAGAGACAGGGCTAGAGCCTCGGTCTTCAGACACAACCGATTGCTTTTGGCAGTTTGGTGTGTATCTTTCCAGTCTGTTTCCTATTCATTTGAAGACATATAGGTGTATATTAAAACATGCATTTTTAGTAATTTTAACCTATAATTAGTCTTCTGCAATTTGTTTTTTTCACCTGATTCCTTTCTTAGCCCATTTTTTGGTGGTGTCAGTGCCTACTAATCTGCGATCTAGTTTTCTTCAGCAATTGAGGAGGATTCCATAGCGTGGATGTGACATAGTGTAATCAGCCATTCTCTGAATGATAAACATTCAAGCTATTTATTTTTTTACCATCATGGGCAATACTGCAATTTACTTAACAAAAATTTATATAGTTCTTACTTTTGTACCCCGTGCTGTCCTAAATGCTGTACAAATATTAACCAATTTAATCCTTGTAACTGCATAACGAGGCTTGTCTTACAGTTGAAGAAACTGAGGCAGGAAGAAGAAATTAAATCATCTGCTTAAGGTCACATGGCTCAAAGTCAGGATTTGCATGCAGGCAGGTCAGCTCCAGGGCCAGTGCTCCTGGACACTGCATCGTGCCTCATTTTACAAGTGAGATCCTTTACCTAGCTCTTTGTTCACATGTGCAAATGTGAGTTATGTGATTGGTAGCATAGAAATAAAATTATCAAAGAAGTGTATTTTAAATAATTTAGTTAAAAAAACTTTAATATAGGAACACTTTTACACTGTTGATGGGAGTGTAAATTATTCTAACCATTGTGGAAGACAGTGTGGTGCTTCCTCAAGGACCTAGAAATAGAAATTCCATTTGACCCAGCAATCATATTACTGGGTATATATCCAAAGGATTATAAATCGTTCTATTATAAAGACACATGCCCACTTAATGTTCATAGCGGCACTGTTTACAATAGCAAAGACCTGGAACCAACCCAAATGCCCACCGATGATAGACTGAACAAGGAAAATGTGGCACATATGCACCATGGAATACTATGCAGCCATAAAAATGATAAGTTTGTGTACTTTGTAGGGACATGGATGATTCTCGAAACCACCATTCTCAGCAAACTGACACAAGAACAGAAAATCAAACACCACATGTTCTCACTCATAGGCAGGTGTTGAACAATGAGAACACATGGACATAGGGAGGGGAGCAACACACATTGGGGCCTGTTGGGGGGTGCCAAGGGAGGGATGGAGGGCGGGGAGATTGGGGAGGAATAGCATGGGGAGAAATGCCAGATGTAGGTGATGGGGAGATGGAGGCAGCAAACCACATTGCCATGTGTGTACTTATGCAACAATCCTGCATGTTCTGCACATGTACCCCGGAACCTAAAGTATAATAAGAAAAAAAAAATTAGAAATCTACCCAGTGCCTTTCTTACTTCCAGGTGCGGATTCCCCACCTTTATCTACTTGCTTGTTCTACCTCACTGGAAGCTGTATTGTCTAGGATTTATAGTGGAATATGATCCTATAGGAGCTATGCAGCCATCACCAGAAGCTGAAACTGGGTGTTCGATTTTTAATTCAGAGCTTTTTTACTAATTTTATATAGGGCTCCAAATATAGTGAATAGTAACAGAGGCCTTTATTGCAGTAATCAACTTAATTTAAGGGAAGTTTTAGATTTACAGAAAATTGTGAAGAGACTTCTCATATACCCCAGATCCAGTGTTCCCATTGCTAACATCTCACATTAATATGACACACTATCACAAATAATGAACCAATATTATGTATTAGAATACATTATTACTAAATAAAGTCCATGCCTTATTAAGAAAAAAAAACTATTTTTTTTTTAAGTTTGCAACAACATTGATAGGAAGGTACAGAGATTTCTCATTTGTCCCCTCCCCTACTCCACAGCCTCTCTCACTAGTAACACCTCCCCTCAGGGTGGTACATTTGTTACAATTGATGAAGCTACCTGGACCCATTATCATCACCCAGAGCCCATCATTTATATTAGGGTTCATTCTTGAAGTCATAGATTCTATGGATTTGGACAAATGTATCTACTGCTGAAGTATCTGAGGTATGATACCGAAGTATCATACAGAATAGTTTCACTGCCCTAAGAATCTCTGTGCTCCTCCTATTTGTTCTTCCCTCTTCGCAACGCCTGGCAACTACTGATTTCTTTTTTGTTTGTTTCCCTAGTTGCCTTTTCCAGAATGTGGTAGTGTTAGAATCTTCTAGGTAGCCTTTTCAGATTGGCTTCTTTCACTTAGTAATGTACATTTAAGTTTCCTCCATGTCTTTTCATGGCTGGATAACCCATTTCTTTTTAGCACTGAGTAGTATTCCATTGCCTGGATATACCATGGTTTATTTATTCGTTCACTTACTGAAGGATATGTTGGTTGCTTCCAAGTTTTGGCAATTATGAATAAGGCCGCTATAAATATCCCTGTGCAGGTTTTTGTGTGGACGTACTTTTTCAGCTTGTTTGAGTAAAATACTGAGGAACGTTGGAGAAACTTTTTGGGGGAGAAATGGTCAAGCATTCAGGCACAGTATGGCTTTTGAGTGCTGATAATATCGGTGACTAACCTTTAGTTAACATTGTGCTGAATGTTTCGTATGTATTCTCACAACACCTAACCAAATAGAAATTCTTTACAAAAAGGACGATGTAGTAAGATCTTTACAGTCTGAAACCACCAATTCAGTGAGGGACAACTGATGACTTGAGCCCAGAATCTCAACTCTTAATCACTGTGTGTATTAGTCTATTCTCATGCCGCTAATAAAGACATACCCAAGACTGGGTAATTTATAAAGGAAAAAGGTTTAATTGAATCACAGTTCCACGTGACTGGGGAGGGCTCACAATCATGGCCGAAGGCGAAGGGAAAGCAAGACACATCTTACATAGTAGCAGGCAAGAGACAGCATGTGCAGGGGAACTCTCCTTTATAAAACCATCAGATCAGGCTGGGCGTGGTGGCTCACGCCTGTAATCCCAGCACTTTGGGAGGCCGAGGCGGGTGGATCACATGGTCAAGAGATCGAGACCATCCTGGTCAACATGGTGAAACCCCGTCTCTACTAAAACTACAAAAAATTAGCTGGGCATGGTGGCGCGTGCCTGTAATCCCAGATACTCAGGAGGCTGAGGCAGGAGAATTGCCTGAACCCAGGAGGCGGAGGTTGCGGTGAGCCGAGATCGAGCCATTGCACTCCAGCCTGGGTAACAGGAGCAAAACTCCGTCACACACACACAAAAAAAACAAAAACAAAAAAACCAAACAAAAAAAACCACCATCAGATCTTGTGAAACTTTTTCACTATCATCAGAATAGCATTGGAAAGACCCACCCCTGTTATTCAATTACGTCCCACTGGCTCCCTCCCACAACAAGTGGGAATTACGGGAGCTACAATTCAAGATGAGATTTGGGTGGGGACACAGACAAACCATATCACTATGTAATCACCATCCCTACTTTTTTTTTGTTTGTTTCTGCTATGTTGCCCAGGCTTGTCGTGATAATTCCCTTGCGACTGTGTTTAGTTGGGCCTCCTTTTGATGAAAACTTTTGGCTAAATCTTTTGCTAGACCTCTGAATACTGATCTGTGGCTTTCAAGCTTAAAGGATTATATATTTCTTTAGCACTTGGCATTGTTTGTAAAATAATTGTTTAAGGTTTCTTTTTCTTCACATTAGTTTTGCAGATTTTGTATTTTTTTCCTTTATCAAAGTTATAGTGTAGGAATATGACTCAGAAGCAAGATGGGGGTAGGGGTGTTCCCAATTATTCTAAATGTAAATGTAATTACAGATTCATGTAGATGCACACCTCCCTTCTAAAAAAATATGGTTATTTTAGCACTCACTATAAATTCACTGGTATTCATAAATTTATGGTGAAATCCTCTGGTTATAAAGTGAGTTTTATTACATCTACATAAGCTACTTTTTTTAAGCTCTGCCTCCACTTTTCTTTTTTCCTTCCTACAAGAAGATCGTTTGTCCCCTCTGAATAAGTTTATAAGAGTGTTTGGACCATTCTCAAACTGGCCAACTTCTCAATTCAGTTTAAAAAGTGGGATCATATGCTTAAGAATAGATGTTCTGAGTGAGAATTTCTTCCATCGGTTGACAGGCTTAACATGCCTAAGATGTAGGGGGAAAATCGTAATTGGACATACAGTTAACCAGTAGAATGCCTGATAGAATGAAGAGTTTGAAGAAAGTTAAGGGCATACTAATGGCAAATAGTGCAAGGAAAAATAAAAGCAATTAGAAACTCCAGGAAAAACTAAAACTGAGGTAAAATTGAAATGTATTCATGTTACATTATTTGACATGCATAGAAAAATATTTACATGGTTGTAATATAAACACAGAATCAATTTATAGAAAAAGTACAAAGCTCATGGTTATAAAACAGTAATGCTAATCAACCTTTAATATATATAAAAGTAAAAATGTAGACCATAGATGGTAAGGAATGGAAAGATGTGGAACAGTGAAGAGGGCTCTGATAATATCAAAGTGGGGCATTTAAGAGCTATTGTAGGTGATGCAGCAGAAATTAAAGGAACTACTTTTTTAATAAAAAATGAGAACATTCATAGGCAAGGAAATAGCAATTTAGTTTCCTTTTAAGAGGAAAATAATGAATTGGAAATTAAAGAACTAAGAATATGTCTTCTCTGGAGAAGACATTTGGGAAAAGGAGCTCCTGGTACAGGTCAAGGGACTACATTTTAAGATAATGTGATTTTTAAAACCTCTTCTCCAATGGAAGTTCCCAAATCCAGAAAAATAGAGTAATACAGTGAGCCCCCAAGAACCTACCATACTTAATTTTACCATTTTTGTTTCATCTGTCTTTTTTTTTTTTTTTTTGACTGGTATCTTAAAAAATTCAAATGTCATGCCATTTGGCTCCAGTTATTTTCAAATGCATCTCAAGAAAAAGGACTTCTACTTAGTTAGCCACAATATCATTATCACACCTAATAAAACTAACAATTCCTTATCATTACCATATTGAATTTTGTTTGATTGAAAAAAGTGCTTTTAAATTTTATTGGTAGTAGTAGTATTTAGAGAAGGGGTCTTGCTATGTTGCCCAGGCTGGTCTCAAACTCCTGGGTGCAAATGATCCTGCTGCTGCCTTAGGCTCCTCAGTAGTTAGCACTGCAGCATGTGCCACTGTGTCCACCTGAAAAAGTAGTGGTTTTTTTTTTTTTTTTTTTTTAAATAATATGTTCAAATCAGGTTCCAAACAAAGCCCCCTCTTGTGTATGGGTGTTATGTCTCTCTAGTTTCTTCTGAGTCTTCTAATCTTGAATAGTTCCCTTTTCCTTTTTATTACGCCATTGACTTACTGAATAATATTTGATGTTAAAAATGTGTGCATGCATTAATTTGATGAAGAATTTTCAAAAAGTTTTAATTTGCTTTAAAAATGTTAAGGGTTAAAAAGTATAGAAAACTGTATATATTTTAAAAGCCTTATGTTCTCTTTAAGAATATTTTTATAAAAACTTGTTTTTAATGACTAAATTTAAACATCTCGAATGCAGGAACCTTTACATATCAGTTATTTTGGGCACAATTCTTTGCATGCCAATATGAGTAAAAATAATTGTTCTTCAGTATTTTTTAGTCTAGTCAGAGAGGGCAGTTTGTGAATATGCATGCCAATGCATTTTGCCACATGTAAGTAATTATTTTTAAAGCTAATAGTTAATGGATTCCTCCCTGGGAGCCAGCCATTTTACTAACTGTTTTAAATTATTTTTATCCATACCACACACTGTGGGAGAATCCATATAATCCACACAAGAAACCTGAAGCCCAGGAAGATTAGGTAACTTTGTGTAGGGTCACCAAGCTAGTAAATGACTCAGCATGTATAGAAACAAGGTCTTTCTAATACCCTTAATCACTAAAATATATAGGGCCTCCCAATTTGACATGCTAGTCTCCCTTCCTAATAGGCAGTGATGGGTACTGGTTCAGAGCTTGAGTTCTACAGCCAGACTGCTTGGTTTTGACTCTGGCTCTCATACTAAATAGTTCTGTGACTTTGGGTGACTTACTTAACCTCTGTCTGTCTCAGTTTCCTCATCTGTAAAATGGAGAAAATAGTCCTGGTTCTTATGATTAAATGACTTACTATGTCATTTATGTACTTGGCATGTACATAAATTTAAAAATGCTTAAATAACTGCAGCACAGTAATACGACATTTGGCATATATATGGATTGGTGGATGCACAGATGGACAAACAAAAAGTAGGGAGAAAATTGTAGGCTACCTTTTTTTATATTTCACCAACAGAAGGTAAAGGCACCTCCCCCAATTAGTGTAATAAGATTGTCTCTCAGATTTCAGAATATTGCACAGATTTTTTAAAAAAATTGTAATAAAATTGTATTGGTGGTACACATATACATTATTTATTATTTTGTAGCGTTCTTAATGCTCAATGTTTACATCAGTTTCCTGACTACTATTTTTGAAGAAGGAAGCACATTGAATAGTATTTGTTTTTTTCCCTCTTTCTTTAAACGATGTGAATAATCCAGAAGCATAAGAGGTGACTTCCGTGTTAAGCTTTCTCTGGAGGAAGAGAGAACTGGATTTGGATTTTTCTTTCAAGGAGAAAGGAAAAAATGTCAGTCACATTACAGCCTTGAAAGAATCTTGAACAGTTCTGGAGGAACTGATGAACTTTAGCGCGTGGGTAGTAGAGACAGTAATTTAGCCTCTGCCGCTTAATCTATCTCCAAGGTCTCATGCAGGGAAGAAATAGAGGTGACAGCGACTTATTATAACGTCATTGAGTGGTTAGTGAATGCTCTAGAACCTCTGTCTTGGTTTGATTGGCTTTTTGTTGGTGTTCTTTTAACCTTTTGAACTTTGCTAAAAATAGTTGCTTTGAATCCAGGATCCTAGACAACTTGGAAACCAATGAATTGATTTCATGATGGCCTTTTGCTGCTTTGAGGATGCAGGCTGATGACTTAGGTGCTGTGTTCACTGATTCTGCTGGAGATGTCTGTAGGAAGAGGTAGAGAACCTTGGGTTTGTCTCCTGATTTATTTCCAGCAGCTGACCTTGTTGGCTGTGACTTGCTGATTGTCCATATGTAAGTGCTGAATCGTTTTGAATAAGTAGGCCATGAAAGGAGATGATCTGCTTGGCCTAGTAGCTGATTGTTTCCGTAACTGATAAAAATGAGAGTGAAATTTCATCTTAACAAATACAGAGATGCCCTAATGGAGAAGGATGATGTGGAATTTCCCATTGTCTACCTGTACTGTCCTAAAAATAGACAAACCAGTTCCAGTGACTGATAAGGATAATGTGACTGAGTGATTTATGATGGCTCAAGAAATCCCAGCTTGATTTGACAAGCTTTTTTTTTTTTTTTTTTTTTTTAGAGGGAATGGGTAAACCTTTTGACCTTTGCAAATACAGAATTTTATAGAATATGTGTACCAAGAACTGAAACTCACCACATTTGTAGGTCCAAACTTACTGACTTTTTTGGGTCCATTGCTCTATATAGGCCAAAAAGAGGAGGAAAGGAGAAAATAAGAAAATGCATATGTTAGTTAATTTAACTCTGATTTTTGGATCTGGAATGGATTTTGGATGGTGTTAAATTGGCCTGGGGACTTCTTTGTTATTATTGTTTTAAAATCACAGCGTTGGTTTGTAATATTCATGGTTTAGCCTGAATGACTTAAAGGATTTTTTTTTTTAATTTAACGTGGGTTAAAAGAACATGAGCAATAGACCTGCCAATAACTATTTTAAAATATAAACAGATAACTGTTTGTTTTGCTCTAAAGGTCACATTGAGGATTCAGAGCTTATGACTCAGGATGGCTGTTTTTCTTAGGGGAATGATTTAGACAAGTTGAATTGAATAGCTCCTAGGCCACTGACATTTATTCAATTTGTCTTTAACATTTGTTTACTTTTTGAACCTGTGAAAGAGTGGTGTCCAATCTTTTGGCTTCCCTGGGCCTCATTAGAAGAAGAAGAATTGTTTTAGGCCACACACAAAATACACTCACACTAACAACAGCTTATGAGCTAAAAAAAAAAAAAAAAAAAAAAAAAATTGCAAACAGATCTCATAAACCTTTTCAGAAGGTTTATGGATTTGCATTGGGCTGCCTTTAGAGCTGCCCTGGGCCGTGGGTTGGATGAGCCTGCTGTAAAAGATTGAAATTTAGATACATCTTATCAAAATATCTTGCTTTTCTAAAAATAATTCTCAATTTCTATTTTTATAAGAAAAATTATTAGACAATAATGTTAAGTTGCAACAAGTAGGTTTGCATTTTGGATTGTAATAGTCTCAATTTTATTAAAAGGTTGGCTTGTGATAACCATAGATGTCTTAATTTTGTTTTATTCGCACATACTATTTTACTGATAGCATGTGTAGAAAATAGTGAAGCAGTTGGACTAATTGTTTAAACTGAGATTACTTAGGAAGGACTATCTGGCATGTTTATATTACACAGAGCAAATTGTTTATAGTAGGGATCATTTAAATATGCATTACCAATATCTCAGGTTTTAGAATTGCCAACCCTGTAAGCTGAGATTTTCCAGGATCTTATAATTGCACTGGCCAGTGGTTCTCCCTTGAATAAACTGCAAGACTTTGCACTTAGCTAAAAATGATTTGCCTTTGAAAGTGGTGCTAATTTATTGATTCCATATATATATATATCTCTCAAGTGCTTGCAGTGCACTGTGCTCCATGCTACGCACTGGAGATAGTGTTGAGTGAGACAAATGTAGTCTTCGTCCTCATAGAACTTCCGTTCTAGTGGGGTGAGGCAAACACCAGAAGGCAAATAATACATAATAAACAAGATTACATAGAAGAGTGATAAATGCTGCAAAGAATATAAAATAAGGAGGACGTGATGCAGCATGACTGGGGGTAGGATGGGTGGGCCAGCACTAGATAGGTAGTGAGGGAGATCTTCTGGAGGAGGTAACATAGAGGTGGACACTTACAAGTTTAGGAAGACCCGGTCATGTGTATCTTTGGGGAAATGGTATGCTAGCATCAGGAACAACAAGGGTAAAAGCTTTGGGTGTAATGATGTGGGTACGTCCAGTGTTGGAGAAACAGGAAGAAGGCTGAACACCAGATAGCCAATTGGTGTGTCTTGGCCCATGCACATCTCAGGGAGTAATCCAGACCATGTAAAAATTACTTTGTTGGCCAGGCGTCACACTTGTAATCCCAGCACTTCAAAAGGCCAAGGCAGGAGGATTGCTTGAAACCAGGAGTTCCAGACCAGCCTGGGCAACAAAGGGAGACCTTACCTCTACAAAGAATACAAAAAATTAGGTGGCCATGATGATGCACACCTGTGGTCCCAGCTCCTCGGGAGGCTGAGCTAGGAGGATTTCTTGAGCCTAGGAGGTTGAGGTTGCAGTGAGCTGTGATCACACCACTGCACTCCAGGCTGGGTGACAGAACGAGACTGTAAAAAAAAAAAAAAAAAAAAAAAAAGCAGTTTGTCCTCTGTAGGCATATTGCGAATTATTATGTAAGTTGGGTTTTTATAAGCCACATAAAGTTGGAATGATAAAAATTTGACTTCCTAGCAAATTACAGAGTGCTTGTTTCTGGTACCCTGAGTTGTGTTGTTGTCCAGTGCTCCCTTTGCTTTACTGTCTCTGGCGTCACAAGTGAATGGTGCTAGATTAACCATGAACCCACCAAATCCCAAACACAAGCACGCTGGTCTGTGGAGACACACAAGAACCGTGTGCTTGTGTTTGGGATTTGGTGGGTTCATGGTTGTTTATTAAACAAAACTGATAGTATTTTGAGGTTTTATTAGTTTGCTAGGGTTGCTGCAACAAAGTTCTACAAGCTGGATGACTTGAACGACAGAAATTTATTGTTTCAATTAAAGTGTCAGCAGCAAGGTTGGTCCCTTTTTTTTTTTTGAAACAGAGTCTTGCTCTGTCACGCAGGCCGGCATGCGGTAGTACGATCTCAGCTCACTACAACCTATGCCGCCCAGGTTCTAGTGATTCTCCTGCCTCAACCTCCTGAGTAGCTGGAATGACAGGTGTGTGCCGCCACACCCAGCTAATTTTTGTATTTTTAATTGAGATGGGGCTTCACCATGTTGGTCAGGCTGATCTTGAACTTTCGACCTTGTGATCCACCTGACTTGGCCTCCCAAAGTGCTAGGATTACAGGTGTGAACCACTGCACCTGGCCAGGGTTGGTTTCTTCTGAAGGCATAGGAAGAAATCCATCCTGCCTCTTGCCTAGCTCCTGGTGGTTGGCTGGCGGTCTTTGGCGTTCCTTGGCTTCTGCTCTGTTTCTTCTGTCTCTGCCTTCATGTTTGCACGTGTTCTTTGTGCAGGTGTGGCCTTCTCCAAATTTACTTTTTTAAAAGAATCCGAGTCATATGTTGGATAGGTCCCACCTCATTCCAATATGACCCCATCTTAACTAATGACATCTGTAATGAACGAATTACCAAATAAGTCACATTCTGCATGTTTTTGTCCTCCCGAAATGCCTACTTTGAAACCTGATAACCAAGGTAATGTTAGGAGCTGGGGCCTTTGAGAGGTGATTGGGATGAGTGCCCCCTCGTTCCTCCCACCATGGGAGGACACAGCAAGAAGGTGTCATCTGTGAACCAGGAAGTGGGTCCTTACCTGACTCTGAATCTGCTGGCACTTTGATCTTAGACTTCCAGGCTTTCAGAACTCTGAGAAATGCATTTCTGTTATTTACGGGCCACTTAGTTCATGGTATTTTGTTACAGCTGCCTGAACCGACTAAGACACTTTGTGAGCTACTTATGGTTAGGACTTCAACATAGGAGTTTTAAAAAGGGCTTTTCAGCAGCTAGACAAATTCTAAAAGAGCTGTAATCTCAGCATAGGAATTTTAGGGATGGGGACACAGTTCAACCCGTAAAAGAGGTGCATATCCTTTGGCTGCATTCATTGTCTCTCACAAATGAAAATACGGACAATACCTGCAAACATTTTGAAGCTGTTTAACCCATTTTTTTGCTTAGGCACCTGGAAGCCACAGCCCCCTTTTTGTTTAATAGCAGCAGTGTGTACTGAGCACTGGCAGGCTCCTCTGTGATAAGATCTTGAATGTGTCACCTTGTTGATTCCTCATAAGCACCCTCTGGAGTTTGTTCTGTAAGCAGCCTCTCTTGACAATTGAGGGAACTGAGGCTTAGTTCCAGAAGAAACTTTCAGCTCATTACCACATCAGCCCTAGTTTCCGCATTATTTTTCTTAACTGATTTTAAACTGCTAGAGTTGATAGAAGAGTCACAACCACTAGCACTGGAGCCTGTCCTAACCACTCATAGCACCTCCAGGTAAAAGGTTTCTTATTGTGAGGTTAGTTTCTTACCTTCCTGATTCTGCCACCTGGTCCATTCAGTGCCTCCCTTGTTCTTTATCCCTGAAAGAGCTTATGTAATATGCAGCAGTACTGAGAAGATTAATTAGTTAATATTTGTGAAGCACTTTGAAGAGGAAAAGCTCATGAACACTTAAATTAAATTTTGCCTCCTGGTGCCAAGAAATAAACAGTCTTTCTCTTCCCTGCTTGGGGTCAGCATCTCCCCTTGGCATGGAGGAGAGTGTGTTCCCACAGAGAACAGCGTGTATTGATTCTCTCCTCAAGACAAAGATCGGAATGGCTACCGATTCTCTTTTGAAGTAGATTAGATCCTGCAAACGATTGAACAGTTGACTCTCTGCTAAGTAGAAATGTGATTGATATTGAAATAGAATTAAAATTTCAACTTGTAGGGAATTAAATTGAGTGCAGCTTCAGAAATTTGGAGATGAATGTCCAAGCGGTTTGAATAGCGGTATTCGTGTTCCACTGAGTATATTAACATCAAAGCGATATTGATGTTTGAAAACGTTAGGCTGTAGTTGTTTCTTTGTTCTTTTCATTTATTGCCGTTTTGACCTAAGGTTTGTGCCAGGAAGTTCAGCTTCACTCCTAATGAATCTGAGTGGCGTAATGCTGGCCCCGTCTTGCCCATTGCTTTTCTTGGTAGCCAAGACCCTGTATGATGAGCTGTAACGTATCCTCAAATGAACTGCATAAGAGTGTGTTGGAGATGGAGAGGGGATCTGTAAATTCACAGGACAAATAAATCAAAAAGTCAATGACTTGTAAGAATTTGTAAGCCAAATTCGGAGCTAAATTGGAAACTGAACCTCAGACATTGCCAAGGCTGTATTCATTCCTTCTTTTGTTGGATAGATCTTCTAAGAGCCACCCTCAACTCGTGAGTGCAATAATTGCTTTTCAAATTGACAGTTACCTTGATGGACCTTGACTTTATATACAAATAGTAGTTTGTTGCACAGGAGTTGTTTTCCCAGAATTTATTGACCTTTATTCCAGTCTCTACTATGAGCAAACCTCTCTCTGTTGAATCAGCTCCTAGAACCTCAGCTCTGAATAAATAAAGAGCTTAAAGGTAAGGAACACGTGGGGTCAGTTCAGCCAAGTGAGGCCAGGTAGCATCAGAGTTCAGAGCCAGGTCAGAGTTGAGAATGGTGAGAAATAATCAGGACTGTTTGACCCAGGAATGCATCAACGGGGAGACACACACACACACACACACACACACACACACACACGAACGAACGGGGAGAGACACACACGCACACGTGCGCATGCGCGCGTTTAAACGCAAAGTAGAGGCGTTTCCCAGGTTCCTAACCTCCTGAATGCAATGCAGATGCTTTGAGTTACCTTCCCTTCATTGTTCCCATGCAGCTCTGGCCTGTGATCAGCCCAACCTGGGCCTTGGCCAGTACCAGATATTCTGCTGGCACAGAGAGCAATCAGGACCAGTTTCCCTTCTTTTAATTTCCTCCTCAGTAGAGTTGAGTGTTTCTCAAGTCCACTTCTTTTCCTCTCTCTTTCTCTGTTCAGCTTAGGCAGTCCTCCATTCTGTCGTCTTTCTCCTAGGTGTGTGTCTTGAGAGATAATGCAGTGTTGGTTAAGACTGCCTGGGTTGAATCCTGGCTGTGCCACTTACAAGTATGGCCTCAAGAAAGGCATTTAATCTCTTTGCCTCAGTTTTCCCATCTGTAAAATTGGGATGATATACCTATTTCACTGCAATGTGAGAATTGAACAAGTTGTTATGTGGAAAGCTCTTACTGTGTGGTCCGTAATGTGTTTAGTTAGGATTGATTGAAGAGAAGTGGAGTCTCCCCTTCAGTTCTTACCTGGGTAAAATTGGACAATTTCATACTTTGTTGTCACGGTTTTTCTTTAGCTCTTGCTCTTTCTTATCCATTTCTGTAGCACTAGTGATAAGGAGAAAAGACGTGATTGCTAATAGAGTAATTCCTTGTTGAATCTGAGTAATCCTCCAGGTTGGAAGGGGCAAGATAAAGCCTAAGAGATCAATTCAGTTTTCTTGCAACTTAATTTTTTGTGGGAAAGGAGACATGTTGATAATGGCTTGTAGTGTGACATAGAACATGCCAGACTCCAAATCCAAACAGAGATTAGAGATAGGCAAACAAAGATGATAGTCAACCATGTGCAGTGGGCTTGGGGGCTGGGGTGAGTCATGGAGGGCTTCACAGAGGAGGTGACACTTGAGCTAGTTTTTTTTTCCCTGAGACAGAGTCTTATTCGTCACCCAGGCTGCAGTGCAGTGGTGCCATAGCAGCTCACTGCAACCTCCTCCTCCTGGTCTCAAGTGATCCTCCCACCTCAGCTTCCCAAGTAGCTGGGACTACAGGCATGTGCCACGCCCAGCTAATGTTTTCGTACTTTTAGTAGAGACAGGATTTCACCATGTTGCTCAGGTTGGTCTTGAATTCCTGAGCTCAAGCGATCCACCTGCCCTGGCCTCCCACAGTGTTGGGGGTTACATGCGTGAGCCACCATGCCCTGCCTTGAGCTAGTTCTTAAAGGGGTGCGAGGTTCAATGATAGACACTATCAGCACTCCCAGTAAGTTAAATAATTAAGGTGAGAGTGCTGCTCATTAGATTTATCAGGTATTTATCAGGTATGTGGTCACTGGAAATCTATGCCAAAGTCGCTGAGGTGCAGTGGGATTGGGGGAGCCTGAAGAAGATGACCTGAGAAGAGAAGGAGATTAAGACTCTGTGGTTCGTGCACACGAATGTTCACTGCAGCACTGTTTACAATAGCAAAGACCTGGAACCAACCCAAATGCCCATCAATGATAGACTGGACAGGGAAAATGTGGCACATATACACCATGGAATATTATGCAGCCAACAAAAACGATGAGTTTGTGTCCTTTGTAGGGACATGGATGAACCTGGAAAGCATCATTCTCAGCAAACTGACAGAAGAGCAGAAGATCAAACACCATATGTTCTCACTCATAGGTGGGTGTTGAACAATGAGAACACATGGACACAGGGAGGGGAGCACTACACACTGGGGTCAGCTGGGGGGATATAGGGGAGGGACGGAGGTGGGTGGGGAGCTGGGGAGAGATAGCAAGGAGAGAGATGCCAGATGTAGGTGATGGGGAGGAAGGCAGCAAATCACACTGCCACGTGTGTACCTATGCAACAATCTTGCATGTTCTTCACATGTACCCCCAAACCTAAAATGCAATAAAATAAATGGGGAAAAAAAAAAGACTCTGTGATTTTTACGTAGTTGGGCCCTGGAGGCCAGGGTGATAACACAGAGTTTGCGGTAAAACTTTCCGGTAGCTATTGATGTTGTTTCAGAGAACCTCAGACGACAAAATTAAAAACTTCGACGTGAGCTGAGACAATGTAAAAACTAGGCGTACTCTACTGCTGAGATCCTTACTGTCTTTTAGCACCGCAGGCTTTCACCTTCTTCTATTTTAACTTCCGTTTTATTCTTCTCCCTTTGGCTTCCACTCACTTCCAGTCCATAGAGCTTTCCTGAACACCTATTATGTGCCAGGTACCAGGGGATCCCAGGTTGGGTTAAGGCATAATTTCTTCCCTGAAGCTGACCTCACCCAAAATGGGAAGATTGTCGTGTGAAGAACTAATTGTGTGGAGTGTGGCTGGTAACATAAAAAGCTGTGTAGGAAGAGGAAGTGTGTCTGGGCTAAGAAGGCAGGGATGGTTTCAAGGTCTTGAAGGTTTTGCCACATGGATAGATAGTGACCAGGTGGACAGAGGCACTCCAGCGAAGGTAACAAAGCCTGCAAAATCAAGGAGATACGGAAGGCCATAGTTTGAGTGAGGAATGAGCCATGTTGTGTGGCTGGAATAGAGGGAGCAAGGTGTCAGGCAGGTAGGGTTCCAGAAGAGGCTGAAAATGTTGATGAGGGCTCTATGAGTATATTAGGCTTTTCTTGCATTGCTATAAAGAAATATCTCTGAGACTGGGCAATTTATAAAGAAAAGAGGTTTAATTGGCTCACAGTTCTGCAGGCTGTGTAAATACGGTGCTGGCACATGCTCAGCTTTTTGGGAGGCCTCAGGGAATGTTTAGTCACGGTAGAAAGTATATCACATGGCAAAAGAGCTGGAGAAGAATGGGGAGGGTGTCACATGCTCTAAAATGACCAGATCTCTTGAGAACTCACTCCATTCATCACTTCCCGCCAGGCCCCACCCCTCACTGAGAATCGCATTTCGGCTTGTGATTTGGGTGGAGAGAATTATCAATATCCAGGCTTTATGAATGGGGCAAGTTCTTTTATGCTCCCTTTATCTTGTAGAATCTGGGGATCCCATGAAAGTTTTTAAGCTGGAAAGTGACACCATTAAATTTGACTTTCTTTAATGTTAAAGCAGGTTAATTTTGGTGACAGTGTGGAAGATGTGTTTCCTTATATTTGGCCATATAAAATATATTTGATTTTTAAAACATTTAATTTCTAGTATTCTAACAGTATAACAGTACTTTTATAGGTTTGTAAACAAATGATATTTTATGTTTTTATAAGTCACATCATTTTTGTGACCACCCTTTCTATGGAAAAATGAATATTGAGTGTCAACAAACAAAATGGTGTGTGACAAACTTGTGCGTTGCTGATCTTCTGTGTTTGGCCTCATCCATAAACTAAAGGCTCTTAAACTCAAATCTCCGACGCCTTTCAGAAATGCCTTTTCCTTTCTTTTTGTGTACTAAGAGGGATCATGGAACCTATGATCTAAAAACTGGGAAGCAATGATGCCATGTGTTTGCAAGCATAGGTGACACAGCTATTGTAGAGAGGTCTTTAAAAGGGTGCATGAGTATTTTGGTATCTGAGAATAGGTCTTCCAGCTTGTCATGGGAGTTGCATAGTTTTAGAAATCAGTTCTTAACCTTAAACTTTGTTCACACTGAGCTCTAGAATAGCTGTGGTTTTTGAAGACCAGCTATTGAATGCATTTATGCATATTTAATTTTTTTGAATGGCTGCTTACGATCTAAGACAATTATATTCAGGCTCATGGGAAGAGCTTCTTGTGGAAGTTTAACACTGTTAAACTGTTGGTTGATGGAGGGCTGGTATTTACTGATACTCTTAAGTTAACGAGTCCCAAGTATAAAAGCCACACTTGTGCTACCTTTCACTTTGAAGCATTGTGTATTTTTACACTCATACTTTGAGGCTTACTATTTCAATATAGAAAACAAATATAGATGCTGAAACAAAATGACTAGATTTCAAACTTCATCTGAGGCAAATGTGAGGTCATTAGTTAGAATTCCTTCAAAATTCTTAAGTTCCTGAGCCTCATGATTATCAAATTAATATCTGGGCGAACTATTGAAATGTTAATTTCAGTTCATCATGAACGTTTGCACTTCTCATATAATAGCCATTTCTGTGTTAAAAATTTCTTATAATCTTTGCATCGCGTTTAAGAAAGCAGTGATAATGTGAATGTATTTAAAATCATCCTCTAAGTAATGCTTTCAGAAGCCAGTGTATAGTCTAACCTAACAGGTACAAGGAGACCATGTAACCACTCACTGAAGATGAATGATGTTTTTATGCTGCAAGAATTAAAGACTGTTTCTTAAAATAAGAGACTGCTTTTTTAGTTTTTAACCACCTGTACAGAGAACCTGGATGCCTGATAGCTTTCTGTATGATTTTGCTTATTTATATAATTATGTTACAATAAACCTTAAAATGATATTTGATTCCACAGTGGCTGTGGATAGATCAAACACATCCTGTATAATCTGGATTTTTTTGAAGCTCCCTTTTCTTGCTCTATCACTTACGTTCTGTCCCTATTTGGCCATTTTGGAGAGCCAAGTTTTCCTCACTTATCAGTGGTGATAACTGGATAAGAAAAAGGTCGATCAAATCCAAGTGTGTTTTTATATACGATACATCGGTTGTCTTTGCCACATAGCAGTTCCAAAACCTCAGGCACACACAACAAGAAGTGTTGTTTGCGTGTGTGTCTGGGGTCAGAGAAGTTCTGCTGATCTTGGGTGAGCTTGCCCACGTGCCTGGCGGTTGGCTTGCTGTTGGACAGGGTGAGGTGACTGAATGACTTGGCTCTGCGCCGTCTGTCACTCTCCAGCAACTGTGGCAATGACAGTGGCTCTAGAGAGCAAGTCCAGTGCACAAGTCCATGAAGCCTTTGGTTGTATCATGCCTGCTGACCAAAGCATGTCTCTTTGGGCTGAGTCAAAAGTCAAGGGGCAGAGCTGGCCAGCCCACCTATGGTAAATTGGCACTGCAAAACTTCATGTCAGAGGGCATGGATACAGGGAGGAGTGAAGAGCTGGGGTTAAATGATGTAATTCACCACATAAGATTTGAAATTTTTATTGATAAGTTATTAATTTCACTTCCTTTCTCTCTCTCTCCCTTTCTTTTTTCCTCTCTCTCTCTTTCTCTCTCTCTCTCTCTTTTTTTTTGAGAAAGGCCTTTGCTCTGTCACCCAGGCTGGAGTGCAGTGGCATTATCACAGCCAACTGCAGCCTTGACCTCTTGGGCACCAGCAATTCTCCCACCTGTCTTCCAAGTAGCTGGGACTATAGACATGTGTTACCATGCCTGGTTAAGTTTTTAAAATGTTATGTAGAGTTGCTATGTTGCCTAGGCTGGTCTCAAATTCCTGGGCTCCAGCAGTCCTCCCACCTCGGCCTCCTAAAGTGCTGGGATTATAGGTGTGAGCCACTCCATCCAGCCTGATTTCCTGTCTTACCTACACTGTGTTGTCCCCCTTCTTTAGGCCTTCATCAGGGAATATTTGGTGGTAAAAAACAGAAACCCACTCAAGTTGCTTGAAGATTACCATAAACAGAACAGGCGAGCTCACAGGCCTAAAATAGGGAACCAGGAATAGGGAACCAGGAATGGGCAGGTATCACCAGAACTGGGACTGCCAAATGTTAGCCTTTGAGACCCTTCTCGCATCTCTGCCCCTCTCTGTTTCTCCCCCTCTGCTTTCCTCCCCACTCTCATGACCTGTTGTGGCCACATCGCTTTTAATTTTTATGCGGTTTTGTGGCTCAAGCACGTACTATGAATTTAGGGATACGAATTAGACCTCACCGCCTGGGTCTAATTCATATCCCTAAATCCTAGCTCATGGATTCGTTATTCCTAAGTCTACTTGTGAGTTTCCTAGTGCTGAGTGCTGTCTTCATCTCTTTCTTTACGTTGCTTGCTGAGCTGGTCCAGTCCTATGACTTTAAATGCTATCTTGCTGCTGATGACTCATAAGTTTCTGTCTTCAGCCTAGACTTCTCCCTAGAACTCCAGACCCACACACACTACATCCTATTCCACATCTCCATTTGCATATATCTCAGAGGCGTCTCAAACGTATACCCAGTATGGACCACTTGATTTCCTCCTCATAAACCTGTCTTTCCTGGTCTTTTCTAAGTAAATGGCAATTTCAGTTTTACAGTTATTTAAGCCTTGGAATCAAATCTTTACTTAAATATTAATACTTTAAAATTATATGCATATATAATATTTCTAATAAAGTATGTACATTATAAAAGAAAGCAAACTTAAAAGCTTCGTATGACACTGATGAAGTAAAATAGATCTTTAATGTCTTGTTAGGATGCTTCATATTTTTATTTACTAATATCACAAGCACAATAGATCATGTGAGTTTCATTTTTTAAAAATTGTGGTAAAAACACATAATACAAAATTTACCATCTTAACCATTTTTAAGTGTAAAGTTCAATAGTGTTAGGCATATTCACACTGTTGTAAGACAGATCTCCAGAACTTTTTCATCTTGCAAATCTGATTTCCATTAAACAATAACTCCCTTTTTCCTGCTCTTCCCAGTCCCTAGTAATTACCATTCTATGTTCTTGACTACTTTAGATACCTCATATAAGTGGAGTTATGCTGTATTTGTGTTTTTGTGATTGGCTTATTTCATGTAGCAGAATGCCATAATAGTTCATTAATGTTGTAGCATGTAACATGATTTTTCCTTCCTTTTTATGGTGAAATAATACTCCATCGTCTGTGTATACCACATTTGGTTTATCCATTCATTCATCATTGGGCATCTGGGTTGCCTCTAACTTGCTTTTTTGAGACAGAGTCTCCCTCTATCACCAGGCTGGAGTGCAGTGGCACAATCTCACCTCACTGCATCCTCTGCCTCCCGGGTTCAAGCAATGCTGCCTCAGCCTCTCTAGTAGCTGGTACTACAGGTGTGCACCACCACACCCAGCTAATTTTTGTATTTATTTTAGTAGAGATGAGGTTTCACCATGTTGGCCAGAATGGTCTGGATCTCTTGACCTCGTAATCCGCCTGCCTGGGCCTTCCAGAGTATAGGGATTGCAGGCATGAGCCACTGCGCACGGCCTCTAACTTTTGACTGTTGTGCTTAGTGCTGCTATGACCATGGATCTGCAAATCTCTTTGAGATCCTGCTTTTAATTTCTTTGACTATATACCAGATCCAGAATTACTGGATTATTTAGTAGCTCTGCTTTTAATTTTTTGAGGAACCTCCATGCTCTTTTCCGTAACAGTTGTTTCATTTTATAATCTCACCAGCGATGTACAATGGTTTTAATTTCACCACATCTATCCAAACCTTGGGGTATTTTTTGACTTCTCTCTCTCATGCCCTAATCTAGTCCATCAGTAAATCTCTTGACTTATATTTGAAATATATCCTACATCTGACTGCTTCTCATCTATCACTGTCACCCTTTTCCTAATCGCCACTGACCCTTGTCTGGACCATGGCACTGGTCTTCTATCTCCTGGTCTCAGTCCTTGCCCCCTGCAGTCTGATCTTCATGGAACAACCAGAGTAGTAATTTATGAATATAAGCTACATATTATCATTCCTCTGCTTAAAACTTTCTGGCGACTCCCATCACACACTGGGGATAAAATTCAAAGTTGTTTCCTTGGTTTATAATGTCTTAAAAATTCTCA
The DNA here is from genome assembly GCF_009761245.1 of Sapajus apella. Taxonomy (NCBI): domain Eukaryota; kingdom Metazoa; phylum Chordata; class Mammalia; order Primates; family Cebidae; genus Sapajus; species Sapajus apella. The sequence goes on from NW_022436963.1 coordinate 30,785,787, forward strand.
TTGCTTTACTCACTTGGCTGCAGACACACTGGTTTTTGTACTTGCTGTAAACACACTGAGATTGTCCCTGCCTCAGGGCTTTTCCTCTCGGTGTTTCCTGAGCCTGGGTAGCTATATTCGCAGACACCTGCCCTTCACAACAGCCTTTCCAAACAGCCTTCTCTAAAAAGGCACTCATGGTCAACTTTTTCTATGCTCTTACCCTGCTTTCGTTTTCTCTGAGCACTTGCCACTTTCTGACATCATATTGTATTTATTTGTGACTTCTATGGCTGTTTCCCTCAAGAGAATGTAAACAGCGTGAACACAGGGATTCTGTCTCAGCATCTGGAAGAATGTCTGACACTTAAAAGATGCTCAATAAATATTTGTGGAATGAGTGTGTAAAACAGTATTTTGTAGCCTTGTGTCTAAACAGCTTTGGCCATGGTGACAGAGGTACCCCATGTACACATGGCGTCTCATGTGGGGGTGGTTGCCCAGGAAAATGCCTGTTAACTGTCTACCATTTCTAGCCAGTTTCTCCAGCTAGAAATCATTTATGGGCTGTTATTGTTCATGAGGTCTAAGTGGGAAAGTATAGATGCCTCATCTTCTTTTTTTTTCAGCCTTTTATAGAAAAAAGCAATTCAGGGATTGATGGGAATTATTTGCTTCTGCCCTTTTGCTCCCAGATCATCCTTCCTGAATCTTGGCTGCTCCTTATTACCTGCAATCACATTTCCTGTTATAATGGTAGGGCAGTGCCTCATTTGCACAATGAATACTGGAAATGGATTTTAAAGCATTGTAGAGCAAAGCCAGAAATTCCTCCTGCAGGGGAGATGGTCAGTTGACAAGTCTGTGAATTATATAATAGAATCTCCTTTTACCTTCCTTGTAAAATATACCAGTATATCAAAAAACAATGGGCTTTTCTTCCCAGTTTGTTTGGGATCATACTGGCATTCTCCTGTACTTTGGGGCTGTGGGATTAGAATCATGTATAATAGCTTTGTTTTCCCCCGGCTGGGTTTGTGATGAAGTTGTTCTGATGGAAACAGTTAGTTAATTCTAGAGGATCTGCACACGCTTGCTGAGCAGAGTACTTCTACCTTAAATGGTCTTCCATGCTGTGGGAGAGAGCTTCTGATGCGTCAGTCACAGTGATAATGTCATAGGATTGGAACACCAACTTTGCCTGTTCACGCCGCCTCATGGCCTGGAGAAGTCTGTTTCAGTCTTACTGGCCTGTTAGACGCGATTAAAATGGATCTGCAGGCTCTGGGGTCTTTGGATAGGTAGCCAGAGGCCTATCAATTGCAGGAGATTCAAAGATGATTGCAAATGCAGTCTTAGGGACACTCCCTGAGGCACTCACGTACCATTATGAAAATTCAGGTTCTCTACTTATGATTTCTATACTTTTCTGCATATATGTTATATTTTAGTGAAAAAGACTTTCTTAAGAAAACAAACCAACCATAGTTTCTACCTGCAAGAAGATCACCTGGTGGAGATATTCAAATAGAAGATCATACAGTCAGCTTAGTGCCAGGATTAAGCAAGGCATATTATGGGAGCACAAATAAAAGAAATAAACTCATTTTTGGGGGAGGATAGAGGAAAACCAGAGAGAAGGTTTAAATGGGATTTATCATCTTTTCCTGGCTTCCTCCATATAACATTAGGATTTATATGAAGAACCAGAGTAAGTGGGTTCAATCCTGGTTCTGTGGTAGCGTGCTTGGAAGTTAAAATATGCTTGGAAGATAAAATATTGTCTTAAAAAGCAGAAAATATATTTAAATATCACCCTCAGGGAGTTTGTTGATGGTTGTCTCTCCAGACCTGTCTCACTGTTGGCGTGGATAACTAGATTGATGAATGAGTAAGAGCTGAAACATAAGACTTTGTGTTTCTCATCAATGTATTGTGTTATTGTGTAATATTTAATATTATTAAGAGCTGGCAATGGCCCTGTGTTGGAGGAGGGTAGGCTGTGTTTGTGTAAGAGCAGTGAGAAAGTAATGGCTAAAAAAAGTTGCTGTCTTCATTTAAAAAAAATGTTGCCAGCGGTTGGGTGCAGTGCCTCTGTAATTGCAACACTTTGGGAGGATGAGACCGAAGGATCACTTGAGGCCAGGAGTTCAAGACCAGCCTGGGCAATATAGTGACACCTTGTCTCTATGAAAAAATAAAAAATTAGCCAGGCATGGTGATACATGCCTGTAGTACCCACTACTTTGGTAGTTGAGGCAGGAGGATTGCTTGGGCCCAGGAGGTTGAGGCTGCAGTGAGCCATGGTTGTGCCACCACACTCCAGCCTGGGTGGCAGAGTGAGATACTATTTAAAAAAAAAAAAAAGAAAGCAATGTGGCTGGTGATAAGAGATTTATAGTCTAATGAGACACTAAGTCATTTTATCTTACGGAGTTTTGCTCTTGTTACCCAGGCTGGAGTTCAATGGCGCGATCTCGGCTCACTGCAACCTCCGCCTCCCGGGTTCAGGCAATTCTCCTGCCTCAGCCTCCTGAGTAGCTGGGATTACAGGCATGCACCACCATGCCCAGCTAATTTTCTGTATTTTTAGTAGAGACGGGATTTCACCATGTTGACCAGGATGGTCTCGATCTCTTGACCTTGTGATCCACCCGCCTCAAGCCTCCCAAAGTGCTGGGATTACAGGCGTGAGCCACCACACCCGGCTGTCATTTTATCTTTTCTTCATAATGAATGAACAAAATTGTAATAGGCAATAATTAATATAGCAAGCATGGCAAGGTGGTATAAAATGAATTTCTCTGCTGTTAAGTACATAGAACTCAGAAGGAACTGATGGATAGGTAATGGAATCAATGGGCCATTGGAGTTGTTAGAGTAGATAATACCCAAATTGGTCTTTGGACAAACAGGTTGGAACCAGACTTGAACATGCATAAGAAGTATCTTGATAACAGTCCCACCCCCGGATTCTGTGGGTCTGAGGTGAGGCCTGGGGTTATGGATCTTCACAAAGAGGTTTAGTTGTAGGTGGTTCAGACAATACCATGAGAAGTGATGACTAGGAGTCTTGGTAGGGAGAGAGGGCAGGATTGGTGGAAGGAAAATGCTTGGAAGAAAAAATAATAGCATTCAGTGGTGAAGAGGCAAACTCATTCCTGAGACAGAAAAAGAAAATTCACCGAGAAGCAGCAAATGTGGCAGGCAGTTCCTAGCACTGGAGGGACTGATGGCAAAATGGGTCATGTCAGTGGAGCCTGTTACCCATGGAATGCTACAATCTATAGCTAATGTTCTTATTTGCAGTTACCTTCAGAATGAAATCAATATTTAAATGAAAATATCACTCTTGAATAATTTGCGCCTTAACATGTGGACGCTGGAACATACCCTCAAGATTATCTTCCTGTTCAATCCTGTCATTTAAGAGAGAGGAATGGGAGGAAGTAACTTGTATGGGGTCAGCGGAGATTTGGCTGAAATTCAAGTTTTCCTGATAAGTCATAAATGCTTATTTGCTTATTCATCAAACAGTTTTTAAGCACATCCTCTAAACATCAGTCCTGGACTAGACCCCGGGATCCTGCTGAAAAGAAGAGAAAAATCAATATAGCCATTGCCTTTGGGAGTTTACAATCTAATGAAGGTGTCAGTTGTAGAACAAGTATGGGAATTTTTCCTACAATGAAGTGTATTCCCACGCTGCCAGTTATATATGGCAGGGTTGTATTCCACAGACTCCCCTTCTGAATATATTTTATTGACATGAGGGCCCAGGGTACATGATGGCACACGACGAGCCACACAGCTTTCTGTGCAGCTGCATTGTTTGAGTGGCAGCTTGCTAGTTGGCCCTGAGTTCTTTCATTGAATGCAATCTGCTGTGATTTATTTGGATCAAGTACAGCAGTGCTTTTTAAACTTTAATTTGCAAGGCCATCACCCAGGGCTCTTGTTAAATGCAGATTCTGTGGGTCTAGAATAAAAACTGAGGTGCCCTGCATTTCCACCACACTCCCAGGGTTGCTGATGTTGCTAGCAGGTGAGAACCACACTGACTAGCAAGAGTGTAGATACATGGAGATAGCAGACGTTTTTTGGGTCACTGAAGATCTCCTAAATTGAGATCAGTTTGGTTTTTGTTAGTGCTGATCAACTGATTTGTATTTTTTCAGCTGATAATCACAAGGCCTACTGTATATAGCAGCTTATAATAACAAGGTGCATTATAACTACAGAAACACCTTTGCTGTTGAAATTTGTCCAGAAAAACAACTTTATGATGGAAAGTCCTGTCCTCTGTAACCTCTAATTCTTTTTTACCTCACTGAAAAAAGGATAACATCATTTTGGATAAAACAAAATTTCTTGACTTTGCCAACTGTCACAAAATAGCAGAACAGACTGTAATTACAAGTGTGACAAACGTGATAAAGGAAATGAGGCTGGGGTGTCTAGATTGGGGTCCTCTAACCACAGTTATTTGGACAGAGGCCATTTGATTTCTTGTTCTGCTCTCCCCCCACCTCAGCCTTACATTACTGCATAAGGTAGCGTAGGCTGGCACAGAAAATCTTGAAGGATAATTGCATTTTTACCTGAAGCTGATCCAACAACCAATGCCAGTGAAACTGTACATTCTATGAGCATCTTGAAATATTAGCCCTTCCAGCTCATAGTTTGTTTATAGCAAGCAAAAAGAGAAAAAGGATTAGTTTCAGATTGCTATAATGCTTGACACCATTGGGCTTTTTAAAGGTTGTAAGTGAATAAATTGAGCTCCTGTGTAGGCATGTTTCTTTTTAAAAATGGTTTGATATGAGGTTAAAAATGAAATTATGTAAGATTCTATAGAAAACAGTTTTTTTTCTGCCACTTTTTAATTTTTTGGTTTCTAGAGTGATCCTTTTTCCTGTGTTTTCATTTGAGTGGCAGTATCAGAGAATGCAAAAATCATAGCGGGGAGCAGTTCAGTGTGACCTGCTGAATTAATTTCCTTCCGTTGTGTATTGGCCTTTACATTCAAATGAGGAGTTGTGTGTCTGACAACAAAGTTGCTATTCCAAGTTGCTTTGCCAGTGAGAATTTTTATTGTTTTATATTGATTTTTTTTTTTTTTTGGTGCCAGTGGGAATTGTGGACCTCATGATATCTCACAGCCAGAAGGGACTTTGGTATTTACCCACCAAGTGGTCCTGTGTTCTGTGGTGGGCTTCTTCAGTGTTTGGGTTATGATTGTTCATAGAGCCACGTGCTCAGTGATCCTCCAACCAATGTTTGTGCATGAGATCTAAACGTGGTTGGCGCGCTCACGATTGCCATACCGAGTTTCCAAAGAACAATGAAAGAGTGGCAAATGACTGCACTTCCAAAAGTTGTTCTTATTGTTTATTTTAAATTTATTTTAGATTTTATCATGTGTGAACATACAGCCCTTACACTGGTCCATGTAGACATATAGCAAATGAAGTAAACAGTGAGCTTGTCATTTCTTTAATCTTGTCATTCTGAGGCTTCCAAAATACTGAGCAGAACAAAAATTCCATTGACCCATGTGATATTGCTGATTTTGCTTGTTACTCCAAGGCTTGGCTGTTGTGACTTGAACATTCTGATACAAAGAAGCATCATTTGGGCATTGACTTTACATAGTAAGCCCAGGGTCACATTGCCTGGGTCTGAGTTCCATCAGCTGTGTGATGCTGAGATTACTTAACCTCTTTCAGCTGCAATTTCTTCTTGTAAAAGATGTGTTGTTCTGATGATGAAATGATATTGTAAAGTACATACATAGTACCTAGAACATTGTTAGCACTTAATTGTAGCAATACAATTGAGCATTTGCTGACCCCTGTAAATATTAGTTATATAATTATGATTATAATTTCTTATTAACATCAGTAAATATTCCTAAATACTTAGTATGTATTAAATGGCTTAATATGTATATATGCGTAACGTATGTTATACAGCTTATTATAATCTATTTTGATGTAGATTCTGTAACCTGATTAAGAGCTATCTTTGTGGAAATTCATTTTCTCCTTGCAGGTTAAATGGCTCTGAAATTGCTGGTTTCTGGCTTTGCTTAGAGAAAGGAAATATTGGTCAATCAATCGCCAGTTGAGTGTATCCATCTTTGGTGGTTTCTCTTTAAATAGAAAGTCTATAACATCTAAGTTCGTTTCGGTAGGAAAATTCATTTTAGACAGTGTATTGAGCCAGGTTTTTGTTTGTTTTAATGATAGAGAATTGAAAATTGGCATTCTCAGATGGCATTATAGGTTCTTTCTGGTACTGTTTGAATCAGGGTTAGACAGATACTTTGTGGGAGTGTTCTCCTTCATTGCATTTTCTTTAACGTATATTCCTATCCCCCAAAGATTCCACGTATGTTATATCTGTATTGTACAATTAGATCTAACTATATTTTGAATGGGAAATTCAGCCATTAGAAACCTTTAGTATTATTTTTTTGACGCATATGTGATTCAAGTGTCCCTGATGGAGGATAGTAACATCAAGCATTCAGTAGTGAAGAGGAAGGTTAAGTTTTAGGTTAGATAAGGAATTGTCTGGCTTTTGGATCAGACAAATGGTTCTTAAATTTAATTCATCCAGCCATTCCTTATGACCCACATCACACTCTCGAAAGGGGGGCTAGAACTCCACAAATTCCCCATATTTTGTTTTGTAAGAACTGCCAAGCCAATTGTTCAAATTAGCCTAGTCATCTAATCTTCTAATGTCCCTGGCAGGAGAACAAGTGTTAGAGGGAGGTGACAGATGAGCAGCAGAGAGCTTGCTGTGCCTGTGTTCTGCAGCTCACTGGTAAAGCGTGTCAAGGATGTGGCTTTCGCCTTGCTGTCCCAACAATTTCATAGTTGCCCACTACTGTCCTTGCCCCAACCTCTTGCAGGGCCAGAGTTTCTGTTGCTGAGCCCATTAGAACAGACCCTCAGTGGGCAAGCCACAGGGACTGTACTGAGCATGCCCAGTCCTTCTCCCAAACCTGCCAAACACTGAATGGGGCCCACCTCTGGAGGAAGAGGGATACAGTGGGGGCATAGGGTGAGTGGCACCCTTGAGCAGATTCCTTCACTAAGAGTAACATCAGATGGGAGGAGTGCAGGTTTCCACCTCTGAGCAGCCAATATTTCTTCTGTAAGTACCAATTACATCAAGTGCCAGAGCAGTTAATTAAACTCTCTACCTCTGAACTCTGTAACTCGTAGGACTAAGTGTGTTGACTTGGGACATAAACCTATCCTGACTCCTCCACATACGAAATTCAAACCTTTCAGAATAAAATACCACTTGTTTCATATACTGTTAAAAAATTCCAAATAATTCCCCCAGGAATCACTTACAAGGAACCCATATCCACCCTGACAGCCCAGCCATCTTGGATAGTGTTTTTGCTCAGGCAGCATGAGCAGGGTAGAGGAAGACTGGGAAAGGTCAGCATCTTGTGTGCTGCAGAGAGGCCCATGAGAGCCTTGTCCTCTTCAGAAGGTGGCCTGCGTGATGAAACACATCTATGCTGATGCTGTGGTGCTATGCTAGTCGCTGTCCTGAGCATCACTCCCTGACGTAGGGTTAAAAACTCCCAGGAAAGGCTTCTTTGTTGTTCTCAGACCAGTATGGTGTATGGTAGTTGCTTTTACATCAGTTTTAGGTGGCTTGCCATATTCTCCGTGAGCCTCTTTTAGGAATATTTGGGATGGTAGTGGTAATCTATATTGGGAGCCATCGCGACTCAGTATTAAATGAGCCTGGGACAACAAGCAACACCCACCCCATTACAAGTTTTATATGAAGCAAACATCTATTTTTGCTTTGTGCAGATTCCACTGTATAAAGTGCTAAAAATAACCAAATGCTCAGAAACCATTTGTAATGCAAAAATGACTAGGGGGAACCGTGTTGTTTTCTGCCCTGGTTATAACTAAATAGGATACGGCAGGAATTGTGCCCAAGAACTAGTTTTGCAAGGTCGTTCTGAGGCTTTTCTAGTGTTGGAGGGACCTACAGTTGTCCCTGTGGACTCAAAATGTCATCTTGCCCACACAAACTGTTAAAATAATTTAGACAGGCTTTTTTCTCTTTTATTGCTTTAAAACAGATAATCTATTTGGGTCTTGAAGATTTTGTGAGCTTTTATTTTAGGATTTGTTTGTTTGTTTTAAAAGGAAATGGAAATAAATAGTTCACAGGTGAGGGTAACCAAAAGATAGGGTTGTTATGCCTTTTAAAATTTCAGCACATTTCCTAATACTGCCTTCATTTCTTAAGCCATGCTATGCATGGGACCTGAATACTCAGTGCCCCCATACTGGCCTCAGTGTTGTTACCAAGAAGAGCATTCGCCAGTCTTATCAAACTGGCATCAGAAATCAAGCTGTGAGCTCAGAGGTCAGATACCTTTTATTTTTATCAAGTAGGCAATTTTCCTCTCCCCTTAGCAAATAAGCTTTGGGATCTAGACTCCTTGGAACACGCCAAAGGAACCACTGGTTAATTTAATGCCTAGAGGCTACATTGCTGCTGTGTCTATAGGAAAATGTCCTCCCCCACCCCCGCCACCCCAGTCTGAGTATGTTGAGGAGCCAGTTGACAAAATTGTTAGTGTGCTGTGAAGGGACGGATGGTCACCTCCTCCTCTCCCCACGCATCCGCGTGTATGCATTCAGCTTGTTCTCCTGTGTGGGTGTGAAAATAGGCATGGTCTTGTGTGCTTCTCTATTCTGCTGAGATTTGTGTTATCATCTCCACACTTCAAGGACAAAAAAAGATCCGAGATGATGAATGGTTGACCATGTCGCATGAAAAGGAAGTGGATAGAGGGGACTCATTCTGGAATGGACCAGCAATTGACTGGACAACATGTTCTTTTCTAAGCCTCTTTAACCCTTTTAATACATCTCTCTATGGCTGTGAAAGTGTCTTACCATCTGTTAGATTTTTCTGGGAGATGATTAGCTTTCAGAAACCTAAATAACTCAAGGAAGTGAAAGCAATACTAGACTTTCTAGAAAAATGTATGGAATGTGTTCTCCTTCTTCCAGCTCTGTGCGTGCTTCAGGGAAGCTGCTGCCTCTGCTGTAATATGTCTGTGCTCTTTGGGCTGGTGGCAAGTTGTCTGAGAACTGCAGAAGACAGTGGTGAAATCTAAACCAGAATCCGAGGCAGATAATCCTTACCCACTAGCCTTGACTTTAGCAACCTTCCTCTCCAGTATTTATTTAAAAATTTCTCAAGATATACAAACTCTTGGCATAGAGGGGGAGAAGAAGATTTCTAAAAAATTAACCCATTTTTTTTTTATAAGGGGGATTTGCTACAACAGGAAATTGGATTTGGACCTTCTTTGGAAGCAAAAAAATACAGCTAAATATACGTTTAAATGGTAGTAGTCTCGTAAATATTTTCGCTTTGAAAAATGAAAATTCATTGTGTCATTTTATGATAATATCCATGTTACATCTGAACTTCATGCTCTAAAGCTCTACGAATGTAGACTTGGAAAAAAAAGTTAGCGCTTTTCACTAACTTTTTGTTCCTCCCTCTCTAATCGTAGCATGGACACCCATTTCAGTTTGTGTTATGTGTTTTACAGGGGAATGTTTAGCAGCTTAGCAGGTTTGAAACTTCCGGAAGGTAGTTGCAGGGGCTGGGATGAGTGCATTACAGGCCTCTCCTTGGCAAAATGTTTTTCCGTTTGTAGTTTCTCAGCGTTTTCTCTTGCTATGCGCAATCCAGGCTAGTGGAATTGAGATACTCACATTTCTGTCATCCAGCTGGCTAGTTTTAGGAAAGATACAGCTTGAGCCTGTTCCCCCTTGGCTTTTAGCTTTCACTTGCCTTATTTGGTAAAGCTGGGGGTTCATTTTTCCTGGAAAGGGCTGTTTGACCAGTTTCACGGACTATTTCCCACTTCCATCTAGTTCTGAGCTGGGAACTTGACCTTGCTTGCAGCACTGTGGTATCTGATTTGAACTAGGGCAGTGGCAGGATTGGGGTGCCCCGAAGAATTCTCACCGTCCATGGCTGGTGATGATGTACTCCTCACTAATGAGATGTTTACACATCAGATACATAGTTCAGTAAACTTCTTTGAGACTAGGGACTCACAAAAGATGCTGACTTTTTTACCTTGTCCAAGGGCCCGGAATGGGCATGTCTTTCTTGATTTTCCCAGGATCTTGGTATTTAGATTGCCTTTTTCCCAAGTATCCTTTTCATTTCTACCTCTTTGAAGACTTTTTCTTATCCCTTATAAGGAACAGATAATTTTGCTCACATCGAAGTTGCGCATGCTAAGTTTTAATGGACCTCATAGTTTATTATTCTCTTAAGTACCTCCTCTGATGTCATTTATAGGGAAACTTATTCTTCTCATGTTCATTATATACGAAGTCATGCTCTCAGTACCCACCTCGCCCTCCTCTTGCCCCCCAAACCAACTGGAATCCAGAATCCTGACAACTTACCCTTCTCTGGTTCCTAAGTAGCATTGTTTTAAAAATAATTAGCCTAAGTTTTAAAGAGATGGGAAGGTATGGCTTATTCTTTGGAGCTTATATTTGTTTTGTGTCTTAGCCTAAAAAGGAAGTTTGTAGGCCCCGTAGTCCTCAGAAAGATAGCTATATTCTTTCTGACAAAAGGTGGGAATGGGGAAGCGGGGAGGAGAGGAGAGGAAGCGAGGTTGATGTAAGGGAATCCTTCGTTCTTTGCCCAGAGAGCTTTTTTTTTTTTTTTTTTTTTAAGTAAAAGGAAGTTGAATTTATTAAGAGTTTGGAGGGAGGGGGCTGAAGGAAATGCTTTTCCCTCCCAGAATGCGGAGGCTGCCACTCAGTGGGAGAATTAGTGAAGCTCCGGAACTCACTTTCATTTTCAAGAGCCTGTTGGTGGAGGCTTTTTCTGTCTTTGGCTTTGCTTCTCCCTTCCAGACCTGCGTGGCACAGAAAGACCCCTGTTCATCTCCCTTGCCTTGCAGTTCATTTTTGGAGTGTGTGTGTGAAATTAAGGGACTATCCCCATCATAGGAGATGAAGCAAATTAAGAGACAAAATGAAGCAAATGAAGAGGCAAATAAAAGATATCTTGAAATTGACTGGGTGGAGGGAGAAAAGGAGAAAAACAGAAGGATAGTCTTTGAATGTGAAACTCCATAATGAAAACTGACTTGCCCATTGTCAGCGTGTATTAGTGGTCTACCCACATCAGTGAGAGCTGTTGAGACCCACCCTCTTAAGGTCCTAACTGTGCCCAGCTGTCCCTGCCTGGGCAGTTGTATTGTCATCTGGATACTCAGTTCAGTCCCATCTCTTCTGGGTATTTCTCTTTCCTCTTTAGAAGATAACTAGCAAATTTGAGAAGATTCAAAGCATTATGCTAGGTATGTTATGAACCAATTTGCCTAATGCTGGGCCAAGCACAGAAACCCAACCAATTATCTCTCTATGTTGGATATACAGGAATGTTCTGATGTAACTGCCTTAAGTCATTCTGCATCAGGGAGTTCTGTCTCTCACATGGACTTAGTTACCTGTCCTTATCAGTCCTGGTACTTATAACTCTTTGTCATACTAATAATGATTATTACTACTACTAACATGCACTTTTAAAAGAGTTTTTATTTATTTATTTTGAGACAAGGTCTCACTCTGTCACCCAGGCTGGAGTGCAGTGGCATGATCCCAGCTCACTGCAACCTCTACCTCCCAGAATCAAACAATTTTCCTGTCTCAGCCTCCCCAGTAGCTGGGATTACAGGTGCACATCACCATGCCCAGCACATTTTTATATTTTTAGTAGAGATGGGGTTTCCGCCATGTTGGCCAGGCTGGTCTCAAACTCCTGACCTCAAGTGATCCACTTGCCTCAGCCTCCCAAAGTGCTGAGATTACAGGCGTGAGCCACTGTGCCCAGCCTAACAAGCACTTTTAATACTTACATTGCACCTGGTCTGTTCTGAAAGCTTTACCCATTTCCACCATACAGCAACACCATGAGGCTGGTGCTGGTCATATCCTTGGTTTACTCTTGAGGAAATTGAGCCTTAGGGGATTAACATGCCCAAAGCCACACAGTTAGCTAGAAATGCTAACTCTGGCAGTCTGACTCTAGAAACGGCCTGACCGACTGCTTTGCTATCCTGTCTCTTACTGCTGTTTAAGTGACTATCTGGAGGCAAGTAGCCTTGAATGCTTTTGTTTTTTGAGACAAGGTCTTGCTCTGTCACCCAGGCTGGAGTGTAGTGCCATGATCATTGCTTCCGGTAGCCCTGACCTCCCTGGCTCCAGTCATCCTCCCACCTCAGCTTCCTGAGTAACTGGGACTGCAGGCACTGACCCCATGCCCAGCTAATTTTTTAATTTTCTGGAGAGATGAGGTCTCCCTGTGTTGCCCAGGCTGGATTTTTTTTTTTTTTTAGTACAACTAGTCTCTGGAGCTCATGGTACAAGAGCTACCTAGATTAAATGCATATTGGTTCATTTGGTGATTGCTGTTTCTTACATAAGGCCACATCTTTGCCCTGCCTTGTTGCTGTGCTTTCTTTTAAACTTCCTTTCACTTGTTACCTTATTGTGGTTTTCTCTGACCATTGTTCACATACCTCATAGGCATGTCTCAGACCTGCGGGTCCTCTAAGGCATTGATTCCCAAGCTTGATTGTACTTTAGAATCACCTGGGAGAGTGAAACAGTTATATTCCCTGGCTCCATCCTTGCAGTTGGTATAAGAGTTGGGAATAAATATTTTTTACATTTCCCTGGAGATTTTGATGACCAGCTTGCTTTGCTTTAAGGCAGAGTTTCTCAAACTTTGCAGGTGTACTACATGATCTTGTTAAGAGGCAGATTCCAAAACAGTCTGATATCTGATCTGCAGTTAGGTCCAAGGGCCAGTGTTTCTAACAAGCTCCCAGTACTGCTGATGCTGCTGGTTCATACTTCTCATGTTTTTTTTTTTTGTTGTTGTTTGTTTGTTTGTTTGTTTGTTTTGAGACAGAATCTCGCTCTGTTGCCCAGGCTGGAGTGTGGTAGGGCAATCTTGGCTCACTGTAACCTCCGCCTCCTAGGTTCAAGCAATTCTCCTGCCTCAACCTCCCCAGTAGCTGGGACTACAGGTGCACATCATCATGCCCTGATAATTTTTGTATTTTCACCATGTTGGCCAGGCTGATCTCAAACTCCTGACTGTAGGTGATCTGCGTACCTTGGCCTCCCAAAGTACAGGGATTACAGGCATGAGCCACCATGCCTGGCCCACACTCCTCATTTTGAGTAGCTGGGGCCCGGACTGCGTATCTTGACTGTACTCTCTTACCCTTTGAGTCTGTTTAGTGGATTGCATCTCACATTGGCTGGCATTTGTGGCTTCCAACAACCTACTGGAGGTAACTGACCACAGGATAAAGTGAGAAGAAGGAGAAAAATGGGAAGATACTGAAAGAGAAACTGTCTCAATTTGGGAAGGACTTGTTAAGAAGACAAGCATTGTTAATTAGTAGCTTAGTATCAAATCTTTGTCACTGAAGGCTGCAAATCATGCTTCCTGGAGTCTTGTTAAAGACAGCTTCTGCAGAGGTTTTTAACACCTCTCATCTGACTTTTGTTAAATAGCCTGCTGGAATCCAAAATAGAAGCTGTGTAGGGAGATTCTCCCTAAGCATATTTTAGCTGCCAAGCATGCTCTGTTAAGGCTGTATTGATTTTTTCCCCCCTCTTGGTGTGAAATTAGTCATATAAAATCACAAAGCCCTCTAAGACATTTGGTTCCATCTGACGCTTGATGCTTGGCTGTCCGTTTGAGTACCCCCACAGAGGGATCCCCAGAACTTGCAGCCTATCAGAAGCATTAAGAGTTTAAAAAATGATTTTCTGTTATATAAGAAATAGGTGCATATAGTCTCCTCATAGGTCTTGCTGCAAAGATTTAAGTCTCCTTGTTCTCTTCCTGACCCTAGAGCTAGCTATTACCAGAATGCTCTGTAATCTTGCAGACTTTTTTCTTTGCATGTACTTATATAGTTACATACCTGTTTTTTTTTAAGTCTGTTAGTGGGGTATATTTTAATATTACAGTGGGTTTGTAAACCTGTATTCAAAGCAACTGTGAAGTCATTTTCTAATTTGGCTTTGCAGACGCAGTTCTCTGCCGGTCCTCCAGAACTTCCTCTGCTGTTCCTTCTGGATCTTCCTCATTCTCACCTCTAAATGCTGGCCTGGTCCTGGGCTGGTCCTGAGCTTCATCCTTGGCTCTCATCTCTGTGTTCACTCTCTAGATGATCTCATCCAGTCCTCGAGGTTAAATGTGCTGATGACTAACAGATTTGTTTCTCCAGTGCCCATCTGTCTCCTAAGAGCTAAATGTGCATCTCCAACTTTCTAAGTGACACTTCCACTTGAATGGGCTTCAAAGGCATACTAGACATAATCTGTCTCCAACTGGCAGTGTCTCCCTGCCTCAAACCTGTTTCATCCCTGGTCTTCCCCGTCTTGATGTATGGTGACTGTTTTGGCTTGTAGTGTCCTGATTCCTCTTTCCTCCCTCATACGTCACATCTTAGCCATCTGAGGCCAGTCTTCTATGCCTTCAGTTATATTCCCAATCTGCCTACTTCTCACCACCTAGTCTGCAGCCCTCATTCTGCTCTAAGCCATCATATGTCACCCAGGCCATTGTTTCCCAGAGTTATTTGACTGGACCTTATAGCAAGAAATTTATTTCAGCTGGGCATAGTGCCACTAGGCTGTGGCCCCAGCTTGGGAGGCTGAGGCAGGAGGGTTGTTTGAGCTCAGGAGTTTGAGATCAGCCTGGGCAACATAATGAAATGCTGTTTCATTGTGTGTCAAGAAAACATACACACAGGTGTGTATACAAAACTGCAACCTAGGAGACATATATAAGCAAAAGGTTCACAAAGCAGTACTTACCTTTATTGTTTGCAGTATACTCTGATATTTCATTCTCTTATTTTGTGAAAAAAAAAAAACAAATGGTGGTTGAGGCCCACTTAATTCATTTCATGACCCAGTTTCAGCCATGATATGCAGCTTGAAAAACACTGGTTTGGATCCTTATATTTAAGGTGATCTGTGGAGCCAGCAGCATTGGCATTAACTGGGAGCTTTTTAAAAATGCAAATCTCAGCCCCTCTCCTGGCCCACTGAGTCATAACATGTGTTGGAGGAGATGCCCAGGTAATTTGCATGCAGTTGCAGTGTGAGTGTCACTAGTCTGGAGTGACTGCTGTGGCCTTCTAGTAGTGAATCTGTTTGTTTGCAGCCCTGATGGCTCATAGTCTTTCTACCATGGGTGGAGCTGGAGTGGTCCTTAAAAAGCCATTTGGGTCTTGCTGTGCCTGCTTTAACCAGCCTCCCACCTCATGTGGAACAGAATCAAGCCAGGTTCTCAACCGTGGATGGCTGCTCACTAAGATCACCCAGCGGAATTAAAAAACAAATGAAAACGAGCAAAACAAAACCTCATGTCTGGGATATATTACAGACAAATTGGGTCAGAATCTCTGAGTATGCAGCCAGAATTGAGAACAGCTGTTTGAGAAGATGAGGCCCCTGCCTGCCTCTGGAAATGGGACCTATTGAGGGCTCTCCTGGCTCATTCGACTCTAACCATACTGGCTGCTTTCCTGTTCCCTGCACACAGCAAACTTGTTTCTGCCCCAGGGCCTTTGTGCTTAATGTTCTTCCTGCCTAGAATGCTCTTTTGCAGGACTCATGCCCTCACTTGTTTCACGACTCTGCACAGTTGCCACCACCCCTGAGAGACCTCCGTGACCATCCTGTCTCACCAGCGTATCTCTTCAGCTGCTTTCTCCCTTTGTGTCTCTTCGCCTTGCTTTTTTCTTTTTTGTCTTCATTTCAGGTACTACTGTCAACACTATACGTTGTGTTGCTTTCTTACTTATTTATTCTTTATCTTTTCTCTAGAATTTAAGTTGCATGAGGACAGAGACCTTATCTGTCTTGTTGAGTGCTATATTCCTGGTACCTGGAACCCTGTCTGGCCATAAGCAGATGATGAATAGTATTTATGAGTGAATGAGAGTAGTCAGTGGTTGACTGTATTATGGTGTTTCTGGCTGCTTATAGCTGAGTTAGCCCTGGTTGGACAGAAGCAAGAATGCTTCATCCCTGGTAAACTATCAGTCTGGTCTTCTCCATGTATTTTGTTGTTATTTATAATAATAATTATATAATCATACATAATATATAATCATATAATTATTATTATTAGAGACTAGGACTTACTGTGTTGCCCAGGCTGACCTTGAACTCCTGAGCTCAAGCAATCCTCTTAAGTAGCCAGATCTGCAGGCACGCACCAGCATGCCCAGCTCAACTTGGGTTTTTCTGTCTTTTTTTTTTAAATCGTAGGTTTGGGGGTACATGTGAACCATGTGAAGATTTGTTACATAGATAAACGTGCCGTGAGGGTTTGTTGTACATATTATTACATCACCGAGTATTAAACTCAGTACCCAGTAGTTATCTTTTCTGCCTCTCTCTCTCCTTGCACCTTCCCCCTCCACAAGTAGACTCTGGTGTCTGTTGTTTGCTTGTGTTCATAAGTTCTTATCATTTAGCTCCCACTTACAAGTGAGAAGATGCAGTGTTTGGTTTTCTTTCCCTGCATTAGTTGACTAAGGATGATAGCCTCTAGCTCCATTCATGTTTCCACAAAAGACGATCTCATTCTTTTTTATGGCTGCATAGTTTTCCATGGTTTATATTTACCATATTTTCTTTATTCAGTCTGTCATTGATGGGCCTTTACGTTAATTCCATGTCTTTGCTATTGTGAATAGTGCTTCAGTGAACATAATTGTGCATGTCTATTTATGGTAGAATACTTTATATTCCTCTGGGTATATACCCATTCATGGGATTGCTGGGTGGAATGATAGTTCTGCTTTTAGCTCTTTGAGGAATTGCCCTACTGCTTTCCACGTTTGAACTAATTTACACTCCTGCCAACAGTGTGTAAGGGTTCCCTTTTCTTCACAATGTTGCCAGCATCTGTTGTTTTTGACTTTTTAATAAAGGCTATTCTCTGTGGTGTGAGATGGTATCTTATTGAGGTTTTGATTTGCGTTTCTCTAATGATCAGTGGTATTGAGCTTTTCTTCATATGCTTCTTGCCCAGTTCAACTTTAATTCAGGAAAGGGTATCCTTGTTTCTTCCCAGGGGAAGAATGTAAAGAGGAAAAATAAAAAATGACAGGATAACCTGCCTATTTTCCTGAAGCAACATGACTGTCTTCAAATTACCTGATCTTTGCCTTGAATTGGTTTTGCTTTTTTGATAGGGTTTGGAAGAGTTTTCATTTACCCTGGGCAAAAACATTTTTAAAGAGAAGCTTATGATCACTTGTAGTAGCTAAGATTTATATCAGAATGCTAAATATCAGAGATTATTCTGGCTTGGATTTGGAGGTGATGTATCGAATACATAATGGCTTGCTTCAACATGGTTGATTTTTTTTTAAGTCTTCATTTGGAGCAGTGTCAGTTTAACAGTCAGATTTGACATAACTGTGTTACATAATCAGACTTTTCAAGGATACAAATTGAAAGGGCTTTTCAGTTAGGTCTTAGAACTCCTTTTATTTTATATGCTCTGAGATCAGTCTTCCTGCTTTCGGTCTTCTGCCCTTGATTCATGTTTCTTCAGTAGGTTAATTCTGAGCTGGGGTTCTGAGGAATTCTTCAACCTAAAAGAGAACACACAGTAATGACTGTAATAACAAAATTGGGTGAGGGCAGGGAACTACATCAATTCTGTTTGAGAAGTATCACTAATGCCTACCTGCCATACCTGGGAATTTTAGTAAGCTGCTTGAGCAGTTGTGGTTCCGGTGTGAGATTCAGTCCTGCATACAAACTGACTGTCCTGTTTTATGTTTTGTGTTTAATAGCTCTCGGTCTCTATTATGCACCTTGTCTTTTAGTTCTAACACATTGGTGGTATTCATTGTATGTTAAACATTTGTGTCAAATTTTGCTCATTACATGTAAAATATACAGTCTTTGATTTATTGTGAGCCCATTTCTTTTCTTTAAGCAGAGTGAGTCCTCTTGTGTTCTCTTTGTAGCCTTTGTATTAATCATGGTCTCCTAGGGTACAGACAGCTGAAAGCTCTGCTCATATAGGAATTGGTTGGCTCCCATAACTGGTTGGAGCTCAGTGGCTGAAGTGGTGCTGTCATGTTTCCAGGGGCTGGACTTTGCCA
Source organism: Sapajus apella (assembly GCF_009761245.1). NCBI lineage: Eukaryota > Metazoa > Chordata > Mammalia > Primates > Cebidae > Sapajus > Sapajus apella. Next base: position 30,804,034 of record NW_022436963.1, read on the forward strand.
CCCTCTCCATGTTTCATCTTTGCTTTCTTCTGGGTGGGCTCCATTGTCAGGCAGTTTCTCCCTTTGTGATGTCCACACCGTCCTCTGCAACTCTGGATTTGCAAGCTCTTTTCAGCTATGTTAAGGGAAGGTGAATGTCTTGGCCTTGTTTCTCAGCTGGTTAAATCCCACCAACTCTGTAGCAATGAGTTCTTAGCACTTGGATGCCTCTTTGACCAGGGCTAGTCACAGGTCCACCTTTGGAGCAAAGAGATTGAGTGAATTCCATCCAAACCCAGGGTCTCTGAGTGGTGGGAGACTGGTTCCCTTGGGAAATAAGAGAAGTGTTATTGGAACAATGGGGGCTTGGTCTTAGCCGGGCACACCAAGACCAATCTCTGGTGTAATCGTTGGAAAGGGATCCATTGTCTGATAACTGGGGACCAGCTGTGTGCTGGAGAACTTGCTGGAAGTCAGGAGATTTCAGCTCTTCTTTTTGTGTGTGTGATTTAGAAATCCAAATACATTTTCACTAACTCATTGAACAACAAGATGCAGTGTGGATTTGAAGGAGATTTTAGTTCTTTGGATCATCGCAATGGCACTTGAAGCTATGTCTAACAATACCTATTTTTGGTACTTCACCTATTGGTTTCATGTGTAATATTTATTCTGAAGTTTCATGGACTTAGAGATGCCATTTCCCTTTGCTTAGTAACAGTTATATTTGTAAACAGGAGGCTTAGACAAGGTCATATTTAGCTCTAAAACTTTATGTTGTCATTTAGGCCACCCCTTCCATTTTCCAGAGGAAATACGACATTCCAAGAAGGCGAAAGATCAGAGTTGGTTGCATTTTATAGTTTATCTAAGAGCAGAATCTGGGTTGCATTTTATAGTTCATTTAAGGGCTAAGATTACAAAGGAGTGAACACAACAAGGGAGCTGGTGACAGATTGTTTTGAAGCCTTGAATTTGATTCAGAAACATAAATTCATCATTACGTGTGAAGTTCAGATGTTAACGCCTTGGAAGAATACAAAAACAATAGGGACCATGCTGTTCCTTGGGCATATAGACTACTATACAAGATAAAAGGCAACTGTGTTTGTTACAGTTCCGTTATAAGACAAGAGCAGATAAATACCAAACAGACTTGGATTATATACTGGGAGAGACCAGTGCAAAAGAAACTTGAAACATGTCAAAGACGCACAGGATAAGGTAGGAGAAGAAGCTGGAAATGTGAATTGAGTTCTTTTGATGGCTAGTTTAAGGAGCTCAGGACTTTATTCTTGGCAACGAGAGCCTTTGTTGATTTCTGGTTGGGAAAGGATCTGATTATTAGCGTTTCTGAAAGTCATTCCTACTGGAGAGCTGAGATAATTGGGGCCAGGGAGGCTACCAGGAGAATCTCTGTGGGAGATATGACACAGAAATTGCGGGGCTTCAACTTATGGCAGAGGCAGCAAGAATGGTAGAGGTGGCCATAGGTAGACGGTAGACTCTTTCAGGCTTATTTATTGGCTTGGGAGATACAAGTGAGAGAGATAAGTTGAAGGTAATTTAAGCATTCTTTCCTGATTTACCAGGAGGGGCCGTTAATCAAAACAGATGATTAGGAGGCATCAATTTGGGATGAGGACAGGGACCGAGAATGATGTGGTTCATATTGCACAGCCATGAGGCAGATATCAGCTGCCCAGATCCTGGAAGGAACCAGCTGAGGTATGAACAAATGTGGAAATATATAGTAGGCACTTAAGTTCTGGTTTGAAGTTCAGAAGAGAGGTCAGAGCTGGAAATGCTAATGTGGACATCTTCTGCCGAGAAGTTGCATCACTAAGGATTAAGTCTGGAGGCCTATAACGCAAATACAAATCACAGGGACTTAAAGAAGATGGCTGTTACGATGGATATGGTCAGGTCTGCCTGGACGCCCTGGGTTTTCCTTGTGTTCCTCTCTGGTTTTGTGGGCTCTTGTCTCCCATAGCTCAGGCCTCTCACTCATCACGAGAGGACTGCCCTTGGGCTGTAGAGCCACTTTGCCCTAAGATTCAGCTCAAAGTTCTGGGGAGTCTTCATCCCTTCCCACCGTCACCAAGGACTCACTGGTACAGAAGAGCAAAAGCTTCAGTAACCCAGTTTTAGGTCAAGGTAACGGGAGGCATGATTTGTATTTTGGAGTTCCTCACGAGGTCAGGCTGAAGTCATCCTCCTTAGAACTTTGCCTGAAATCCCACCCTGATGGGCTTTTCCCCCTTCCCTGTCTTGCTTCCTCTGTCTCCTTATGGGTTTATCCCAGGAGCACTTCCTTAATCAATCACTTGTATGTGAATCACTTGTTCCAGTGTCCCCTTCTGGGAGACCCAACTGAAGATAAAGATTTATTTTTATCTCAGGTAAATCAAGTCCTGATCTGGTGTGGCAGCTGTGTGACCAGTGAGAGCCAGGTCCCTTGCCTCTACTTTCTCATTCTTAGTATGTGCCTGTTCTCAGGTTGTCTCTTTATCATAAGGTGGCTACACTAGCTTCAGCCATCATGTTCACATTCCAGGAAGCAGAAGAGAGTAAAGGACAAAAGAATGCATCTACCCATCAAGGGAGCCCCCTTTAAACCCTTGGCCAACGCACCCTCCACGTCCCACTCCCATGGCCATCTCACTGACCACGGATATCTGCAAGTGAGTCTGGGAAATGCATAGCATTAGTGTTTTTAATCTGGGCCCGTTGTCATCTCCTATGACAAAATGGTCAATTACTAAGGAAGAAAGGTGGAATGAGTGCTGAGTAAGCAGCAATCTCTGCCACAAAAGTTATAACTGGAATTGAGAGTGTAGATGGCATCACCCTGGATGAGGAGGGGGAAGTTTAGCAAAATGGTTAAGGATATAGGTTCTGGATTTAGACCTGCTTTTCAAATCCTTCCTTCATGCTCATGTTTACCTGATGTAGGACTTGGGCCAATTACTAAGCCTCACTTTTCCCATCTGAGAAATAGGGTTGGTGAAAATAACTTGAAAGGTAGTCATGGGAATTTGCTGAGGCAAATATCATTATAAAATGTGTATTAGTCTGTTCTTGCATTGCTGTAAAGAAATACCTGAGTCTGGGTAGTTAATAAGAAAAGAGGTTTAATTGGCTCATGGTTCTGCAGACATACAGGAAGCATGATGCTGGCATCTGCTCAGCTTCTGGGGAAGCCTCAGGAAACTTTCAGTCATGGTTATTGAAAGTTTCAATCATGGTCATTGAAGGCAAAGGGGGAGCAGGCTCGTCTTACATGGCCAGAGTGGGAGCAAGAGAGAGAGGGGGGAGGTGCCACATACTTTTAAACAACCAGATCTTCGGAGAACTCACTATCATGGTAACAGCACTAAGGTGATGGTGCTAAACCATTCAGGAAAGATCCAGTCATCTTCCACCAGGTCTCACCTCCAACATTGGGAATTACATTTCCACATGAGATTTGGGTGGAGATGCAAATCCAAACCATATCAAAACTCATAGTCTTAGCATAAGACCTGGTATATATTACAGTTAATTTTGACCATTTTATGTATGAGGAGCTGGGATGTTGGCTTAGAGATGTTTTTAAGCCAGAGAAAGAGGAGACAGTGAACAGGCCTACAAGGACGGCAAGGCCAAGAGTAGGGGCTTGGGGGCTACAGGGAGGTGGATGCTTTGAGGGGAGATGATGAAGAAGGTCGCATGGCACCAAGACTGGGGAGGATGAGGTCTGAGAAGTCAGTTGACTGTAGCATTTAGGTCACTGATGGCTTTCGAGAGCATTTTGGTAGGTAGCATGGCAGTGGCAGAACGTTCTCAAGAAATCAGAAAGGCCAGGTATGGCTCTCATTTCATAGATGAAGAACTATGGTAATGGTATGTTTTTCTTTAAACCTGTCCTAAGTGCGCCCTGCCCTTCCACTCCCTCCACCACCTAACTGATGAAGGTGGTACCAGAAATGAAATCAGATCCCCTGATTTGTGGGGGCCTTGCTGTGAATGCCAGCAGCACTTACAGTATTGTGATACATCCAAATTACAGACAAACACAGTTCTCAGAAGTTGTCTGAATTTCAGAAAGCTCTGCATTTCACCAGGCTTGAGTTGCTATCTATATCTGTATTTCAGGTAAATTTCTACAACAGAATTTCCTCATGAGCCAAGAATTAAGCAAAAGCACTTTAGAGTTTGCTGTAAAGGGTCTGTCTTTATGGTAAAAAGCCAAAGCCATAAACAAACAGATAAACTCTTTCCATGAGTTTTTCTTTCCTGCTTTTAAAGTGTTTGTTTTTAGAAATGTTTATGTTTACTCTATCATCTTTGGTTCAAAATCTTGGACTCATTAGCTAAGTGAAATAATAGTCTGTCCACCATAGGGGTGTTTGTTGCTTTATAAATCCCTTGTTTATAGGTAGCACGGTTGGAACGTGGGGTTTATTTGTGTTTCAAAAGGCTTACCAACTGGTGGTCACAGATGGTTTTTTTAGTTCTCTGAACCAGGTTGTTATTGTAGTAAAGGTATACAGTGTCACCTTTTTGGTTTGGGGTTGTGTGGGTTGTATGTCTGCCTCTGCTAGAATCCTTTTAATTCTGGTAGATGGAACCATCTTTCCTCCCTGAAATCTTCGCCTTTTGTGATCAGAGCTGCTCATTAGCTGCTGGTCTTCCCACAGTCACCTTTCATTTGTATATCCTGGCAGTGTTTAAACCCAGCAACTCCTCCATGCTCATTATACCAGGCAAGCCAGATGACACTCTCTCGGGGAATAGGAATGTGGTTGTAATTCATAGGAAAACAAGTCGGCTTCATGTTGTTTCTCTGGGTCAGTAAAAATACGTCACCTTTTAGAGGCTGGTATTTTTACCGTGTTGATATGTTAACGGGTTTGCAGCTTACTGTATATTCAGCAAGAATGAGTTAGGATTGTAGGGCATTGAGTGAGTACACATTTGCTCAGAGAGGACTGGGAGGAACGGAACTATGTGGCCCGTCTGGAGGGGTCTTCTTATTCACTGCCAGCTTCTTGCTGCCATGGAGAAATATGAGCCCACTGGTGCCAAATCCTGATTTATTTGTTTTGTTTGTTTTTTAAGGAAAAGATGTGGAGGTGGATTTGAGTGTGAAATTGCCTTCTTTTAAAAATAGTGGCAATTAATACCAGTCTGTTTAAAACATTGTGTAGGCCAGATAGAATGTTGTCTGTGAGCCGAATTTGGCTTGAACTCAACCAGCTGGCAAATTTTTCTTAAGGTAATGTTTTTCAAATGAAGCTACTATTAGTCCATTAAATATGTCCGGATGTGTAGAACAGTGAGCAAGGTTTAATGGGGATTTGGGTGTATGTAGGTGATGAAGACGTCATCTGAGCCCCCATTGCGCCTGTAGTGTGGTAGAGAAATGAGACAGTAATCCAGGTTGTATAGAAGTGCCCTAAGAAGGGAAGACAAAAGGGCTTTGGAATTTCCCAAGTTGGAGAGATGACTTTGGCTTGCATCACCGAGGAAAAGGGGCATTGGAATTCTGCTGTGAAAGAGATGAGGCAAGGGGGCACATTCTAGGCACCGAGGAGCGGGCATCAAATTGTAGAAATGAGAGAGAAAGCAAGCTGTGTTTTGGAAGTGGTCAGTGACCTGGTTTGGCTAGAGGTAAAATACTGGTTAACTTTGATCTGGAAACTCCAGCCTGGTGTGATGTGTGATCCTACTTAGCCAGTGTTCATTGCAGGCAACCTCTTAGTTTGGCAGACCATTCCTGGCTGTCTGGGCAGAGTTTAAAGTATACTGAGTCACAATGGTCTTCTGACTAGTGTTCATGCCTGAACTTGGTTTTGCAAACGTCTGTGGAGACCCATCCCGTGCACTAGGAGGTGGATAGTTTTAGAAGACCCAGATTCAGAGAGCTGGGTTGATAAGCCATCCTTCAGCTTTCTGCTGTGTGATTCTGTGATTGAGTGCCTACTGAGTCTTCTCTTCCCTGTGTCTTATCAGTTGGCACATGACGTGGGCTTTTAGCACCTATGCAAGGTCTAAGGGGCCTTGCATGGCTAAAGCTTCAGTGCGTCCTCCCAGTTAAAATTTGTACCATCCTTCCCCTCTCCACTGGTTGAAAGGAAGCAAATACTCTTCTGTGACCTATTATTGGCTTTTGTGCATGTCATATGGCAGTAATCTCTTTAACCAGGATGCATAATTCTTGAGTGTAGCACTTGGAGGAAACCCTTGTTTGAACAGAGAATTAAAAAATAAAGGCAGGCCGGGCACAGTGGCTCACGCCTGTAATCCCAGCACTTTGGGAGGCCGAAGTGGGTGAATCACTTGAGCCCAGAAGTTTTAGACCAGCCTGGGAAATGCAGTGAGGCCTCATCTCCACAAAAAATACAAAAGTTAACTGGGTGTGGTGGTGTGTGCCTGTGGTCCCAGCTACTCAGTGGGGCTGAGACAAGAGGATTGCGTGAGCTTGGGAGGTGGAGATTGCAGAGAGCGGTGATCATCCACTGCACTGCAGCCTGGGAGATGGAGTTAGACCCTGCCTTAAAAAATTCCGAAAAGTTTTAGGAAACATGGTTATCACTTCTACCTTTAAGATGTTCATAAAGCTGATGAGTTACATTAAAGGTTCTCTGAAGTCTTGCAATAAAGAACTTGTCCCAACTTTGCCCCAATGTAGTTTCCCAAAATTATACTTAAAAAATTTGGAGCTCAGAAAGGCACTATCTCTATGGACCTTCCTGTTGTGTGTGTGTGTGTCTGTGTGTATGTGTGTGTGTGTATGTGTGTTGAGAAGAGTTTAAATAGCTTTAATTTTTAGCTTCTAAATTGAGAACATTTTCCTGGCCTTTGTCAAATATACGTGAATGTTTGTGTGTCTTCTACGTAAAATGGTAGTCTGTGGGCTGTTTAGGAATTGCAATGTGGAGATGATGGTGTGAAGGGTAGAATTTGGGAATGTGAAGTTGATGGTAGACATATTCCTTGGAAGGTCAGGATTGTGTCACATGAGCTAATTTCCTGTCCGTCTAAGATTGATTCGCTCCCCACCCTCAACAAGGGCAACTCCCGCAGAACATCAGTGGCCATCACACAATGCAGGAATAGAGAAAGGAGGGATAACATGGGGAGAAATGCCAGATATAGGTGATGGGGAGGAAGGCAGCAAACCACGTTGCCATGTATGTACCTATGCAACAATCCTTCATGTTCTTCACATGTACCCAAAAACCTAAAACACAATAAAATGTATATAAAAAAATAAAAATATGAGCACTTAATTTGTTGGTTGTGTGAGGACAGCTCATGAAAGCACACTATGATTTTTGTGGTCTTCAGAGAAATTCATTCATTGTTAAGTTGCATTTATTCCTGGAGTAAATAAATTCTTAGTTTCTGGAATATTTTCTGAGTAAATATTTGAAGAATTCTGTTCTTTTGTTAGTGGTGTTGGGTTGTGGAGAAGGTTTCGTAGACATGAGTCACCTGTTAGATGTAAAGTGGAAGGAAACTCATAATTTATAGTCAACTGATTTTCAACATAGGTATCAATTAAATGGGGAAAAACATTCTTTTCAACAAGTGGCACTGGGACAACTGTATTTCCACATGTAAAAAAATAAAGTTGAGCCAGGTGCATTGGCTTATGCCTATAATCCCAGTACTTCGGGACGCTGGGTGGGAGAATCACTTGGGCCCAGGAGTTCGAACCCAGCTTGGGCAATATGGTGAAACTCCATGTCTACAAAAAAAAAAAAAAAAAAAAAAAAAAAAAAGCCAGGCATGGTGGCTTGCACATGTAGTCCCAGCTACTCCGGAGGCTGAAGTGGGAGAATCACCTAAGCCTGGGAGGTCGAGGCTGCACTGCACTGCAGCCTGGGCAATGGAGTGAGACACTGTCTCAAAAAAAAAAAAAAAATTGTTGAACACCTACCTCATACTGCATGCAAAAGTTAACTCAAAATGAGTCAAAGCTCTAAATATGAGAGCCAAAGCTATACACCTCCTGGAAGAAAATATAGGTATAAATCTTCATGGTCCTGAATTAGGTGACAGGTTCTTAATATAACACCAACAGCGTAAGCAATAAAAGAAAATTAGATAAATTGCACATCATCATCATTTAAAACTTGCATGCTTCAAAGGATATTATCTATGAAGAGATAAGTTATAGAAAAGGAGACAATATTTGCAAAATTTAAGATATGGGACTGGTATGTAGAATATATAAAGACTTCTCACAGCTCAGTAGTAAAAGACAAGTAGCCCAATTTAAAAATAGGAAAAGAATTTGAATAGGCATTTCTCCAAAGAAAACATATAATCGCTTCTTGGCCTTTTGGCTAAGATCAAGTGAAGAAAACATATAAATGGCTAATAAGCATATGCAGAAATGTTCAGTAACATTGGTCGTTAGGGAAATGCAAATCAAAATCACAGTGGAAAAATCCCTAGGATGGCTAGAGTGAAAAAGATGCACAATAATAAGCAATGGTGAGACTGTGGAGAAATTGCAACCCTTACACACTGCTGGCAGGATTGAAAATGACACAGCCACTTTGTAAAAGTCAGGCAATTCCTCAAAAGGTTAGACATAGAATAACTATATGATTCAGCAGTTTCACTCCTTAGGGAAATATCCAAATGAATTGAAAACATACGTCTCCATAAAAACTTGTACATGGGGCAGGTGTACCTGCTTATGCCTATAGTTTCAACACTTTGGAAGGCCACTGTGGGTGGATTGCTTTAGCCCAGGAGTTTGAGACTAGCCTGGGTAATGTGGTAAAACCCTATGTCTGCCTAAAAAAAAATTAGCCAGGTGTGGTGGTGTGCATCTGTTGTCCCAGCTATTCAGGAGGCTGAGGTGGGAGAATGACCGGGGCCCAGGAGGTCAAGGCTGCAGTGAGCTGACGTTGCACCACTGCACTCTAGCCTGGGTAACAGGAGCGAAACCATCTCAAAAAAAAAAAAAAAAAGGAAAAAACTTGGACTTAAACATTTATACCAACATTACTCATTATAGCCAAAAAGTAGAAACAATTCAAATGTCCATCAGCTAATAAATGGATTTTAAAAAGGGTTGTAGACACACGATGGAATATTATTTAGCCATAAAAAGGAATGAAGTGCCAGTGCATGCTACAATATGCATGAACCTTACAAAACCTCATGCTAAATGAAAGAAGCCTGTCACAAAAAGGTTACCTATTTTGCAATTCTATTTATGTAAAATGCCTAGAATTCATAGAGACAGAAACTAGATAACTAGGCTCTTGAGAGAAGAAGAGGAGGGGCATGACTGCTAATGGGTATAGGATGTTTTTGTAGGGGATGATGCAAATGTTCAGGAATTAGATAGTAGGGGTGGTGGTGCCAATCTGTGAATTTTAAAAAAACTGCTGAGTTGTACTGTGAATTTTGTTGGATGTGAAAAATATCTCAATAAAAATGACTACATATAAAAAATGTTCAAGCTTACAGGTAACAAAATATATGCAAATGAAACAGCAGACATCAAATAATAAAGCATCAACTTTTGAGTAAAACAAGTGAAAAAAGAGGTAAAGCAAGGAAATAAGGCCAGACAATTTTTGGATGACAGGTTTTTTTTTTTTTTTCATTTTGTTTCTTTACAGTCAACCATAACTTTTAAAATTATTTTTAAAATTCCAGCTTTTATTTTAGATTCATAAGGTACATGTGCAGGTTTATTAGATGAGTATATTACGTGATGCCGAGGTTTGGGGTATGAATGATCACTCAGGTTGTGAGCATAGTACCTAATGGATAGCTTTTCAGCCCTCACTCTGTGGTGCATATGCACCACGTTTTCTGTAACCTGTTCACTGTTGGTGGGGCACCTAGGACAATTCCACGTCTTTGCTATTGTGGATAGGCCTGTGATGAACATACAAGTACATGTGTTTTTTTGGTGAAACAATTTGTTTTCCTTTGGATAATATATAGTAATGGCATTGCTGACATGAGTGATAGTTCTAAGTTCTTTGAAAAATTTCCAAACTGCTGAACTAATTTACATTTCCACCAACAGGGTGTAAGTGTTTCCTTTTCTCTGCAACCTCTCTAACATCTGTTATTTTTTAATTTTTTAATAACTATTCTGCCTGTTGTGGGATGGCATCTCTCTGTGGTTTTAATTTGGATTTCTTCAGTGATTAGTGATGTCGAGCATTTTTTCTTGTGTTTGTTGACCATCTATCTGTATGTCTTCTTTGAAGAAGCGCCTGTACATTGGGTGAGTTTCCAAATGTGTCTGAGGATATGTTTTAGGCGAGGGATGTTTGACAGAGATCATCGAAGACTTATGTGCTGGGAAGGCTCTTTGGAACACAGTGATGCGTAAGATGCTGGACCTATGCTCGTGGGTGTTCGCAGAGTTGTGGAGGTAGGAGGGAGATCAGGTAGGTGGGATGGAAGTCAGGAGTCTATGCTGAGGCACCAAGACATAAAGAATGTTCAGTTCCCAAGGATGGGTCATAGCTGAAAAGTTGCAGCTGTATTACTTAGAGAGCTGTCTATGTGTCTCCTCTGCTTAGGGAGGGCTGGGGTGTCGTACTTCTGACATGGGATCTGTTAGGAGATGAGCTATCTAGCCGCATCGATAAGCAATGTAAAGGCATCAGTTTTAAAAAGGCTACTTTGGCATCAGTTTGCCTGAGCAAGGAATCCATGATTCTTTTATGGTCAGGCATGGGCCATGTGTGAATTAACTGGTGTGGGGTCCTCTTAGCTGGGAAGGGGTCCTGCATAGAGGAGAACCTAAGAGTGGAGCTCAGGATCTGCAGTAGCGGGGAAGGGCCTGTGACTGCCAGAGTAGAGATTGCCTGAAGAGGGAATGCAGAGAGGGACCTCTAGCAATGGCAGGCTTATTAGATTTGCTGAAGTTGATAGTAGTGCTGTGGTCATATCAGAGAATTGTCCTATTCTTAGCAAATGGATACTGAAATAAGGGCATGATGTACGTGACTGACTCTAAAATGGTTTAGGAAGTTATTTTGTATGTATGTATTAAATACACACATACAGAAAAAATAAAGCAATTGTGTCAAAGGTTAGCAATAGGTGACTCAGTGTAGAATGGTCTGCGTACCATTACTTTTGCAACTTCTGTAAGTTGGCAATTATATCCAAGGGAATAAGACAAAATGTCCATGAATGTCAGCTTTCAGTGTCTATCGCTGAGGCCTGCAGTGTGAAACCAGCTTGATCTCACTTGCCTTTCCTGGTCTTCTGTTGCTCTCCTCTCTTCACATCCCCTGCCGCCTCCAAGGTGAGATCAGAAAGTGAAGTAGGCAACAGGGAGTGGGGCGGGAGGATGGAGATGACAGACGGGAGAGAAGGGGTGGTGGGGAGGAAAAACCTTCGCTTTGGCTGTCAGGTGGGTCTAGTTTATTTTAATTGGATTGTTATTAAATGTTTCCAGAGTCTGGATCAGCTTTTTTTTTTTTTCTCAAAATCCTGGAGCAGGAGAAAGAGCCTTTCATACTTAATAAACCTTAAAACAACAGCGGAAGACAAAGGTGCTTTCTAATTATGTCATATGGGTTCCTAATAGTTGCCACACCCAGACAAATTACATAGACAAATTCTAGGGCAGTACTAGAACAGAGGTAGCATTTGGGATTCTGAAGGAGGCAGTGATGAACCCTGTGTGGTAGGGTGGAGTAGGATGGAGGACACAAAAGCCTTCCTTTGGGACTGGAACTTGGAGCGTGAGCTTACAGCAGGTCAGATGAACGGTGTCACAGGTAGAAAATGGCACTGATGCTGGTGGTGGTATCATGGGAATACAGTTTATACACCAAAAGGTGTCTGAGGCAGGTCTTAATGAGTGTGAAAGTTTATTTTACCAAGGTTAAGGTGAAACAAACAGAATCACAGAAACAGTCTGTGGTCCTTGCCTTTCTCCAGAGATGATTTTGAGGACTTCAGTAGTCAAAGGGGAAGAGTGGGCTGGAGGGGAGAGAAGGAGGGCATGATAATCCACATGTTCCAAGGGAAAAGGAGCAGGTTGGGGAATGTTAATTATTATTCATCTCATGCTCAGCCGCATGCACTTTACATAAGATAACGTGAACATAGAGTAGCTACCTGTGGAGATATTTAACCTTTTATCTGTAGCTGTCTGCTTAGGAATAGAGGAAAAGGCAGCCTCTTACATGACTCAGCTTTCAGCTTAAATTTTTTCCTTTTTAGCATAATAAATTGGGGTCCCGAGTTTTTATTGTCCAATTTTCAAGTTTCTGGCAGAGGAAAGAAAAACTTGGGAAGGGTAGAGAAGAGTGATACACAGCATGTTTGTGAGACCTGTCGTGAGTTTGGAATGGCTGGAGTGAAGTATTCGTGGGGTGATGTTTTAAAGAAATGAAACTGGAAAAATGGAGGGGGCCAAATGAGAGGTCTGGCACTCCTAGCTAATACTCTTTCTACCACACCAGACAACAGGAATATTGAAGGCCTCTGGATATTTTCATGGGTGGGCTGTTACAGAGGTGTCCTGTCAGAACTTGGGAGTCACCCTGATTGCTGGCAGTGACTTGAGTCCTAGAACCTTACTGCTCAGCGTGGCCTCCCACCAGCAGCTTGTTAGAAATACAGTCTCAGAGCCCACCCAGACCTGCTGCCTCGGAGTCTGCATTGTAACAGGATCTCCAGATGATTTGACTGCACACTAAAGTTCGGGAAGTGCTGTTTTTAGAATTCAATTATCCTGCAGGTCAGTGTTTCTCAGAGTGTGGTCGGGGGCCCCTTGCCTTAGAATCACCTGCAGTGCTTGTTTAAAATGAGGATTCCCAGGCCACATGTCCACCCAGGCACCTGTGTTTTAATAAAGTCCCCTTATAAATCACCCAGTGGGTTCTTCTTGTCTGCTGCCCAGATGGGGCCGATTGATCAAGGCGTGGGAATTGCAAGAGAGTTTCATACACATAGTGCTGACTGAAAGGAAGACTGGAGGCTTATTATTGCTCAAATCAGCCTCCCAGAGAACTTGGGGACAAGGGTTTTTTCAAAGATTGGTTGGGCGAAGGGTGGAGGTGGCTGGGCAATGAGTGCTTGTGGCTGCTTGGTGGGGGTGCAGTCATAGGGGTGTGTGTAATGGTCCTCTGGGGCGTGGTTGGGCCACTCAGGAGCCGTCAGTGGGTCTAGGTGGAGCCATCAGTAGTCAGATTTGCAACAAAACCTGAAAAGATACCCCAGAAGGCCAATCTTAGGATCTACAACAGTGATGTTACCTGCGGTAGTAATGGGGAAGTTGCGGATCTCGTGACTTCCAGAATAATGGCTGGCAATCGATCATGTCTACCCCTTAGCAGAATTCAGGCTCCTCTATCTGCCTAGCCTGGTAGCCTCTCATTCGCTTTACAAAGGGCTGAGTTTTGGGGAAGGGCTGTTATCATTTAAACTATAAATCAGATGTCTCCCAAAGTTAGCTTTGCCTAAGCCCAGAAACAATTAAGGGCAGCTTGAAGGTTAAAGGGAAGATGGAGGTTGGCCAGATCAGATCTCCCCCACTGTCATAATTTTCTCATCGTTAAAATTTTTGCAAAGGCAGTTTCACCCTGGCAATTATGATTTACTCCTAAATTTGAGCACATAGGGAATCCTCTGGAGCATTGTATCATTTTAAAACCTTCTCCACGTGACTGTCAGGAGTAGCCAGGGTTGATAATCACAGCCCTGCAGGATTTGAGGCAGAGGAGTCAATTGTAGAATTTCAGCCATCAAATAGGATACCAAGTTCAAAGTACAGCAAAGAAGCTCCTTTTGAGACATGATTCAGAAGGGTCGAAAATGGTTTTTGCTACACTCTGTTGTAGTCATCAGTTCATCTTCCCACTTTTGCTAACTTCAGGGCGTTGGTTCTCAAGAAGAATGGGAGGAAGGCTTCCTCCTGTGGATCTCATTTGGGGATGATTTCAGCCCCCAGAAGACATTTGGTAAAACTCTGGAGACAATTTTGATTGTTAGAACTGGAGAGTGGAGTGCTGCTGATAGCTCATATGTAGAAGCCAAGGATGCTGCTCAGCATCCTACAGGATACAGGACGCCTCCAGGCATGAGGAATTACAGATGACACCTAAAATGTCAGTGGTGGCCAGGCAAGGTGGCTCACACCTGTAATCCCAGCACTTTGGGAGGCCAAGGCGGGTGGATTATTTGAGGTCAGAAGTTTGAGACCAGCCTGGCCAATGTGGTGAAACCTCATCTCTACTAAAGATACAAAAATTAGCCGGGTGTGGTGGCACATGCCGGTAATCCCAGCTACTTGGGAGGCTGAGGCAGGAGAATTGCTTGAACCCAGGAGGTGGAGGTTGCAGTGAGCCAAGGTCACGTCACTGCACTCCAGCATGGGCCACAGAGTGAGACTCTGTCTTAAAAAAAAAAAAAAAAAAGAAATGTCAGTGGTGGTGTTGAGAAACTCCATTCTAATCACCATTTTGGAGGTGCCATCCTTGAGGATCTCTACTATAATAAGCCTCTATTTGGGGTGGGAATGTGTCATATCTTTCAGGTGAGTGTTCTGGGGAAAAGAAAAAGCTTGACAGTCATTGTTCTTGGCAGATATTTGGACCGAAAAAGGCTATTTGGTGGTAGGCTGTGTCTGCTAGGATAAAAATAAAAGGTAAGCAAAGAAAACACAGGTCATGAACTAAAGCAATGTTTTTCTTTATTTAGGGTATACACAGAATGTCTTCGAGTAAGTCCTGATTCATCTAGTTAGTTTCTTCTTGCTGGGCTTAGGGTGGTTGAAAGGGTCTCTTTGGAAGGAATGTGTTCATTGGAGGTATGCTGAATATGAAGAGATGTCAAAATTATGTGAGGGCATGGCCCACCTCACATGTGGTCAGAGCTGTTTGGAAATGCTGGGATGGAGGGAGAAGGACTCTGGTGCTCAGGCTGGGTCACCACGTATTCAGTGGAGAACATGGAGGAACAGAATGGGACAAATGGGGTGGCAGCTTCCTTTGGTCCTTCTTCTCTCTGTAGAGAAATGGGGCCAAACCAGCAGTGACAGCTCTGCTCAGCCTGCCATTTTGCGGTGAACTCCAAGAGCAGGACTTGTGAGGAAAGGCACTGTTGTGGTCTAAGGGATGCCTGGCCCAGATGACTGGGGAGGAGGACCAGCTGTAGTTGGTGTTTCCACTCTACATGATGGGCTGTGTCAAGAAGTCTGGCCCACTGCACAGATAATTCATTCTGGGGCCACTGCGCTGGCTAGAATGCAACAGGTTTCTCTGATATCTCATTCTTTGCATATCATCCATCCCGCTTTCTATCCCACCCATTGGCTTGTTCAGTGGATCCTGCAAAGCTCAAATCAGGAAGCTGCTTCTTACTGCCTCTCCCATCTCTACCTGGGCTGAGTTAGTGCTCCTCTGTGTGCCAGACATCCTGGAGTTTCCTGTTGGTTCCTCCCTCTCCCTGATGACACTCAGGGACCAGGTTTTATTGACTTTGTATCTCCAACACACAAGCACTTAATAACCATTTGAATGAGAGGGAAATCAAATTGTTTCAAGAAAAACAGTCTCCTCTTCCTTTGAGTAGTGGGAATTTCTGATAGGGAAAGGATTTTTCCTGGAGGATCTCAATGAACAAGCCAATAGTTTATGTAACTCCTTTCATGCCAGCTGCTCCAGGCTTTCTGAATGCCCTTTTGTAGATGTGGCATATCCTCAGAGGTTCTTTAGTACTGTCATTTTTTTAAATAGCCAGGGGAATGCACAGGGAAATTTCATTTGCCTTTAATGCTGAGAAGTACTGAGAATGTAGAGTTCTCCTCAGCAAAGGTTTTTCACCCAAAGTCCCTGGTTATTGTTTGCTGTTAACGGATCTAACTTAGAGCAGGGCATTCTCATTTTTTGTGCACTACTTACTCCACAGGCCCTTTCAGCTATGGCCTCCATTCCAGAACATACTGGTTTTCAGGTGGAGTGACAAATTTTCCTTCTTCTCTTCGCTTGGCTTCACTTCACTCCTCCCCTCCCCTCCCTCCCCTCCCTCCCCTCCTCTTCTCTTTTCCTCTTCTCTTCTTTCTCCGCTCCCTCCTCCCTTCCTTCCTTCCTTCCCCCCTCCCCTCTCTTTTTCTCTTTATTTAAAGAAAAATAACTGCCAGGCATGCTGGCTCACGCCTGTAACCTCAGCTCCTTAGGATAGTGGATTGCTCGAGCACAGGAGTTTGAGACCAGCCTGGGCAACATGGCAAAACCTTGCCTCTACAAAAAAAAATTTATACACACACACACACACACACACACACACACACACACACACACACACATACACACACACACATACACACACCCACACATACATACACACACATATACACACACACACACACACACACACATACCCCATATACATATGTACATACACACACATTAGCCAGGCCAGGCGTGGTGACTCACACCTGTAATTGCAGCACTTTGGGAGGTCAAGGCAGGTGGATCACTTGAGGTCAGGAGTTTGAGAACAGCCTGGCCAACATGGTGAAGCCCTGTCTCTACCAAAATACAAAAATTAGCTGGGCGTGGTGGCACATGCCTGTAGTCTCAGCTACTTGGGAGGCTGAGGCAGGAGAATCACGTAAACTCTGGAGGCAGAGGTTGCAGTGAGCTGAGATTATGCCATTGCACTCCGGGCTGGAGCGAGAGCAAGACTCTGTCTCAAAAAAAAAATTAATAACAAAATTATAGTGTAACAACTGTATCAGGCACTTTTGAGCATCTGTGGATTTTAGAGTCCAAGGGGTGTCCTGGGCCCAGTCCCTCATGGATACCAAAGGACAGTGGCAGTACCTCAACTCCCACCTTTAACAATGACCAACTCATGGCTAATCTTGTTTTTTCTATATCCCCCCACCACTGTCCCCCTAATTATTTCGAATTGTATATCAGACGTATCATTTCATCAGAGATTATATTTTAAAACTGCTGCTTATTGGCCAGGCATGGTGGTCCATGCCTGTAATCCCAGCACTTTGACAGGCTGAGGCAGGCAGATCACCTAGGCGGGCAGTCAGGAGTTTGAGACCAGCCTGACCAACATGGCGAACTCTCGTCTCTACTAAAAATGTAAAAATAAGCCAGGTGTGGTGGTGGGTGCCTATAATCCCAGCTACTGGAGAGGCTGAGGCAGGAGAATCGCTTGAACCCAGGAGGCAGAGGTTCCAGTGAACCAACACCCTGCTCCTGCACTCCAGCCTGGGCAACAGAGTGAGACTCCATCTCAAAACAACAGCAAAGCTGCTGCTTATTAATGCTTTAAAGCTGTCTGGATATGTGAATCCCAAATATCAGAGATTGGTCTCAGTCAAATTAGAAAGTTTATTTTGCCAAGGTTAAGGATGTGCCTGTGACACAGCCTCAGAGAGTCCTGAGATTGTGCCCATGGTGGTTGGGGGTACAGTTTGCTTTATGCATTTTAGAGAGACATGAGACATCAATCAATGTGTGTAAGATGTACATTGGTTGAGTCCAGTAAGTCAGGACAACTCAGACTGGGGTTCTAATCTGTTTCCAGATGAGAAGTAGATAAGAGACAAAAGGCTGCATTCTTTTGAGTCCTTGGTCACCCTTCCATTGAATACACAATTTAGTCTGGCTCAGAAGTGAATCTGTGTTTTTACATAAACAGTCGGGAAGAGGAAGCAATCAGATATGCATTTGTCTGAGGTGACCCTCAGAGGGATGACTTTGAATAGAATGGAAGGCAGGTTTGCCCTAAGCAGTTTGCAGCCTGACTTTTCCCTTTAGCTTAGTGATTTGGGGTTCCCAAGAATTATTTTCCTTTCACAGAAGAGGGAATTGGGCTGGGGGTGGGGGCAGGGGGGAACGTCCCTCTGTTACAGCTCTTTTGGGTACTCAGCCTTGGGCCAGGGAATGCTCATTGCCTGAGTTTCCTGTGGGTGACGCAAATGCCAAAGCTGTAAGGGGAGGCAGTGATGTCATCTTTCTCCCTTCTGCCTTTCCTCCTCTTCCTTATAGACTAGCAGCCTCCAACCTCTAAACGCTGACAAAACAAAGCATGTTTTTCCAGTGGTGCAAATCAGACATTGTTATCTTTTTACGTGAAGGGAAAATTTGTTTTTCCATTATCAGCAGGATCATTTTCCTTTTCATGAGAACATGAAAAGTATTCTATTTTTATCTTTCATTAAGGTATTTCATATATGCGTGTATACACACATATATAGGTATATACGCACATACCTTAAATGTATGGCTCAGTGGAATTTTGCATATGTACATATCCACATGGCCCACACTCAGATTGAGATAGAGAACATTTCCAGTCCCCCGGAAGCTGCTGCTTCCCAGAAAATACCACCTCCACCCCCAACAGAGATAACCACTGTTTTAATGCTGTGACTCTAGTTTTGTCTATTTTTGAACTTCATATAAATGGATTCATTCAGTATAAGTGGACCCTTTTTGATTTGGCATCTTTCACTCCAAATAATGACTGTGATACAAAAAATTAGCCGGGCGTGATGGTGCACACCTCTAGTCCTAGCTACCTGGAAGGCCGAGGCGGGAGGATCTCTTGAGCCTGGGAGTTGGAGGCTGCGGTGAGCCATGATCATGCCACTGCACTCCAGCCTGGGTGACAGAGTGAGACCTTATCTTAAAAAACAAATAATGATTGGGAAATTCATTCATGTTGTAACAGTAGCTTTTCATTGCAGTATGGTCTTCCCGCATTGCAGTGTAGCATGGCTGTGTCACTTATTTATCCCTTCTATCATGACATAGCAGCTAGTATTTCTTGAATTTTTACTCTGTGCCAAGATCTGTTTGAAGGACTTTAAGAAAAGTAGTTTAATTTTTAAGCTAATGTGTGAGTTAGCCATATACTTATTACATCTTTATAGACAGGAAACCAAAACTTATAGAGGTTAGATAATTTCTCCCCAAACCATACAGCTAACATATGATAGAGCTGGAGCTTCAACCCAGTCAGATTCTAAATTGGTGATCATTTCAGTGCTTCCAGGTCTAGATTTTCTGTTAAATGCATGACATGCGGCTTGAGGTTTTACACCAGACATGCAGTTTCTGGGTGATGATCTCTTTTCTGGAGGAAGATATGCAGACACAGAGAGCTTTGATCACCTAGACAAGGCTGCTCAGCCAATGAGTAGAGGAAACGGGGCTGCTGGAAACCTGGAAACCTGGGTTTCTGGATTCCCTTTGTCTTAATTTTTCAGTGTTTTCTTGGGCAATGGTTGAAAGCCTTTGTGTATTTCCATTCCCAGCAGTGCGATGCCTTATCACTCTATGGTTCAGCTAGGACTCTTGTTTGCAAACAACAGAAACTGACTAACATAAGCCCGAGAGGAAACTGTTCAAGAATACTGTATAGCTCACAGAATCAATAGGGAGGCTGGGAACTGGGCTCAGGCACTATGGGAGGCAGGGCCATGCAGCCAGGTCCATGCATAGGAACCTTTTGGAAGGGTGCTGCCTCTGTCCCTATGACCGCCATCTTTTACTGACACTTCTCCACATTGCCACTGGGCCTCTGACCCAGCTACCACCGTCTTTAACAGGCCCTGAGTCTTCTGCAGCCTTCCCTTCAGGTATAGAGGCCAGGGCAGAGCATCTGAAGGACCAAGTATGGGCAGGTGCCTGTGATGAGGCTACTGGTTGGAGGGAACCTCTAGCCCCTTTTGCCTTTTGGTCTGCCGCGATGGGGAGAGGCCTTGCCTTTCCAACTGATTTCTTTCTTTCTTTTTTCTTTTTTTTTTAATACAGAGTTTCGCTCTTGATGCCCAGGCTGGTGTGCAATGGTGCAATCTCGTCTCACTATAACCTCTGCCTCCCAGGTTCAAGCGATTCTCCTGCCTGAGCCTCCCAAGTAATGGAAATTACAGGCATGTGCCACCATGCCTGGCTATGTTTGTATTTTTAGTAGAGATGGCGTTTCACCATGTTGGTCAGGCTGGTCTCAAACTCCTGACCTCAGGTGATCCACTGGCCTTGGCCTCCCAAAGTGCTAGGATTACAGGTGTGAACCGCTGAGCTTGACCACAGCTGACTTCTTATCGCCTTTCTCTGTGTTTAAGCTGATCCATATGCAGCAATGGTTGCAAATAGCTAAATAAAAGTTTAATTGCCTGAGCTAGACCAGATCAAAAAGGAAGTTTCTCCTCATGTTTCCAGTTGATTAATGTGTTGGTGAGTGGTGGGTCCTGCAAGCAGGCGAGGTGGTTAAAGGCAGAGGGCAGCAGCCTGGGGTGTTGTCAGCTTGGGTTTTCTATTTAGAGAAAGCATCTGGTTGTCTGAAGTGGGGAAAAAATTAGCTGGTCTTTTGTCTTCTAATAACACTATGTTTTTTGCAGATGGGTAATGGGAGGGTTTTTGGCATTTCCAATTGGAAAATGTCACTTCAAAAGGCTACCGTCATGGCTTGGGAAATGTGATTAGCATGCAAAAGACACAACAGTATTTTACTGGTTTCCTCTTGTACTGAACTGGAGCTAATTGCTTGTTCACGGAAGGCTTTTGTTGGAAATAGGAGATTTTCCTTAGGCTAACTGCAGTTTGATTATTCTTCTACGTTAAGTATCCATTCATTTATTCATTGATCCAGTGTTTACTAAATATATCAGGAACAGAATGACAAATACGGCAAGTAAGCCCTGCACTCATGAGGCTTATAGTCTAGTAAGTTTGAATTGGGATAGTTCTTAAAATGTGGATTTTTTTATATTCCCCTCTCATTACTATTTTTAAATCTTAACCCCCTTGGTGGGGAATTAATACTCCCTCTCCTCTATGTTAACCATATCATATTTTCCTTCTGAAATTTTTATTCTGTTTCCCCTTATCCTTTTCAAAAAAAGGACAAGATGTGAATGATCAACTCTTCCCCTTTTCGTATTCACTGCTTGTGTATATTACCCATTGATTTTACCCGATATAAAATTGCATCCCTATATTCTGGCTGAATGAAGAATTTTGAAAGCAATGGTAGCTTGTCGATTGTCTTTTTGCTCAATGAGATGGTTTTGAAGAGTTCAAATGCTGAAAGAGAAGGGACTATGTTTAATTGCTGCAACTCCAGCCAGAGTGTTGCCTGGGATGTGGGGTGTTAAGAAAGCATGCAATAGATTATTTGTTGAGCTCAAGGACGGGCTGTAGCAGAGATGGACGAGGCGCACAGGAAACTCCTTTCTTCTTCCTGGGCACACAGCTAAACTTCTTTTCTTAGCTTGTCTGCATCATGGTGGGGTCTTGTGATTTCATTATCACTGAGGACATGAGTGCAAGTGTTTCATTGTCTCCAGGTCAAAGCAGTGAAGAGTCGGTGTGCCTTCTCATCTCTCTCTTACAACATCCTTTGCTTGTGGACGTAGTGAGATTGGAGAACGTATATGAGAACTTCTTTGGAATGTGTGCCCCATAGCAGAATGGCTGTATTACATGTTACAGGTTGCACATGTGCACTTACTGCGACTCATACCGGTGGCCACTCCCAGTGTGTACACTCACCAGCAGTGCCAGAAGAGTTCTCTGTCCCCCTTGATACTTGGCATTTTCCAGTGTCTTAGTCCATTTGTGCTGCTGTAACAGAATACCACAGACTTGGTAATTTATAATGAACAGAAATTTGTTGGCTCACAGTTCTGTAGGCTGGGAAGTCCTATATCAAGGTGCCAGCAGGATTTGGTGTCTGGTGAGGGCCTGGTCTCAGTTCTTAAGATGGCACTTTGAGCACTGCATCCTGTGGAGGGGAGGGTGGCTGTTCTTCATAGGGCAGAAGGGCAAAAGAGCCGAGAGAGACTCCCAATCCTAAAAGCTCTTGTATTGAGACATTAAGCCCACTCATGATAGTGAAGCCCTTTAATCACCTCTTCAAGGCCCCATGTCCCAATACCATTACATTGACTATTAAATTTCAGCATGAGGTTTGGAGGAGATAAACATTGAAACCATAAGATGCAGATTTTGTTGCTTTTCGTTAGTCAGTCATTGTGAAAAACTGAACACCAAATGAGTACCAAAAGGTTGTTTAAAAAATTAAACTATTGGCTGGGACTGGGGGTCACACCTGTAATACCAGCACTTTGTGGGGGCTGAGGCGGGTAAATTGCTTGAGCAAAGGCATTTGAGACCAGCCTGGGCAACACGGCAAACTACCCCCCCACAACCAAAAAAAAAAATCCAGGTGTGGTGGCTTACACCAGTAGTCCCAGCTACCTGGGAGGCTGAGGTGGGAGGATCACCTGAGCCCTGGAGATTGAGGCTGCAGTGAGCAATGATGGTGCCACTGAACTCCAGCCTGGGCAACAAAGTGAGACCTTGTCTCAAAAGAAAAAAAAAAAACCACTCGTCTTTGATATATGCACATCCATTAAAAAGTCAAACGTGGGGTGTTGAGGAAGTTGGGGGTTAACTAAGTGCTTAATAGGTACAGAGTTTACTTTTGGGGATGATGAAATGTTTTGGAACTAGATAAAGATAATGGTTATACAACATGCGACTGTGCTAAATGCCACTGAAGTGGTCACTTTAAAATGGTTAATTTTATATTATGTGAATTTCACCACAAGAAAGTCAAATACTGGTAAACATAACAGTCTGACACCTCACACCTTCTCACTTTCCAGAGGCAACAATTTCAAATATTTTAACATTTTATTCTGATATTTACCACTGTGTTTCTAGATGATGTGTGTCTCTTGATGTCTGTAATGTGTTTTAAAGAACATTTGTCAACTTGCTGTTATTATAGATGAGGTTGGCTTTGTGACACTTCTCTGTTTCTCCTCCATCTTCCCACTAAAATTATGTCCCAGTTTTCTGGCTCAACCAATATTGAGCCTTAATATTTTTATGACTATGTAAATATTGTTTGCTAGTGAGCCAAAGACGTATTGGAATTTTCAAATGCAGCCTTCCCCTGGAGTTAGTGGTTGTCTTATTGTTCTTTATTTTCATAGCTCTTTGTAGCATTTACTGAGTCTTCCCTCTCTAATTCCTCAGCATGTTTTCCATGTGCTAGATTGATCGGATCATCTGACCCTCCTGTTCCTCACCACCGTCCTCTGTCCTTGGAGCATTTTGTCTCTGCTTCAGGTTGTGGCAGTGACGTGCCCTACATGGTGTCATTGTGGGACTTTGTTTCTCACATCTGTCAGTGGGTGGGTGACCAGCCTTAAGCATGTTAAGCATACTATCCTGACTGCAGAACAAGAGTTGGCATTTGGGCTGGGCCAGGGCAACCTCTGATAAATAACCAAACAACTGTTTAAAAACTCTTCTCTCCATTTCTTGGTGGATGTACAACCTCCAGCAGCTTCCTGGCTGTAGACTTGACTTTATTGTGCTTTCATACCTTGTTGTTATTTCAACACAGTTCAGAATTCTAGATGGAGAATGCTTTTCAGATACATTTTCTCTGTTATATTTGAGCTTTCAGGGTTGCTGTGAGATGTCTGATGTTGTTTGTATTCCTCTTCTTTTGTTTGAGCCTTTTTTTTTTCTTCTTGCTAGAAGCCTTAAGGATCTTGTCCTTGTCCCATTAGTCTGAAATTTTGCAATGACATGTGTGGGTCTGTGTTTCCTTATGCTGGGGAATTACTGGGTTTGTTCAACCCGGGGGGTCATCTCCAGGTCTAGGATATTTTCTTATATTTTTCTTTGATTATTTCCAAACCTTCAGTTTCTTTTTCTGAATTTCCTCTTGTACTGGACCTATGAATTGTTCTGTTAATTCCTTTTATTTTTCTTTCATTTCCCCTCTTTCCTTCCTTTCTTTTCCTTCTTTCTTCTTTCCTTACCCACCTCTCTCCTTCTCACTCCTCCATCTCTCCTTCCGTTCCCTCCACTTCTGCCCTTCCCTCCCCTTCTGCCCTTCCCCACTTTCCCTCCCCTTTCCCTGCTTGCCCCCTCTTCCCCACTGCCCTACCTTCCCCTCCTCTCCACTCTCCTCTCCTTCTCTCTCCTCCTCTTTCCTCTTCTCCTTCCATTTCTCTCTCTGTTTTTTTGTTTCTACTTTCTGTAGTACATTGAAACATTTGTCATTTGTCATTTCATTATCATTGCATTTTAAATTTTTTGGAGTTCTTACTTGGTTGCATTTTGAAGTCCTGTGCTTTTTTCACTTTGTGGTTATTATCTCCAGTCTTTGAGGATATTATAGTTGACTTTTTTCTAACCATGTGAAAAGGTAAAAACCATTCTTGGTTTGTGAGACCTACAAAAATGATCTGCAGTGGACCAGATTTGGGCCTTGAGCTGTAGTTAGAAGATGATGTTCCAGACACCTGCTGGGGTGGAGCCTGTGCGTCTTGCCATCCCACGTGTGGGTTTTCACTTAGCCACTTCATTTCTATTTCTATTCCTCAGTTCTATGTGCCTTCATTATGTGTGGCACATGCAGCTGCAGAGCCTCAATGGTCCGTTATCTCCCAAGATTTAGTCTCCTGCAGGGTTCGAGAAGGGACAGTTGTCTGGACTATCTGGGGTGGTAGACACAGGGGTCTGACTGCTCTTCCTGTGTGTTTTCATCCAGTACTCCATTACTGGTCCTCATCCCACTCCTGTCACTGTTGATGCCTGGGGCCCCCAGTTCCCGAGCCCTTCCAGGATTCCGCAGTGCTAAACACTTGCTTTTTCTTGGTACCCCTCTGTAGAAACAGAGGCCTTACTTTACTTCATCTGACAAGCTCCACCCCTCATCCTCTTTCCATCATCATTTATTACAACTTGGGAAGATTGATTTGGGTTTTATGGAAGTTGGAGTTGGGTTTTTGCTCTTAATTTTATTTGTGTGTGTGTGTGTGGGGGGGGGTAGTGGACAGTAAAGAGAGTAAGAAAGGCCTTTATTCCACTCCATGAAAATTTTGAATCAAGTGCAACTTTAGTAAGCCTGAGTTAATTTTTTTTTTATTTGAATAGGGAGATTGGGGTTTTCCTCACTCCAGATGCATAGCTACAGTGCATTTGTAATACTGACTTCCTCAACTTTCCTCCTCTCCAATTCCCCATCCTTCCTCTTCTGCCACACCCCCACCCTCTGCCACCTTTAAATAACCAACTGTTCTATATTTTCAACTTACTAGTTGATGGACATCCTACTCACTACTCAGCATTTCAGCTTGGATGTTTCGTAGACATCTCAAACTAAGCAGAGCCAAATTTAAAATTCTCAATGTCCATTTCTCCCCCTAGCCCCCCCTCCTCATTCTTACCTTTCTTGCTAGGCACCAGCACTGTATTAGTCCAATGTTGTCACACTGCTACAGAGAAATGCGAGAGATACAAGAGGCTGAATTGGTTTACAGTTTCGTAGGCTGTACAGGAAGCATGATGCTGGCATCCGTCTGGCTTCTAGGCAGGCCTCAGGAAACTTACAATCATGGCAGAAGGTGAAGGGAGAGCAGGCATGTCACATGGCAAAAGCAAGAGCAAAAGATGGAGCCGGGGAGGTGCCACACACTTCCAAACAACCAGATCTTGTGAGCACTCACTCGGTATCATGAGCACAGCACCAAAGCGGTGTTGCTAAACCATTCATGAGAAATCCATCCCCATGATCCAGTCACTTCCCACCAGGCCCCTTCTCCAAACTGGGGATGACAATTCGACATGAGATTTGGTGGGGACACAGATCCAAACCGTATCAGTCAGCAGTCTAAAAGCTCCCTTAGAAGCATCAGCCACACCAGGGTCTTCCTTTACTGAAGCCTTCATGTGGTTTCCCACTGTGTTCAGGATGACTCAATGCCTTCACATGGCCTGTACTGCCCTCACGGCACAGCCTCTGCTTGCCCCTCCAGCCTCATCCTCTGCAGCTCTTGCCTTTGCCTACTGCTACCAGCCCAGCTTTTCTACTCAATCTGTCAGTTTTCTTCCAGCTAAGGGCCTTTGCCCTTGCTATTCCCTGTGCCTGAGAGGCTTTGCCCGAGATTTGTGAAGGCTGGCTCCTTCCTTCTCATCCTGCAACTCCAAGTTCAGGTGCCGCAGTCCTAGAGATGCCTTTCCTGATGACGCTGTAGGAAGTGCTGCCTCCCCAAGCAGCCCTAGTGCGTCCATAGATAAATCTTGCCTCCATTGTTTGTCTAACTTGCTATAATTTAACACGGGTATGTGACCAGTTTGCCTCTGACACTGGTATTATATTAACAGACTTGTGCAACTGGATCCCTGCTGTATTTTCAGCATCCAGTCTTGCACCAGCACACAGTAGACATTTTAATAAGTAGTGATTGAATCCAAGAATGAACACTGGGAAGCTTAGAGCTGGAAGTGACTTCAGCAGACATATCTGCATTGTTTCTGGAGTCCTAGGAATGGTAGCATATTTAAATCATTAATTCAGCACCATTGTTGTGCTTTACTCAATCTTTAGCCACTGGGCTACCATAGCATACAAAACAGACAAAAGTCTCTGCCTTCAGGGACCTTACACTCCAGAGTTGAAAGTTCTAGCAGTGGGGAGGAGGGTGTGGACACGGTGGGGTTTCAGCTGTTGTGGCAGCCTTTATTCTTTTACTTGGTCACTGGCGTGGATACCTCTGAAGGTTGGCTGACTTGTTTGCTTTCTAGCTTTGCTTCTGCCCCATCCCAGAGTGCTGGAAGCACACCTGTGGCTCCATTTGCTCCCACCTTCTCTTAAATGTGCACCATAAGTCCTAATTTGGTAGTGAAACTCATCTGTAAATCAATTGAACATTCTCCCTCCAGCCAGGCTCCAGCATGCCCTTGATAATGGAAGCTCACCTGTGGCCTGTTCTGTCCGGCTTCTAGCCCACCCAGCCCCTTAATGCCTACTCCAGCGCCTTTATTCAGCCACATTCTCCTTTGGTAACTCAGTGTGGCATATGCTCAAACTTCAGAGTATTCCACAGTAAAAGCTAGTTTAGTTTATTCCTCAAATGCCTAAAATAACACTTGTCACATAAGACATTCTTAGTGGCGTTTCTTTGGGGTGAGTTCAAACCACAGGGTGTGTATGTGTGTGTGTGTGCGCGTGTGCATGCGCACACACATGCATATGCACACATATGTACATACATGTGGTCTCCTTCCTCCAAGTAAATATTAAATATATTCTTCTGGTTTCCCTGTATTTGTGCATTTCTATACTTAGCAACTTAGCAGAGTATTAGGACCCAGTGGAAGTTTAATTTTGCTTTGCTGTGCCATCCAAATAGCAAAGGGCAATATGGAACCTACAAATTGCAAAATTTTGGAAGGTTATTCTAACATTACATTTGAATTGCTTAATTTAATTTTCACTTTGAATTAGTTGCTAAGCAACTGGGAAGACAGGGCAAAATCAGCAAGGCTAATTTGGTTCTGTTACTAGTATGTTCGAATCTCTTATATTTACACAGACAGTTGTAAATACACTTAATGCAATGCAATGCTCTGTTTTGTCCAAGGAAAAGTGTTGGTGTGGAAGTTAGAGCAAGGCTTTGGTTAGGTTGATGTTATTTAAATAGACCTTCTCATCTTAGGGGAAAGCAAAGTTATCTGAAGTTTGAGCCTGTGATGCAGCTCCTTTGTTAGGTGAGGTGCTTCACTTGGTGGTACCATGAACAGTTGTAGAATGATACTTTCCATTGTCTGTTATCCTCTGGCGTCATGAATTCACCCTGCTTGTCCCTCTCATCTACCTAAATCAGTTTTTTTGGAATGTATACCAGTTAGTATCATCATATGAAGCATGTTGGAGAGAAAAAAAACAGGTCATTTTACTCTCTATATCTTACTATTGATGAAAATTGACATTGTTAACCTCATTTGGTACGTAAAACAAGTCATGTGTCAAATGCGAATGCCAATGACTTTTGAATATTTTTAAAAGGCGTGTGATATAGGAAGCCATTTTGGTCCAACCTAGATTCTGAATAACAGGAAAGTAGAAGTTAATGAATAAGATTAAGATTAAACAATAAGGCTGGGTGCAGTGACTCATGCCTATAATCCCAGCACTTTCGGAGGCCAAGGTGGGTGAATCACTGGAGGTCAGGAGTTCGAGACCAGCCTGGCCAACATGGCAAAACCCCTGTCTCTACTAAAAATACAAAAATTAGCTGGGCCTGGTGGTGGGCACCTGTAATTCCAGCTACCTTGGGAGGCTAAGGCAGGAGAATCAGTTGTACTCGGGAGGCAGAGGTTGCAGTGAGCTGAGATCATGCCACTGTGCTCCAAGCCTGGGCAACAAAGCATGACTGTCTCAAAAATAAACAAATAAATAAACAATAATGCAGTATTCTGTTATTTATTGTAGTTTTATATTATCATTAACACCTTGAAACACATAGATGCTTGGGGACAATGTTTAGTCCTGTGTCAAAGATGGAACATTTCACGTAAACTGTTGTCTCCTGGTTGTGTATGGTTATTCATGGAGTGAATGGAGAGTTTGTATATATTAATATTAAGCTGGTAGGAAAACTGTGTCTCTGGAAATGATGTCATTAAATTGCCACTAAAATAGCAAATGATCAGGACCTGTGTCTTTCCTAAGAGGCGGGGAGGCTGGGCACCATGGCTCATGCCTGTAATCCCAGCACTTTGGGAGGCCAAGGCAGGTGGATCACCTGAGTTCAGGAGTTCAAGACCAGCCTGACCAACATGGTGAAACCCTGTCTCTACTAAAAGTACAAAAATTAGCCAGGTGTGGTGGCACATACCTGTAATTCCAGCTACTGGGGAAGCTGCGGCAGGAGAATCACTTGAACCTGGGAAGTGGAGATTGCAGTGAGCTAAGATTGCACCATTGCACTCAGCCTGGGCAACAAAAGCAAAACTCCATCTCAAAAAAAAAAAAAAATGAGGTGGGGAGAGCAGTCTGGTCTTTTAAACTGGCCTCCTGCTGTATCAAGCCTTGTTCTCCAAAGTCCTAGACAGTATCTTTCATATGCAGTAAAAATTACTTTCAGTAGATGGATTAGATTCTTAATAAAGATAGCTATCATGGTCCAATATTTACATTATAACTGCTTGTGACTAGGTAGAAATATTTTGTGATGGAGATTACAGAAACGGGAAAAGTACCTACTACTTCTACAATTAAATAATTTTTTTTTCTGAACAATCTCAGGTATTTGTGTGTTCAGTACATAGTAACAATTAGTTATTGATCCTGACTAGAACAAAGAGTGATCTGAATTAGAGGAAGGACCAAGTATTTATGTACTTCACAGCAAATCCATTTTTCTTACTATAAGATATTTTTTGGCTAGTACAATAACTAGGTATTTACCTGTTCAAGGTACTTTAAGGGAATCGGTTTTAATGAATAGATAAGAATAAGCATACAGTTAGAAATTTCCTTAAATGCTTGTTCAAACCTACTTGGGTGTCATTTTTCTGAATGTCAGTATCCACTCTAAATTTGTTAATTTTACTCTACAGATATTTACCATTTGAAAACTCAGTATGTCAAAATGTAAACTTTTCATAGGGAGTGTCAATTTTAAATATTGGTTTCCTAGAGTAGTTACTGGTTTGTTGATGGCATATGTCTGTCAGAAAAATCTGGTGGAGCACAAATCCTAGCTTGAGAAGCTGAGGCTGGAGGATGGCTTGAGCCAGGAGTTCCAGGCTGTGGTGTGCTATGATTGTCTGCGAAATAGCCATTGCACTCCAGCCTGGGCAACAAAGCGAGGCCCCATCTCTTAAAAAAAGAATTGGTGACTATACCCCTAAATTCTGTGTGTGTGTATATGTGTGTGTTTTTAAAAGTTACATACATGTATTATTGTAATAATGTATTGTAGACATTATAAAACAAGTGGAAAGTGGAAGTTAATAACTCAGATTAAGATTAAATAATAATGTATCCTGTTATGATGGTTTCATATTATTAACACCTTAAAACACATAGATGCTTTAGGGTAACGTTCATCATTAAAAGAATAGGTGGTTTTATTTATGATTTTTAATGTCTAGCCGACTTTTTCTAGATCTGATTAGATCATCATTCTTTTTACCTTACAAGAGCTATAAGGGAAGGGTTGGTTCCATTTTTTTTGGTGTGCTGGGATGCATCACTGTTACCTTTAATGTTTTGATTTTTCTGCAGAAATCTTTTGAAGCCGTTTTGTGAATGCTGGTTATACCACATAAGACAATGTGTAGATTCGTATGAGCCCAGGCATGCTAAATGGAAGCATGTCACAGTGCGCTGAGAGTGAGGGGACAAGGGCACAGACTATGTAAATGCCAGTTCATGTATGTTCTTTCTGTACCACAAAGGGTCGTTTCGCACACATTACTCAAGAGACCACTTCCCTAGGAGATCCCTCTAAGTAAGCATCAAATACATACATACATACATACATACATACATATTTATTTATTGTATTTATTTATTTATTTATTTTTAAGATAGAATCTTGCTCTGCCACCCAGGCTAGAGTTCAGTGGTGTGATCTTGGCTCGCTATATCCTCTGCTGCGCAGTTTCACGAGATTCTCATGCCTCAGCCACCTGAGTAGCGGGATTACTGGCATGCACCACCACGCCTGGCTAATTTTTTTTTTTTTTTGTATATTTTAGTAGAGACAGGGTTTCACCATGTTGACCAGGCAGGTCTCAAACTCCTGGCCTCAAGAGATCCACCTGCCTCGGCCTCTCAAATGGCTAGACTTACAGGCATGAGCCACCGCGTTTGGCCCGTGATATTTTTTCTAAATTGAACAATACTGAAGAGAGTTGGATTTGTGTAAATGCTTGTACGCATTGTTATATACAGTAAGGATTATTTGTCCTTGTATTTATTTGTTTGTTGGAAAGGAGTCAACTATGGGGTAGCATTAAGAACATGGCAAAACCCCGTCTCTACTAAAATACAAATAATTAGCCAGGCATGATGGCTTATGCCTGTAGTGCCAGCTACTTGGGAGGCGGAAGCAGGAGAATTGCTGGTACCTGGGAGGCAGAGGTTGCAGTGAGCCAAGGTCATGTGACTGCACCCCAGCATGGGTGACAAAGGGAGACTCTGTCTCAAAAAACAAAAAAACAAACAACAACGAAAGAAAAACCACACTGAATCTGGACAGCTGTGGCACCAACTAGTTCTGTAGCAACAATTGACTCACTTTCTGTAAGTCTCGGTTTCCTCATCTGTACTCTCACACAGTGGTGGTGGCAATTAAATTTAAAAAAAGATTTGTCAAAGAGCTTTCTACTCTCATTGTATATCTATATATGATGTAATTTTATAAAGCAGCCTTTTTTTCTTAGGATGAGCGTCTGTACACCCTCAATAGCAATTTCTGTTTGTTTGCTTCACTTCTAGACTGCCTCTTTAAGCTATGTCCCATGAACCGCTACTCTGCCCAGAAGCAGTTCTGGAAAGCTGCTAAGCCCGGGGCCAACAGCACAACAGACGCGGTGCTGCTCAACAAACTGCACGTATGTATTGTGATGGGGCTGCCGATGGGCCAGTGGTGAGTGGCTGCCTTGGTGGTGTCTGGGTGTCCTGGTGGGGGACTGCTTATGCCACCCTCCCACTCTAGCTGCTGACTTTCTTATGTTTTTTTCATGGAGGGGTAGAAGGGAGCTGACCATAGGGAGGGATAGATCCTAGTCATCTTGAGTTGTCTGACGAGTCCTTTTCTGAGCCACTCTCTTTGCAGGGGTAGCTTTGGTTGGAGAAGTGGTTATGAGCGCAGGCATTGGAAGCAAACTGCCTAGAATGGAATCCTGGCTCCCCCGCTCAGTAACTGGTTCTCTTGGGCATGTTAGGTGCTATTTTCCAATTCTGTTACCTTATCTGTAAAATGGAGATGACAGTACCCACCCCAGAAGGTCATTGCGAAGATTACAGAAAATGAGACATGAAAGGACATGAACAGTGTGTAGCACATAATAAATGCTTAATAAATTTTGGCTGTTAGCATTGCATCTGTCCTGTTATTTGGCATATTAAAGATGTGCTCATTCCGCTACTGATGTGCTGTGTGACCAGAGCAAGTTTTTGAGCCTCTCTGATCCTGTTTCACCTGTAAAATAATGACATAGTTCTTTTAGTGCCCTGCATTCCCAGGCTAATCTGGAAGTTCTCTGAGATGTTGAGGAGACATGGCGTATATCCAGTGTGCTAATATCGAAATCGTACCCCACTTCCTGTTTCCTGACCCACTTCATTTCCCCCTGTTATGTAACATTATCTTTCTAATGCATTTTGTTTACTGGCTGTCTCCCTCCTCTGGCAGGTAAGCTTCGTGAGGGCCCAGGTCTGTGTCAGTGTTGCTCGTTGCAGTAACCTTTGTGTCTGCAACACGGTTGGGCACTTACCAGGCACTCACGTATTTCACAGAATACACAGTGATCTTTCTCGTTGCTCAGTGATGACAGTTGAAGACCTAGAGCATCTGTGAGCCCTGAGAGCTCAAGAGGTTCTGCCTCTCAGCTTGCTCCATTTTTGACTTGCGTATGGCAAAGTCACAACCCGCTGCATTTGGTAAGGTGAGGGTCATGTGAAGGGATTCTTACATTCAGTATGTGGTGTTTCAGACAGGATGTGATGAAAAGCCCAGGCTCCTCACCTCAGGGAGCTTACAGTCCAGCCTAAGGACACGTAAGCCGTCACTGCCACTGCACCTAAAGTGAAATCCGGACTTTCTGTCGTCATCTACAAGATGGCACATGCCTGGACCCTGATGCCGCCAAGGAGGCTTCTTGACTACATTCCGGCCATATGAGCTTTAGTTCATTTTATGTTGTTTTTTGAGCACCTCAGACTCTCAATAGTCTCATGACCTTTGCACCCTCAGTTTGTCCTGTTAAGAACATTCTTTTCCTGGCTCTTCCTGAGCTAGTATTTTTGAGCCTTTGTGTCTCCGCTGAAATGTCATCTCAGCAAGGTCTTCCCCTCCCACCTTATCTAAGAGATGTCTTGTTTGTTTTTCTCCATTGTAGCACCCTGTTTATATCTTTCTCAGCACTGATCAGGGTCTGCAATTATATTTAGTAGCTTCCTTAATTATCACCTGTTGCTTATTAGAATGACAGCTCTACAAGGTTGTGGCATCATCTCTCTTGCTCCCTGTTGTATCCCAGCTTCTGTAATAGTATCCAGAACATAGTAGGTGCTCAAAAATATTTAGTGAATAATGAATGAGCAGTGCACTAGGCACTAGAGATAGAACTATGATAGTCTTAACCCTATGGGAGCTGAATGTCCAAGAACAAAGAAATAATGATAAGCAGTGTATTGCAGGACAAACCAAGGCTGTGGGAGCACATAGGAAGGATGCCACATCTCTCTGTGCTGAATAAGAGGGTGTGATACAGAGGTCAAGGAGGGCTTCGTGGAGGAAGAAGGAAATGCCAAGTCAGCTTCAGTCAGAGGCACCTGTGGGATTTAAAGGGTAGAAGAGGAAGAAACAATGGACTCCAAGACTTGGAGGCTAGAGATTGCTTTGAAGACTTTTGGAATTGCATCACTATTTTAATAATGATGATTATCTCAGACATCCTCAATCCCAACAAAACCATCGTACCTTCTTTAGAGCAAATATTATATAGCTTTATGAACATGGAATAAAATTCATAAATAATAGATACCAAATTACAATGGAGAAATGAAAAGGTAAGTAATAAATTATATAATAAATTGAATACTCTTCTTAAGTCAATGCTCAGGGATGACTCCTTTAGAAGACACAAGGAAGTAAGTGCTTGTACCTATGTGCATAAACCCTGCGAGTGAGGCAGCTGTAGACTGTGACTGGTGCTGGTTGGAGGGTATTGGCAATTCGGAAAGCATGTTATCTGTGATGTGGTTTTCCAGAAGGGTTTCAGTCCTAATCACAAAAGACATAATCTTAAGTGCCATAGTCTCAAATGTTTAAATCCCTGAAGATTCAGTTCCAAAAGTCTAAATCCTTAAAATCAGAATCACAGATAGTTGCATGTTAGACCAGCTCTTACAGACTATCTCTGTGCAAATGCCATAATCTACCTCTGCATTACACTTTTTCTTACGTCAGATTTTTAGTTTTTTTTCACTATTTTAAATTGTCAGCGTTATTATTATTAGTTTTTAAGGCAGAGTCTCACTCTGTTGCCTAGGCTTGAGTGTAGTGACGCGATCTCGGCACACTGCAACCTCCACCTCTCGGGCTCAGGCGATTCTCCTGCCTCAGCCTCCTGAGTAGCTGGCATTACAGGCATGCACCATCACTCCCAGCTAATTTTTTTGTATTTTTAGTAGAGACAGGGTTTCACAACATGATCATGTTGTGAAGAATGCAAAGTATGCTCTTTTCTTCATTAAGTAGTACTTGTACTTTGGGAAAATTCATTAATAGTATTAATGAAATAATAAAGAGCTGTGATTTCTGTTGATATGTAAAATGGAGTGGGATGCTGTGTTCAGGTAATTACAGATACTCCCAGGCTGGAGTGCAGTGATGCCATTACAGCTCACTGCACCCTTGACCTCCTGAGCTCAAGTGGTCCTCCTGCCTCGTCCTCCCAAAGTGCTAGGATTATAGGCGTGGACCACTTTGCCCAGCCTACAGATAGCTTTTTAACCTATGTGAATATCCAGCTAGACAGAATTGTATGGGATAAATGATGGTTCATCCTTGCATAGGACTGTAACATGCATTGAGTGTGCCCAGCATCCCTAGCCCCTGTCCACTGAATATCAGTAGCACCTTCTTCCAGTCACTGCGCCAATCCACAATCTCCCCAAAGTCTGTGCTGGGAACATGGAATGCAGTTGAATAGGTGGGGAAGGTTGATCAGTCTTGGACGTAACTATATTTAGTGCATGTGCCTGTAGGGGGCTATCTTTGTGGAAAGTCTGTGTGTCTTTAAAGTCAAATTGTCCTGACTTTGCTTTTCTGGTATAAGGATCATACTGTTCATTGAGATCTTAGTAATACATCTCCAACTTTTTCCCCTCCCACGTTTTTTGCCACAGGGTTGTAAATTCAGATTCCTCTTGGCCCTACAGGAAGCCAACAGGAATAAAGTGGGCTTGCTGGGTAATGCTGCCAAGTGGAGGGTCCCATGGGTGGGTCTGCAGGGGGCAGCTCTGCTTCCTTACTGCCACTGCTTGGGAACGCGGGTTGAGAGCTGCTGCTGTGTCTTCTGCTTTTTAAGAGAAGATAAAAATCCATGCTTTTATACGTAATATCTCAGTTTTAAAAAGATGTTGGGAGCGAATTCAATTAAGGCTTGAAATATACACTCAACACCAAAATAAATGGCTCAGGCTGGATGTGGTTCTTCAGTCC
This sequence comes from Sapajus apella, assembly GCF_009761245.1. Taxonomy (NCBI): domain Eukaryota; kingdom Metazoa; phylum Chordata; class Mammalia; order Primates; family Cebidae; genus Sapajus; species Sapajus apella. The sequence goes on from NW_022436963.1 coordinate 30,839,258, forward strand.
CGTTTGTAACCTGTGCTCTAGGTTTTATGTTTTATCAGCAACTCCTTTTGACACTCCTTCCTATGAATGAACTGTGATGAAAACAGTGTGGTTGAAAAAAGTCCAATCCTAAGGTGATCAGACACGGTCAACTCCTTATTAAAAAGGAAAAAGAGAAAAACAGTGATCTCTCTTTCATGCTGTTTATTCCTTTAAAAAATAAGAAAGGAAACCACTTCTTTTCCCTGGGTTAAGATTACTGATGTGACTTTCAGGTCTTGAATGTTGCCTTTGTGCTTCACTTTTTGCAGTTCTTACTTTCCTGCTTAGTTGGAACCATTTCCCCTAATGTCTTAAAGTCATCCACATGTTTCATTCAATTTGCATTCCCACCAGCCAATAAGTTGTTTTATTTTGGACAGCCTCTTTGCCTTTGGGACTGATGGCTAGTCTCCAGTGGGTTTTCATTTTTATTTTTGTCAACTACTGTGCAGCACCCCAATCAGAGGTCAGATTACTTTAAATTAATGCCATTTAAGGAATTAGTTGTCTAGACCACTTGACTTCCTTTTGACTTGGGTAAGCAACATAAACAGCACTTTGAAAAAGAGTGACATCTAGTGGCTGGTTACTGTCTATGCCCTTTCCTTCTGCAGGAATAACTGGATTTTGACTCTCTTGGTCATGATTTACTAAAGGTCTCTTGACAAAATGAGCTTCTTTCCATCTGCAAATCACATAATTTGTTTTAAAAGCCATTACTACTGTTTTCTGACAGCATTGTAGCTGTTACCTTGAAACAAGCACCTACGTTGTTTTGTTCTGAGACATGATCACTTAAGTCACGGCTTTGATGAGCTAGGAAGAGCCAGAAGAGTGACAGGTCCTTATTGTCTGGGTGTTGCATTGCTTGCTTTTGGAAGCTTTGCTTCAATATCACATTACATGATTCAGAGCTTATTGACTTTAACAAAATAAGCTTTCCTTACGGTTTCAGTAACCTTTTTATTGTAATTTGATAATAGTTTCTCTGTCTCTGAAATAAAATAACAGGTGGCTATGATGGGGTAGCCTTGATGTTGCTTAGGGAGCCTGGTGAATAATAGTGGTAGAAACCATATCATAGAGTGTTTTTCCTCCTTGGAAATTAAAAACAGTCTGCAACCCATTATTCAAGGGAAAAGAGTAACAGATATTTAAATAATGAAAAGGTAGCATATTTAAGATGGCTTTTTTTTTTTAAACATGTTCTCTATCGTCCAGGCTGGAGTACAGTGACATGTTCATGGTTTACTGCAGCCTCAACCTCCTGGGCTTAAGTGATCCTCCCACCTCGGCCTCCCTAGTAGCTGGGACTACAGGCACATGCTACCATGCCTAGCTAATTTTTGTATTTTTTGAAGAGTTGGGGTTTTGCCACATTGCCCAGGCTGGTCTTGAACTCCTGGGCTCAAGTGATCCACCTGCCTCAGCCTCCCAAAGTGCCAGGATTATAGACTGAGCCACTGTGCCTGACTTAGATTACTTTTAAAAATTCAAGCTACTTGACACAGAGACATGATGAAGATGTTTTTGAAGAAATTACACACATGTACTTAGGATATGAATTTTAGAATATAGGCGTAGGAAAAGGAAAAAAAAATTTAATTCATGTGACCCTAAATTGTATTCCTCAAAGATAACCTTGGTTTTTATTTTGATGTTCGCCCTGCTCTCCTACCCCCTGTTCTGTTCCTATGTCTCCACATTTTAAACTATCAAGGGGAGTATGCTATTCTACTTCCCTTTCTTTAACTTGCTTTGTTTTTCAGTTAATATGTTGTGAATAAATTGGAATCTCTATCCTCATTTTTTTTTTTTTGAGATGAAGTCTCATTTTGTTGCCCAGGCTGGAGTGCAGTGGTGTGATCTTGGCTCATTGCAACCGCTGCCTCCTGGGTTCAAGTGATTCTCCTGCCTCAGCCACCTGAGTAGCTAGGATTACCGGCATGCAACACCATGCCCAGCTAATTTTTTTTGGTATTTTTGGTAGAGATGGGGGTTTCACCGTGTTGGCCAGGCTGGTCTCGAACCCCTGACCTCAGGTGATCTGCCCACCTGAACCTCCCAAAGTGCTAGGATTACAGGCGTGAGCCACTGTACCTGGCCTCTGTCCTCATTTTTAATGGCTACATGGTTACTCCCTTGTATGGCAGTACTGTAATTTTAAATAAGCAGTCTCTGTGAGCAGAGGTTAGGTAGGGAGTGATATTCAGCATCCTGACAATTTTTGCCATTTTGAAAAAAAGTTGTATGGCTTTGTGCACGTGCCAGGTTTTCTGCTTATGAGAAACTCCTAGAAGTGAAATTGTTAAGTCAGTGTTATGTTGAGTGAAGAGTTTTTTGGTAGATATTGCCTGAGTGTCCTTTAGAAAGGCGCTGACTTAATATCTTACAGTGAGGACCCATTCTTGGAATGTACTTGAGGGATTGAACCAACCAGATCTCGTTTTTCTTTGAGGGCAGAAACAGCCGTGATCAGTGGCCTGCAGTGCTTGTACCTCGTTACCTTTTCACCTTCCTTATTGCCTTGCCTGTTGAACCTAAAAAGAATCATGGATGGTTGTGTCTAAATACCAGACTTTGGTTTTGTGAGGGATTTATGTAACGACTGACATGTGAACTGAAACTAATGAAATTTGATATTTCTACATTTAGTAAAAAATGAAATGGAGAGTTTTCTCCTTAAACAAAGAGAACTTATAAGAAAAGTAAATTCGTAAAATGGTCCGTAAGCTTAATACATTCAGTGCTTATTCAATGGTGATGTGAAGGCTCAGTCATCATTAAACCCAGAATTAAAGTAGTATTAACTCTTAGTTTAACAGAGTTTTGACAAAGTTTTAGATGTGATATTTGAGAATGTCTTATTTTATTTTTTGTCTACTTTTGAGATGGAGTCTCTCTGTGTCACCTAGGCTGGAGTGCAGTGGCGCAATCTAGGCTCACTGCAACCTCCACCTCCCAGGTTCTAGCAGCTCTCCTGTCTCTGCCTCCCAAGTAACTGGGTCTACAAGCATGCGCCACCGTGCCCAGCTAATTTTTGTATTTTTAGTAGAGACGGGGTTTCACCATGTTTGCCAGGCTGGTGTTGAACTCCTGACCTCAGATGTTCCTCCTGCCTCTGCCTCCCAAAGTGCTGGGATTACATGCATGAGCCACCGTGCCTGGCCAAGAATATCTTCATTTTAAGAGAAGCCGTTAGATATTTATTCTCCAATTTTGTTTTAATTTTCTGCTCTTCTCTTACCTTTTTTATGTCTTTTGACAAATGCCCATGCTCTTTAGATCTGCTGGTGTTTAATTAGTTGTTAATGTGGAATATATGCCTTCTTGATGGTGAATTTGACATTTCTTTCTAGACAAACCAGTGACCACTGGGTTGCTGTTTTTATACTGTACTTACTCTAAGTGTAGGTAGGAGCATAATATTAGTATTTCTTAAACTGAAGCCATTGGACATTCTTGAGAGTAAGGGGAATGTTGATGAGCATTTTTGCTCTTAAAGAGGAGCTTTTCGATCATTTGAGTCCAAGAAATGCTACTTAAGAACTCTAAAGTTGAATATTTTCAGTGTGGGCTTTGAATAAAGAAAAACCATATTTGGATGTTGGGAAATGTTATATTTTATTTTACAGAATCCTTTGGGTTTTTTCCCTTTGGTATTTTCCCCCTCTTGAGTGTGCAGTCAGTGTTAGCTGAGAACTCTTAAGCAGAAAGAACAAACGGCTCTCCACAAAGAATAAACCTTCATTCCAAATGGATACAGTCCAGTGTTTTGTTTGGAAAACTACCTGCAGAACCTGTAGGTACTGTAGAGATCTCTGAAGTGGTTGTAAGCTCAGGCTTGAAATTAGAGAGAACAAGAGGTGGGAGGCTGCTAAGGGAGAGTATTTATGCAGAGGAGAGAAAAGGTTCAGGAGAACTATGCTGAGGACAGCTTGCATGCCAAAGGTTGCCACGTTGCAAGCACTGGTATTATTTCTGAATGTTTCTTGTACCCAGTGGATTTTATGTTTGTAACTCCGATAATAGCAGACTGGTAACTAATTCCGAAAGAGAGAGAGTGAAGTTTTGAATGGACCATTGTTTTAAAGAAGATGTGGTCAACTTGCAGTGATCCATGCTAACATATGCGGATCATTCCCCTCCTGTAAAATGGTTTCATTTTGGCTTAAGATTGCTTGCTGCAGTTCATTTTTCTCCAAAGATGTGCTTTCCTAAAAATACCTGTGTCCCAGGTAGAAGTGGAACAGATGCTGAATTTGAAGGAAACAGAAAGATTCTTGACCCAGCCAACTCAGGTCACCTTTTACAAAGTTAATCATCAGAACATTTCTTAGTTTTAGAAACTAGCGTATAATAATAATGGTTAAAATTTATGATCCAATGGCAATTATGTCCTGGCATACATTTTCTCGAATCTCTACAATGCCTTAAAAGGCTTGCATTGTTTCCATTTTGTGATAAGAATACTGAGTGAGGCTTGGTGAGATTCAGTAATGAGGACAAGATGTTGAAGCTAGAAGGTAGGGGACCCATGACCACGTCCAGAAGGTTCTGTGAAAATGAAGACACAATATCTGTGAAAGAGGACCCACTGCACCTGGTAGCATCTTGCTCCAAGGAAAGGAGACACTTCAGGAAGACAGCCTTCGAAACCCTTCTGAAGTACACTCTTATCATCAGGGTTTTACTGTCCATCAGATCCAATGCTGAATTTCTTCTCAGTTATTTTACTTCCTTTCCGCCAGCCTGTGTCTGGGAGATGGGTTGGGGTAACAGTTTGCTGACTGCCTAGCATGAAGCCATTGCCCTTCACCATTATTGCAATGTAGTAACAGTGCTTTCAGAGTGGCACAGGTGAATGAATGAAAAATGACTGTTCGGGAAGATAGCCCTGCCAGACTATTCTAAAACCTTCTCTTCAGCTGTATCGTGTTCCCCCTGCTAGCATGTCACATTTGGAATAGTAACATCTCCGGGCCTAATTTGTAGCTCTACAGATTTGGAGTTAATCCAAATGTGGATATGAACACTATCTCTGCCACTTAATAATTGCGTGATTTAAACAACATTATTAAGCAAAGTTTTAAATGTACTCAGAAGTAGATAAATGGTATAACAAATCCCTTTCCTACCCATCATCCAACTAGCTATGCCAGGGTGACCAAATTTCTCAATCACTTTGAGTCAACTTCTTCTTTAAAAGTGGGGGTAATAATGTTCTCTTCAGGGAATGATTATAAAAATTGATTACATTATAAATCGTATCTAACAAGAATAGCTAATACTCCATGTATGCTACAGTGTATCAGGTACTATGCAGTGGAGTTCCTGTGAGGTGCAGGTACCATTTTATCCTTGTTTTACAAAGGAAGAGACTGAGACTCGCTGATATTAAATAACGTGTTCAAGTTCAGAAAACCACATACCACTTAAATCCAGCATTTAAGTTCAGTCTTTTTACTCCAAAGCCTTAAGAGAACTTTCACACATCATAGGGGGGCTTTGCAAATTCCCTCCCTCCCTGACCCTATTTTCTTTGAAGGTATTTCAGCTTTTGACTTATTCTCCCCCTAAGTAAATAACCATAATTCCTTAAAGAAAACAAACAACAACAACAAAAACATTTTAAAGAAGCCAAAAAGGCCAGCAAAGCAAAGGCAGAGTGATGGACTGTTTGTACCCTTGGCTCACGTCAGGAAGCCTCAGGGTGTGTACTCAGTGGTTGGCTTATTTCTGTGGTTTGCGTTTTTCTCTGGTTCTTGTATTAACTGGCGACAATTGTTTTGCATAACTGGAGAGGGATAGAACCTATTGTTGCCTCTTTGTGACCAATCTTTATTCTCAATGCACAGCATGCTGCAGACTTGGAAAAGAAGCAAAATGAGACGGAAAACAGGAAATTGCTGGGGACTGTAATCCAGTATGGCAATGTGATCCAGGTAGGTCAAGGCGGCTCTTCCCTTTTGCAGCTGAAGTGTTGCAAAGAACGCAGCTGGGAAAAGACACACACAAGACAGGGTTTGGACACCTTTACAGTAAGATCCGTGAAGACAGCCAGTTTATTGCAAAACGTCTGGTGTTTCTTGTTAGATGTGACGGACTCTTGGGCTATTTTGTTGGTCATCTCTCAGTGTAAGCATCGACTTCTCTCTGTGGCTGATCATTTCACTCCAAACACTTCAAATGGGAAGCTTCCTACGTAAAACAGAACCCGGCTGTTGCAGTTCTGTTTAACTTGTAATGCTTGAAAATTCTTCCTATTTGGTGAAAATTAGCTTCCCTATAACTTTTATCTGCTGGCCAGGAGCTGTTCCCCAGAGGTAATAAGAGCAATTCTGTATCTTGGGACTTTTTAAATCAGAAATATTTATCATTTTGATACATTTTATATTTATCAAGAATATTTGATTGTTTTCATGTCTGGTCTCACGGGTTGCTTATATTTTGTACCTTTAAATTTGGCATGGAGATAAAACACAATCCACGAAACAGCTAGTACAGGTTTCGCTCAGAAAATTCCCGTGGGTCCATGCCAGTCTTACAGAAAACTGCGGAAGCCCAGAGCCACCTGTGGCTTTCTTTTGCCCAGGCACAAAGCTTAGTAGGAGCCAACTGTTGAGCACCTAGACTCATTTGGTGTTCTTCCTTCAATATTTTTCTTTTTGAAAGATTTTGCCTACTATGTAAACATTACTAATTACAAAGGAGCCCTTACCCTTTCTCTTGCTATGAGGCATAGAGCAGGGCTAATCAGGAAGATGGGAACACTAGTAAAAGATTGGCAAAGCAACCTTTTGGTGTTAAATGGGTTATTTACATTAGGCCTTTTGAAATAGTGAAAGTAGCTTCCAAAATCTGCTTGAAGAGTAAATCCTGCCAGTTCCACTTACCCACTTCCTCCTCCTTAAGTTCCATCCACTTGAGAATGGACACAAGTGTCCAGGCGTGTCCAGGTGTGCCCCAAGTTCAATGGCAGCTTTATTACTAGGCCAGGCCAGTGCCCTGAAATTCAGAGTACAAGACTTCCTGATTTGGTTAGTTTGGAGAATATGGCTTGACATGATAATGAAGATAGTGCAGAGGCTAAGGACGTTAACTTTTAAATGCATTGCAATTCAGGTTTTGTAACTCATTGTGAGATTTTGGGCAAGCAGTCTTGCCCTGTATCACTTTGCTCACCAGTAAAATGGAAATGGTAATGGCATCTGCTCTCTATGATGGTTGAGAGGTGCCTGTCCCACAGTAAGCTGTGGATACACAGTAATTAATCTTAGTTATTATTAATTTCCCCAAGCCTGGATCTTGGGCCTACCTGTAGGTAACTTTGGTTTATAAACCAACTGAGTCTGGCACCTGGACAGATGCGTGCAGGATCAGGGACCACTCACCAGGGGAACAATTAAGGGGTTGGGAAGACGTTGCCTTCTCCTTGTTTATTTTAGCTAGGGCTCATCAGGGCTTATGGATCAGACAGGGTATTCTTCCACCCCCAGCAGCACTATTTGGAGATTTGGAGGGGTCCTAACACTTCTTCTAGCAGCTGTATCTGTTAACATTTGAAAAGGGGGATGTTAGCAATTAACAATGGAGGCTCATGCTGGTCTTACAGTTTCTCAAGGGATTGGGCTTTCTTTTGTATTCCCATCCACGTTCTCTTATAGCCTGTTGAATAGGGAAGCCTTAGCCAACTCTTTCTGGTCTAGACTGACTATCAGACACATTATATCCCATCTAAGTCTTCAGTCTTTCTATGTTCCTCATGTAATTATTACCCCAAAATCAAGAATAATGTACTTGGAAATTCAAGCCATGTTCTTCCAAACGAATTGACAACCCCCTAAAGGGATTGCATTTTATTTTATTTTATTTTTTTTTTGAGACGGAGTTTCGCTCTTGTTACCCAGGCTGGAGTGCAATGGCGCGATCTTGGCTCACCGCAACCTCCGCCTCCTGGGTTCAGGCAATTCTCCTGCCTCAGCCTCCTGAGTCGCTGGGATTACAGGCACGCGCCACCATGCCCAGCTAATTTTTTGTGTTTTTAGTAGAGGCGGGGTTTCACCATGTTGACCAGGATGGTCTCGATCTCTTGACCACGTGATCCACCCACCTCGGCCTCCCAAAGTGCTGGGATTACAGGCGTGAGCCACCGCGCCCGGCCTTTATTTAATTTTTTTTAGAGACAGGGTCTTGCCCTGTCACCCAAACTGGAGTACAGTGGTGCGATTTCAGCCTGCTATAGCCTGTAGCTCCTGGGCTGAGGTGATTCTTCCACCTCAGCATCCTGAGTAGCAGGGACTCCAGGTGTGCACCCCTACACTTGGTTAATTTTAAATGTTTTGTAGAGACGAGGTCTCCATGTGTTCCCCAGGCTTGTCTTGAACTCCTGGGTTCAAGCAACACTTCTGCCTCCACCTCCACCTCCCAAAGTGTTAGGCTTATAGATGTGTGCCACTTCACTTGGCCCTGCGTTGTTTTTTAAACTGTTGCCTGTGCTCAGAGTGGCCTTCCTCAGCTCCACCTGTGCATCAGGGCATGCTACACTGCCCTTCCTTAGCCGGTTCACACAGGGTCAGCCTCATCCCACTGGCAGATGGCAGGGGCTGATGGCACAGTTGGCCTGAGCAACATCCATCTTGCCCAAGGCTGTGTTGAAAATAAAACATGATAGTTTTTCTTCTACTCGGCCCTCTCATTCTGCTCCCTTTTCTCCTCTTCCTTTTCTAATCATCTGCAGCCTTAGGCGCTTCGTGATTCTCTAACTCTACCAGCAGCTCAGTGGTAGGAGGAATGTTTGCTATATAGTTGATATGATTGAGAGAAGGAGTGGTAGGAGATTCCGATTTGCTGACATTCACTTTATTCTCTTGGTGGGTTTTTAGCTCCTGCATTTGAAAAGTAATAAATACCTAACAGTGAATAAGAGGCTTCCCGCTCTGCTGGAGAAGAATGCCATGAGAGTCACATTGGATGAGGCTGGAAATGAAGGGTCCTGGTTTTATATTCAGCCATTCTATAAGCTGCGATCCATTGGAGACAGCGTAAGTGCAGATTCTCTGCCTAGAAAGCGTTCCATGTCATGCCTTCAAGCGTGACTGTATATTAGAGTCAAGGAGGAGATGTTAAAAGTTGGAACCAGAAGCTTGTCCTGTATAAAGAGAAGGGAATTGCTATGGAAACTAGTGTTTGGGAAACAGGGAACTGTGGAAAGTTGTGTGACCTAAATACAGCCACTGTGTTTTTCATCCTGGACTTCTGAAAACATTGTATGAACAGCCCATTGCCTTAGGAACTTGACCACAAAAACAGCTATCCCGTATTAATGTCCTGGAGAGGGTCCCTGTCATTCCAGATCCATTATTGGAATAGAAATGTCTTTTCTATTTTGGAAATAAAGTTAGTAAAGATGGAGGATGGAAAAGAAATAACCATAGTAGGAAAGGAGAGTAGACTTTGGGAGAAGCCTCATTTGTTCCTGTGCCGAGAAGCAGGCAGGCTCCCCACCGTGCTCAGCAACGCAGTGGGTCTGGAACAGGGCCCACTCCTGAGGGTTCTCTAGTGTATAAAGCCGCAGGAAGCCTTTTCAGGGAGACTTAGAGCAGTCCTGATATTTGTTGGCTGAATTAGTCAGCTATTACGTGGGCATATACCTAACAGTGACTGTGATTAAATGCTATCGGTTATATTTTTGATCTTGTTATGATTCTAAAGTAGCTGCTCTTTATTGAAAAATTACCTCAAACAGCGTGAAATAGTCTCAAAATGCTCAACCAGCCTTAACCTTAAAACTGGGCTTTGACGCAGTTGGTAAATAATTGATCCTTAACTGTGAACAGAAAGAAAAGCCCAGTAAAACTTAGGTTTCAGCAAAAGTGTTGGATTTATCGAATGAATTTATATTCATTTGGAGTTAGAGAAAATTCAGTTGTATATGCTCCTCAGATGTGATAAGCTGAAAATAGATGGTTTTGCACCTTAGGAAACCATCTTCTCTATGAAAATCAAAAACAAGTGTGCCTTGTTCTGAATTTCATTTTCAGCACACCCTTTGCTCTCCTATCCTTAAATGAATCTGTGTGGCCATGACTTAGTTGAGAAGATGAGATGGGCTTGAATTTAAAGTAGTATTTTATAAACAATAGGTGTAGACCCATTCCTGGGCCATGAAATCAATTTAGTGGCTTGTGACTATCATTTCTGAAAGTGGAATACAAGAGAAAAATCAGACTGTGTTACATGTAATACATATTGTTGTGGGGGGTAACTTTTGTTTTTGTTATATATATAGTATATTATTATATATATTATAAATATACAAATGTGTATAAGTCTATATGGCTCTATATATGACTTGATCATAGAAAATGTATTTCTGAATGTGAGTGACAGTAAAAGTATGAAAGTAATTGATTTAAAAACAAAATTATGGCTTTGTCCAAGATAAAGAGTTACCTCAGACTCTTGTTTTTTCTTAAATTTACTTAAAACTTAATGATACAGATACCTTTAACTGAATGTAATAAATATAAGTGTGGTTTTTTTTTTTTCGCCCACTCTGGACTGGCTTTGACACATCTCTGTAAAATCAGTGACACTCGGGGAACAAAATTCAGGCTTAGCCTTATAAACATGACCCCCTCTGCACAGGGTCAGGTTTTGAAGAATGCCTGGTATGTGCTGCGTCTTTATACTTGCTGGGGATCGGCCTTGCCTTCTTCAACAAAAACTCATATGTCTCCTAGAACTGCCCATTGGTCAATCTGCAGTTTATCAGTTTTGTGCAAAGGTCTGTTGCTCCTTTCCTTTCCAGGTGGTCATAGGCGACAAGGTTGTTCTGAACCCTGTCAATGCTGGTCAGCCCCTCCATGCTAGCAGCCATCAACTGGTAGATAACCCAGGCTGCAATGAGGTAAGGATATCGAGTTAATGCCTGTGGGCGTGGTTATCCTGCAGGAGCTGGTCTGGCTGACGTCAGTGCATGTGCATGATGAGAGTGACTTCAGCGGTGATTTGGGGCAGGGTGCCCGTTCTGCAGGTGAAGAAACAGGCCCAGGGTCAAGGCTGCCATGTAAGGTTGTGCAGCTCTGCGCAGTGGGCAGTGGATGGGGGCTGACATTCATTCTAGTTCTCAGTTGGCTAAGCCTAGCATCACTGAGGGATGGTTTTTTAATTTGTGAAGCCAGAGATGACCCCTTTTACTAATTTTTTTCTGGCCATGGGAGCACCTTTTCCTAATTTGTCTACCTGTAGAGGGTGCCTCTTTCTAACTTTTCATAAAGGAACACTGCAGATTAGCAGCAGCCCTGCAAGGGTGATAGCTTCCTTTTGGCAATACGTCTACTTATCCTCTAAATTGGCAATTACAGGATACAAGGATGTTACTTACTTGTGACATAAATCTTTGTCTGATGGGTAAGGACACACTCTTCAGTGGGACAGATGTGGATTCACATCCCATTTGCCATTCCTAGCTCTGTGACGGTAGGTTAGTTACCCAGTCTCCCTGCATAGCAGTTTCCTTATCTCTGAAATGGGGGTGGTGGTCAGACCTGCTTTTTAGGGCGTGGCCGAGAATTAAAGGAGATTGTGCGTGTTGGCACCTAAGCCTAGTGCCTGGCATAGATTTAGTGCACAAACAGTGGCTCCGTTGTTAACAATGATCATTAACAGTTTAGAACCTATACATTGGACTCATTTTTTCCTTTTATAGCTCATTCCATTTTATAAGTACTTTTTTTCATCAGGCCTTTACTTTCTGGCTACAGAACAAGAGACTTGCAGGAAAAGGAAAATATCATTCCAGAAAGGCAGGAGGGTTGGTTCCATTAGTCATGGTTGGAGTGTGCATAGTGATGGGTGCAAATGAGCCGTTTATTGCCAAACTCTGCCAACAGGCCAGTTGAATTTGCAGGTGCTGTGATTTTAGTAATGTCAATCTTCAGAGTTTTTAGCAAGTACAACCTTGCTTCCTAGGCTGAAGTGAGAAATTTGGGGGCAGGATGACATAGCTGTTGTGAGGGGTACATGAAAAAATTAATCTGTTTTTCAGGTCAATTCCGTCAACTGCAATACAAGCTGGAAAATAGTCCTTTTCATGAAATGGAGTGATAACAAAGACGACATATTAAAGGGGGTGAGTTTGCTGCTTTATCGGCCGAGCATTACTTGGCCCTTCTTGGGGGCATCAATCTAATTATCTTTTTAAATTCTTTTTTCCTTAAAAATCTTTCTTGTGTTGACTTTCAGGGTGATGTGGTGAGGCTGTTCCATGCTGAACAGGAGAAGTTTCTCACCTGTGACGAACACAGGAAGAAGCAGCATGTCTTCCTGAGAACCACAGGCCGGCAGTCGGCCACATCTGCCACTAGTTCAAAAGCCCTGTGGGAGGTGGAGGTAAGAGTGAGGTGGAGAAAGGGCTCATGGGTTTATAAGGTATAAGCCTATGTATAGGCTTTCTCTATATAAATTCTACAAATACACACACACACACTCTCACAGGTGGACATACACAGAATACATATGCGTATATGTATAAGTCACAAACAGGTACTTATACCCACCCTGTTCCAAAAATGGACTGTGATGGTTTAATGAAGTAAGTGCAGCATGACATATTATGGTGCTGGATATTCGTGCAGAGGGAGAAAATATGTACTTTGGAGCAAATTCAAAAATGAAATTAGAAATCTCTTTCTCTGAGCCATCTAATCTCTTTAATTGTTTTCTTTCCCTTGCTCATTTCTCTCCCTCTGTCACAGCAATATTTAATCCAGTGTCTACCCAACATGATACATAGGTGATACCACATTAGTGACGGGGCAGAAATGAGAAGATATGCACCCAGATAACTGGAACACACAGGGGATGGTGAAGGTGATAAGAGGCATATTCCACGTGCTCTGGAGATTTCAGTGAGAGGGTGAATGTCTGGTGGGGTGAAGAATTAAGGAAGACTTCCTGAAGGAGATAGCGTCCGATCTGGTATCTTCAGGATGATCTATATTTCGGAAGGAAGAGATGAACGGAGTAGGTCACTTCGCCTGAGAGAATGGTGCAGGATGTGGAAACATGAGGCAGAATGGGATAAAACTCAATAATTGTTGGGTGGAGGGCGTGGGATATGCATGGGAAATTAAACAGAAGCTGTTTTGGAGACCAGAGCCTGAAGGGCCATATATCCAGGCTGTAGGGAGTTGGGATATAATTTGTGGGCAGGGGAGAAATATGGAAAATTGTTTGAGGAAGGGAGTAACGTAATCAGCGTGCAACTTAAAGAAGGTAGAATTCCTCAAAGATTGTTGTTTCTTGCCAGTTTTTCTTCCTGCATTTCTTAAGAAGACGTTGACTCTTTCTTTCTCCCATTTTTTGAAATGGATTCTGGCAAGTTAAGTGTCCCTCAAAATACAAGAGAAGACACCACCATGTATTTTACATTTGTAGTAATGAGCCAGGGTTTACTTTCTATGGCTGTAGCTTATTCATCACCCCCAAATAAATCCTCTGCTCATTAGTAGTCACTCCCTATTTCCCCTTCAATATCCACCCATTCTCCCGCCCTTGGTAGCTAATGTACTTCCTATCTCTATAGATTTGCCAGTGCTGCATGTTTCATATAAACAGAATCCTACCTTATTTGGTCCTTCATATCTGACTTCGTTTACCTAGGATGACGTCTTAGTCCAATTTGGGCTGCTATAATAAAATATCATAAACTGGGTGGCTTATAAATATCAGAAATACATATTTCTTATAGTTCTGAAGGCTGGAAACCTATGATCAAGGCACTGGCAGAGTGTCTGGCGATGGTACTCTTCCTGGTTCATCTGCTGTGTCCTCACATGGCACAAAGAGGGGACTTTCTGGGGTGACTTTTATGAGGGAACTGTTCTTTTCCATAAAGGCTTGGCCTGAGACCTAATCACCTCCCAAAGGTGAAGTATGATGTGAACGGTCTCTAATACTATAACCTTAGGGGGTAGGTTTCAACCTGTGAGTTATGAGAGGACGTACACATTTAGACCAGATAACAGGTTCAAAGTGTATTCATATTGCCACATGTGTCAGTACTTCATTTTTATTGCCAAATAATATTCCATTGTATGGATGTGCCATATTTATTCATTTATCATTTAATAGCATTTGGATAGTTTTCACATTTTGACTCCTTTGAATAATGCTGCTACAGACATTCATATACATTTTTTGTGTGGATGTATGTTCTCAAGTCTCCTGGGAGCAGACTTGTGGGTCATGTCATAATTTTATTTTTGACCTTTTGAGGAACTGCCAGACTGCCTTCCACAGAGGCTGCACCATTTTATATTCTCACCAGCAGTGTGTCAGGGTCCCAGTTTCTCCATGTGGCCTTCATTTTGAAGGATTTTTTTGTTGGATATAGAATTCTAGGTAGAATTTACTTTTTTTTAAAGATTTGGATCCATTGTCTTTTGGCTTGCATTGTTTGTGATTATTTAATGGGTTAAAAAAATGTATTCCCTGTATGTAGTGTCTCTACCATGCAGCCTCCCCTCATCTCAGCAGCTGTAAAAACTTTTTATTTTTATTACTGGTTTACCTTAATCTGATTATGATATGCCTTGGTGTGTGTATGTGTTCTGTGTCTGTCTGTTTACTCTGCTAGAGTTCAATGAGTTTCTTGAAACTATGGGTATATGTCAGAATGGGAAAACTTTGCATCATTATATTTATGAGTGAAATATTTCTCCTGCCCCCACCAATCCACATAGACATATGCTGGATTATTTGATACTGTCTGACAAATCTTGAGTTCATGGGTCACATTTTTCTGATTCTTTGTCTAGTCCTTTATTTACTGAGCATTGTAATATAAGTTTGTTGAGTGTTTGGAGTCTATTGCTCCTTTAAAGAGGACTGAATTTTCTTTTGTTAGACACTAAAGTGACTCGTGGATCGCTTTGGTCCTTTGGAGGCTTATTTTCAAGGTTTATTCAGTCAGATATTGTGTAGCCTTAATTTTTGGGCTAGATTAGCCCCCACTTCCAAGATGGGACCACTTTGATGTGTCTACTAATGCACAGGGCCTTCCACATGGTTTCTCTGCTTTCGCTTTTCAGAATCAGGACTCCTCCCAGCCCTGTGTGAGCTCTGGGAATGTTGAGCTTTCAGACTCCTTGTTTTTCTTCATTTGGCCTCATAGGGTCTTGCCTTATACATGTGCAGTCTGATGTTCAGCCAGAAACTCAAAGGAGGCTCCTGTGCAGAATTCCAGAGCTTTTTCTGTGAGTAGCTCTATGTGCATTAGTAGTCCATCCCCACAAATTCTAGCTGCCTCGGTCTCCCTAATCTTTGATCTGTCTCCGTAACTCCACGAGCTTAATGTCCTCAGCTTGGATTCTTCCTCCCCGTGCTGCCATCCAAAGAGAACTCCCCGGGTAGAAAATCAGAGCAGGCTGGGCATGGTGGCTATGCCTGTAATCCCAGCACTTTGAGAGACCAAAGTGAGTGGATCACGAGGTCAGGAGTTCAAGACCAGCCTGGCCATGATGGTGAAACCCCATCTCTACTAAAAATACAAAAATTAGCCAGGTGTGGTGGTGCACGCCTATACTCCCGGCTGCTTGGGAGGCTGAGGCAGAGAATTGCCTGAACCCCAAAGGTGGAGGATGCAGTGAGCTGAGATCGCACCACTGCACTCCAGCCTGGGTGACAGAGTGAGACTCCATCTCAAAAAAAAACAAAACAAAACAAAAAACAAAAATAGAAAAACAAAATCAGAGCAATAGCTGAGCTGGCCTTGTCTATTTCGCGGTTCTCAGAGATCACCTTTGTGTACTACCAGCTGTCCAACGTGTGAACACAGTTGTTCGGGATATTTTATACAGTTTTCTAGTTCTTTATGTCAGTTTCTTCTATTCTCTGCAGTGTCTGATTTTTTATGGCATCAACTACCAGTGCTAGTTAACTCTATCTTGGCCAGAAGCTGATGTGACATTTATTTTTCTGATAACATTGGCCCAGGCACTGAGTTTTACATTTCAGAGCACAGGCCTGTGTGTGTGTGTGTTCTGGCACATGCGTATGTGTATAGGTTGCATTGACAGTTCTCCATGAAGTTGGCTGTGCTTTTTGTAGGTAAGTTTTCTTTTATTGGCTGTGCTTTTTGTAGATAAGTTTAAGAATCTGCTACTTCATTATGGCTAAGGCAAATAACCTGAAAAACATTGAAGTTTTTATCCCAACCATTGCATATTAACCAGGAGACTCAATTCCTTCTTTGGAGAGACATTGTTTACTTTTGAGTTTGGATGTTACATATGACACTGGCAATGGGTTTGTTGATGATGGTGATTTTTTTTTTCCAGCTCGTAAATACCACTCCTGAACGATGACGTGTGATGCCTCCTATTCACCGTCTTTCTAGTGTAGGTTGACGTTTTATTGATGCCTGTTCATTCTTCTTGCAGGTGGTCCAACATGACCCGTGTCGGGGCGGAGCAGGGTATTGGAACAGCCTTTTCCGTTTCAAGCACCTGGCCACAGGGCATTACTTGGCAGCAGAGGTAAGTAGCAGCCCCTGTGGTTTTCTCTTTCAAGGCTAACACGCCTCACCACCTTTTCTCATCCCCTTGTATAGCCATCATGTACTAAAGGCTTAAGGAAATACACTCAGTCACTTTGCTTTTCCTCCTGTTTTTCTGTTTTCTTTTGCTTCGTTTCCCTAGAAGAGTCAAAAATGATTATCACATTTTAGTATGTGGCAGGGGTGCTGATCAAGATGTGGGGAGAAAATAAGTTAGAAGGTAATGCCAATCTAGGTTTTCAGTATTTTCCATTTTGCTGTTACATGCTACCCTCCCCACGTTTTGTCTCCCAGCCCCACACCCAGCGTGAGTGACCGAGGCTGCAGCAGAAACAGGATATGTAGAGACAGAAGCACTAAGATGTATAAGGAATTAGACGATCTTATAAAGAAATTTGACTACTCAGAGCTTTAGAAGAATAGACAGCGGTCTTTTACTTGTAGGAATGTCAAAAATCACAGAAATTAACTTTACCAAATGTCTGTGAAAGGGCCAGGCACAGTGCCTCATACCTATAATCCCATAACTTTGGGAGGCTGAGGAGTTCAAGATCAGCCTGGCCAAAATGGTGAAACCCTGTATCTACAAAAATTAGCTGGGTGTGGTGGTGTGCGCCTGTAGTCCCAGCTACTTGGGAGGCTGAAGTGGGAGAATCGCTTAAACATGGGAGGCAGAAGAGGTTCATTGAGCCGAGATCGCACTACTGCACTCTAGCTTGGGTGACAGTATGAGACTTGATCTTAAAAAAAAAAAAAAAAAAAGAAGTCTATGAAGAGTTTTTGAGGAGACAAAAGTCTCAATGCTGAAGGACAGGAGGAATTTACCTTTTAATTTTGTGTCAGGTGAAGGAGCCATCCTACTGTGTGACTGATGTTGAGTTTTACTTCGATCTGCTGGGGGATGTACGATGCATATTTCTATCGTAATTATAGTCATGCATCAGAAGACCCCCACTGTTGTCTGGGACCACCCATGAGACCTCTGGGAGATGTCGCAGGTGATGGTGGATGTCAGCACTGCTCCGGTGCCTGGCCTGACGAAGGCTGGCTCTGAGTTTGCTCAGCCCCCCGTGGTGCCTAATACATGAGCTGATGATTTTGATATATTTAAGAACTGAAAATCAAGAAGCCTAAGTTCAAATTTCAGATAAAGCCATAGAGAATTATGGACCCAGCTAATTAGCCGTGAGACATGTTGATTTACTTGGTTTGGGGAAGACTGACGGTGGTGGCATTATCTATTATGTTTTGAGGCTAATACAGCTCTTGCTGGAGGCTTAAATTTTTTATTCTTAGCTAAAAATAGGCAGGATTATCAGTGACTGTGTACTGATCTTTTATTCATCTCAGGCTTTTAACTATTGCTTTGCCAGTGAATCCATTGTCTTTCTCTGTCTACACTTGAGAGCCGTCTCTTGGTGACTGGTAGATGTTCCATGTGTGCTGTACCTGTGTGGCCTGTGTCATTGTCGTGGCATGCTGGTTTTGTGAACAGAGGGGACAGACAAGTTCTTAGCTGTTCAAGGATGTTTGCAGCCCTTGAGTCTCCTGCAAGTGGGGCCCAGTCCTTAAGAAAGCAATGGATGTTTTAATTTCCTAATGATTCTTTTTCATCAGGTAGACCCTGACTTTGAGGAAGAATGCCTGGAGTTTCAGCCCTCAGTAAGTATGGACAAGAGCCTTCTTGTCTTCATCCAGTAGGGTGCGGCCAAATGATCTGGAGCTCCATTTAAGACCCCGTCACTGTAGTCACTGAGTGCTGGGGAAGGAGAAACGCTAGGCTCCCATAAAACAGGATCATTTTCTGTGCTTCCCTTGAGAGGGATCATAGTCCTTTGTGTGTTGATTGGTCCAGGGACTGTTGTTCATGATGGTATTTATGTGTGTAGTAACGGGGCCTCTGTTTCCAAATTGGAGAAGTTTCTGGTATCACTTGGAGGACTCCTAGGGTTGGAGACAGTGATGGCCCATACAGAAAATGGCCTTTTAAAACCAATTGTCTTATTGCTACTGACCTCATTCTGTGGCTCACAGAGGTTTTTCAGGGAGTAACTGTGTGAGGTGGATAGTGTTACTGAGGCTATGGCGGTAACACATGAAGCATGGTGCACCTGCCATGTGATTAGACTCTCAGCTGTCTAACAATCCGTACTTGATTTCTGCAAAGTCAGAAATAGGCTTTAGTGTAGAATGTGGTTTGGAATTTTAAGTGCAAATGGATCTTTCTCTAGAGACCATATTGCCAAGTAACACTGACAGGTAGACACTTTGGGCTTGAGGTGTCCAGATTTATGGGTTGAAGAAGGCAGTGGTTGTGTTGCGTGGAGATTAGGGGTATAAATGTAACACTTTTCTTGTGGAGTGCTTGATTCTGGTCTAGGATTAAAAAAAAAAAAGATGCTTCTTGGTTTGACGTGTGTGTCTACATGATGATCTCAGTAGTGGGCATAGAAGGTGGTTTTGAGGGTGTTTTTTTTTTGGCAAGATTTTGAAAGAAAATGGAAGGATTTTCTTAAGGCACATAGGAAGGGAATTGGGTGGAGGGAATTCAAA
Organism: Sapajus apella; assembly: GCF_009761245.1. Classification (NCBI taxonomy): domain Eukaryota; kingdom Metazoa; phylum Chordata; class Mammalia; order Primates; family Cebidae; genus Sapajus; species Sapajus apella. Next base: position 30,858,396 of record NW_022436963.1, read on the forward strand.
TTGCAATTGTCCTTGGAAAGTGTGAATTCTGCTGTCATGCATATCCTTCTAGTGATAGCTTGCTGAAATGTTGGCTTTGAAAGGCACTCTAGCTGAGGCCTTCCTGCTGTGGGTTTGTGAACTTGCTGGGGAGCTTCTCCTCCTCTTTCTGCTCCTTACTGGGGTACCCAAGGCTCACCTAACTTCTCTTCTTCCTTGTCACCTCTATTTCCAGAGTTCATTTTGGAAGCTTTGTTTCCACAGTTAATATGGCTTGGAAAACACTGACGTAGTTTAAATCTGTCAGTGTACAAGGAGCTCTGTTGTTAAACTTCTGTACGTCGTGTTCATGTAGTTATTGTTTGAACACTTGGACTGGCATGGGCATTGAGTTTCCTAAGACAGTTCTTGTCCTTGCACCTTCTTTATTTCAAGGGAAGGAGCTGCGTCTGTGTGGCCGACATCCACCGGTCTCCATGCTGCTGCTGTCTGTGGTGACTTGGAAGAAGTCTTACCTCTGAGATGAGGCAAGCTGCGGCTCCTTTCAGTGAGCGCTGATGTCCAAGTGAACCTTGTGCTCTGGCGGGTAGAGGGCTGCTGCCTTGGCCTCCTGATATGGGGGGAAGACTTGGATTTACAGTGAAGGAGGAAGAGCGTAGTTTAAATACCAGCCATGCCACTTACGAGCTGTGTGACCTTGGACAAGTTACTTTTCCTCTATGAGCCTCAATTCCTTCATCTGTACAAGTGGCATTTTTCAAACTCTCCAAGATCATTAGCATTTTTAGTGCCTTTGCATCCACCAGGTTGTCCGGGCTGCATAGCAGTGGGTAAAAGGAGTTAGGGTGGGTTTTAGGACCTTCCTGGTACAGAGGAGGAAGCAGCCATTGATAGTAGTCCTGATTTCTCCCGCATCTCATGCTCCCTCAGAGTTGAGTAGTTTTTTGATGTTTTCCTGCTTCCTTGTGTCAGAGAGGTGGATGTGCCAGCAGCCTTGAGTGCAGATCTAGGCTGCATTGCTCTGGCTACTTAGATGTTGATTGGGGGTGGGCTGCGTGCAGAGGAGGGGTGTTTGGAGAAGGGGGCTTACCCAGCACCCACATGGCCAACAGCACAGATCTGCCTCTGTGGCAAGGTGTTAGTACAGGGAGGATCCCACCCCCTGTACTCTTCTTGGTTTGGAAATGTGGGGGGAAAACCTTGGGTGGTTTGAGTCTGGGAGAGGAGGCACCTCATTCTATGCTGATCGTTGGTTGATTTCCCTAAGAACAGCGTCAGTGCCTGTGGTTTATGCCTTTGACCTCACTCGGCTTTGCTGTGCTTGTCCTTCTAAATTCAGGACCCTGAAGCCACTTGCTTGGCGCCAGAGGGAGGAAAAGGACCACCAGAGGCTCCTGCTCCTTTGCCAGGCTTCTGCACATGTGCCTTTCTTCCCACTAGGTGGCATGCGCTGACTGCACACTGAAAGGATGTCAGGACGCTGCCTCTCAGTCACGTTTCCAGATGCATTCGGCATAATGCAATTGTGATTTTCCTCTCGACTCCCGCAGGTCTCTGAAACTTAACTGCCAGCCTGTAGCTGAGCCCTGTATCTCAAACCATAACTGCGTCAGAGTTTATTTTGAAAGCAGCACGTGGAGTGCTTTGCCAGGTGGTTAGGAGAGAACAAATGTTGCTCAAAGTTCTTACTCCTGAACTGAGGTTGTAGAAGTGTTCTGTTGCTCTCCAGGTAATTCTTCCTTTAGTGTAGATAGAATAAGGATCTGGGGTTGATTCAGGTGAAGGGATGAGTGATTACAGGAGAAAATGTGAGAAATGGAGGACATACAGGTTTTGGGTATTAAAAGAACCTTTTTTAAAAACACACACACAGAAGTTGGGGGCTGCAGCTGAACTGACAGGCTTTTGCCCTGCACCCTGCATTTCAGGCTCCGTGGTGTTAGAGTCACCCGGGTGCTCTCCTTTGCCTTTGACTTCATTTCTGTTTCTTGATTCCTTTGTCTTCCTGGTGAAGTCGTCTTCCTCCCCATCTGGAAAGGAGGCAGAGCTTCAGCCTAGGAAAAGCAGACTGTAGTGACAAAGAAAATGTGCTTCCCCCGTGGACGCAGGTGGATGCTGCTATGCTGCAAGGATGTTAGACATGGAAAATCACCCAACGTAGAGTCGCCAGGCAGAGAGCGCACTGGCCAAGCCTTTCTGAGCTGGCTCCTTGTCTAAGCCCGTTCCTTGAATCTCTGTAGGCAGATGGGCTTTGGAGCCTAGAATGTGCTTTTCTAGTTTCCCAGGAAAGTTTTTGTCATTGTTCCTCAGCCTTCACTGTCAGAGATTTTCTTCGCTCTCAGCCAAATCCCTGATGTCGCAGGAGAGGCCCATCTTCCCTGACCTGTCATCAGCAGCCCTCTCAATTAATGATGGACATCTTTTTCAGGGCAATGCTGACTTCTCAAATATTTCTTTTGGCTCTGTTGGGGTTACTGCCTACAAACACTTGGATTCAGGTTTATTTTATTTAGTTTTTCTCCTGGGGAGTCGCTGTATCCTATTGTCAGTAGACAGTTATCACTATAGATGAATACAGCTACCCATAACCAAATCTGCAGGATGAGTTTCCTCAAAATTCCCTCTCCCCCAGCTCCTGTGGTTGGATGTACCTATGTAGAGGTCTTTATCAACTAGAGCACTGCTTCCACAGTCATCTATTAGGGTAACTCCACATTGTTAAAACATTTTTTTTTTTTTGAGACAGAGTCTCACTGAGTCACCCAAGCTGTAGTGCAGTGGTGCAATCTCAGCTCACTGCATCCTCTGCCACCTGGGTCCAAGTGATAATCCTGCCTCAGCCTCCCGAGCAGCTGGGATTACAGGTGCCTACCGCCGCACCCAGCTGACTTTTTTGTATTTTTATTAGAGATGGGGTTTCATCATCTTGGCCAGGCTGTTCTTGAACTCCTGATCTAGTGATCCCCCGCCAGCCTCCCAAAGTGCTAGGATTACAGATGTGAGCACTGTGCCCGGTCGGAACATTTTTATTGCAACACGAAGAGGCTGCATGGCCAGTTGTCATCTTTTAGGACTGCTCTATAACTGTGGTCCTTTTCCTGCCAACTGCTGACATTCGCGATCCTTTCTTCTCCGTTCCTGTGGATTGTGGAATAATTGTAGAGAGTGAAGGGTTTGGTATGCACAGTTCTTGATTTGAAGACTTTTCTTCCTCAGGTAGACCCTGATCAGGACGCCTCTCGAAGTAGATTGCGAAATGCCCAAGAAAAGATGGTGTACTCCCTGGTCTCTGTGCCCGAAGGCAATGACATCTCCTCCATTTTTGAGCTAGACCCCACCACCCTCCGTGGAGGCGACAGCCTTGTACCAAGGTATGATTTTAAAATTGCCTATCCCAAAAGAATCAGGCCCGGTTTAGGTGTCCTGACCAGGTTTCTTGGAATCCAAATCATTACTGCCTTTTCTTCTAGATTTTTATAAAGGATTTAGTGAAAGGTTTGACCTGGCTGTGCAATATGGCAACTGACTTTTTTTAATGGTTCATCACTGGTAAGTTCTCAGTAGTTGAATGAGAAGTGCTATATTTAGGGAAACAAGCCAAACCGTAAGCCCAAGTAGCTCCATTTTCCTGGTTCCCTCTACTCCCTTCCTCCTTCCGTGAACCTTGGCACAGCTCTTGGTTTGGGTAAAGAGGAAGGGAGTAGAAGAAACTAGGAAATTGAATGGCAATTAAATAAACCATTGAAGACAAACTCCAGAAAATAAAATACCTGATATTCACTGTGTGTGTAGTAAGTTGTTTTTACAAGGATTGAGACGTTAGACCAGAAATCTTTATTTTATTAAATTTAACTTTTAGTCTTGTTGCCTAAGAATGCATTTTTTGAGGGAAAGTAACTGGACTGCAAATGGGAAAAAAGCTTACTCTTAGCAACAGAATCAACACTATTAATAATAATGGCTGACACTGAGTGAGCGCTAACTGCATGCTAGGCATAAGGCTAGAGCTCTACTTGTGTTATGTAATTTCATATTTCACAAAAAAACCCAGTGAGATAGGTGTTGCTATCACGCTTTCTTGTAGATGAAGAAACTGAGGCTCAGAGAGTTTAAGCGACATATTGTAAGTCAGTGAGTCCCACAGAAGAATCCAAAATCTGTAATGTTTAAGACAGATAGAGTTGTTTGGGCAATTCTGACTCTTCAGTATGATGCTGGTTAGTGGAAATGTCACTGTCATGTATGGATTTCACATATGGCCCCTCATGAAGTATTAGTTGTGTTTCAATCATTCAGAGGCAACTACTGGTAATATTTTGGTTTATATAGTTTTAGAGAAGTCTCTGGTCACATGGAGATGATTGTCTCATTTATTATAGATGGGATCATAAGCTATTTTGAACATTTTTCAAATACTGTATTTCGTGTATATCTCCAAGCACATGATTATCAGTTGTCATCATCTTAAATAATCGTTTTAATCAGGCTGGATGCGATTGGCTCACACCTGTAATCCCAGCACTTTGGGAGGCCCAAGCAGGCAGACCACTTGATTGAGTCCAGGTGTTTGAGACCAGCTGGACAACATGGCAAAACCCTGACTCTACAAAAAATGCAAAAAAAAAAAAAAAAAATTAGCCAGGCATGATGGCACATACTTGTAGTGCCAGTTACTTGGAAGGCTGAGGTGGGAGCATCCCCTAAGCCTGGGAGGCAGAGGTTGTGGTGAGCTGAGATGGCGCCACTGCACTCCAGCTTGGGTGACAGAGTGAGACCCTGTCTCCAAAGGAAAAAAAAATGTTGTGGTCAGTTGTAATCATCTTTAAATACCTGTAGTATCACCTAGTTAATACTGTATTAACTGGTTCATTATTGGACTGTTCTATTCTGTAATACTGTATTAATACAATATTATTATGTATGTATTAATATGTAATGCATTAATATTACATTGCAACAATAGAATATAATAGAATTGTATTCTATTATATTAACTAGTCCATTATTGAGATATCAGATTGTTTACAGTTTTTATTATTATACATAATGCATTGTTGAACATCTGTTTGCCTCATTTTGCACCTGTGCTACCACCATTTAGGGAAAAATACCTGAAAATAGGCTTGGTAGTTGAAAGCATAGGTATATTTTATGTGTTCTACAAAGTGCTAGACTTCTTTTCAGAGTTTTACTTGATTACGCTGTCATCAACAATACATAGGATTTACTCTCCTAGGCCCTTGTTGATACTGGGTTTTATCAGTCTTTAAGATCTTTGGAATATGATACAATAAAGTGATACATTGTTTTAACATGTGTAACTCCTACACTAAGGAGGCTGAATCTATACTTCCATGTTTCTTGGCCCTTTGTATTTCGTTATTAACAGTTCGTGTCCTTGTTCCATTTTCACTTCCAATATTCATGGTTTTGTTATTGATTTGTAACAGCTCTTTGTGTAGAGTAATAACCTTTTAATGCAGCGTGTTACTCTTTGATTTTCCAGGCTATGGTGTTTTTTCTTCCAACTTTGTTTATGATGGTTCTTTTTTTTTTCTGTATAGATGATATAAAATTTTAACTATGTAATGAGAGTTAGCCATCTTTTACTTTTAAAATTTAGGAATCTTACATGTTGTTACATGATTCAAAAGGCTTTCCCTACTACAAGATTAGTAAATATTCATTTTTTTTTGCCAGAAATTTTATGATATCATTTATTGTTTCACTGATCCATATGAAAATTTCAATCATTGCTTTATTATTATTTCTTGTGATAAACACTAATATATGCCCTGTAAGCACTTCTTGTTGCTCTGTCTTAGGCTTCGTTTATGCGGAAACACTCATTCGTGGACTATGATCTTATATTTAGAAATGTAGCATAGAGCGGTAACCTTAGAGACATTACGAATAATTTTCTATTGTAAATGAATCAGAATGTGGCTTGGACCTGAACCATTTGCTCCGAAGTGTATATTTCCCAGGGTATGCAGTGGGAAACCACTTTGATATTTCCGTTTTGATAGAATATATTCTAGACTAGAGGCTACAGAGTAAACCTGAATATTTCCTTCCTTAAGACCCTTCTTTTTTCCCTGTTAGGAACTCTTATGTTCGGCTCAGACACCTGTGTACTAATACCTGGGTTCACAGCACAAATATTCCTATTGACAAGGAAGAAGAAAAGCCTGTGATGCTGAAAGTAAGTTCTGGGACTTGCTTGTCTCTTTTTGGTCTTGTGTTTCCTAATGAAAGGCTCCTTTGAGGGCAGATCAGGGAGTATAGAGCTGTGGAGTTTTGTCTCTTTGGCAAGAGCGTGGTCATGGCCAAACTTGAATGTGACAAAAGAATTCTCTCCAAGGGACCTGAGTGGAGCAAACCCAGGGCTTTTGAAATAATTAAAACTTTTGATTTTATTCCATGACCTCTGCCCTAATAGTTGAGCAATTGTATGGATTTCAGCCACATTTCGTGACTATCTGAAGGATCATTTGGGCTAGGGAATATTTGCTTGTGACTTGAGGAAAAACAAGTATCTAGTCAATTTCCCCCAATCTCTAGTATTTATTTCTCTCTCTATTGCAATGTATGCTTCTATTTCATGAATGTTCTCTCAGCCCCTTTACTTTCTCTCCTTGCTTCTCCTCCCCCGCTGTCTCTAGGCTCATAGAGTATAAATACATAGACATGAGGGTTTTCTTTTAAAAAATGGAAGGATACTCTCATATAACTTATTTTGTTGTGGCATTGGGGAAGGTTATTACAGTTTTTTTATTTCTTTACTGAATGTTTTTACATTTATAGGAAAGTTGAAATAATGGTACAGTGTCTATCCTTATAATGCGCCTCACTTAGATTCATTAATTACCGTTTTCCATATTTGCTTTTTCATTGTGTATTTACAAACACCTTTAATCATGAGCATCTTGCATGCTCCCTGTAACAAATGAAGTTAAAAATGAGAGTAGTGCCCCTTTCCTGCCTCACTGGTCCCTGTAATACCAGTTTCCAGAGATAACAACTGTTAACCATTTGGAGTACTTCCTTCCAGAATTTTTTCCTATGTCATTTTAACTGCAAGATAGCTCCATTACGTTGGGATCAGCCAATGTCTCGTAAATGTAGTGTTTGGTTAAAATCTTACTCTTCCCATCCAAGAGATTATCTCACAAGGACCACCTTGAATTTCAGATTGGCACTTCTCCTGTGAAGGAGGATAAGGAAGCGTTTGCCATAGTTCCAGTTTCTCCTGCTGAAGTTCGGGACCTCGACTTTGCCAATGATGCCAGCAAGGTGCTGGGCTCCATTGCTGGGAAGCTGGAGAAGGGCACCATCACCCAGAATGAAAGGAGGTGAGCACTGCTGCGTGCTCAGCATAGCCGTTCTCCCCCACTGAGAGTTTCTGACATCCATGGTGACTCTGAACAGCTGAACGTGGAGTAGCAGGCCTTGGCATTTGTGGGTGGCTTCAATTTGTAACTTTTGAGAAATAGTACTTTTGCATTCATTTTTTGAGTCTAAAGTTATGAAGACTAGGTGTGGTGGCCCACGCCTGTAATCCCATTACTTCTGGAGGCTGAGGCGGGTAGATTACTTGAGGTCAGGAGTTCGAGACCAGGCTGTCCAATGTGATGAAACCCCATCTCTACTAAAAATACAAAAATAAGCCAGGCTTGGCGGTGGGTGCCTGTAATCCCAACATCTCGGGAAGCTGAGGCAGAAGAATCGCTTAAACCCATGGGGTGGAGGTTATAGTGAGCCAAGATCATACCACTGCACTTGAGCCTGGGTGACAAAGTGAGACTCCATCTCAAAAAATAATAATGAAGTTATAAAGATCCCTCCCTCCCTCCCCCACTCCCCCCCTCCATCTCTCCCTTTTCCCTCTTTCCCTCTCTCCCTCTCTCTCTCTCTGTCTCTCTCTCCACCCCCCACCCTCTCTCTCTCTCTCTCTCTTTTTCTGTCTCTAAGTTGGTCTCCAGAACCACATTACTAAATGTCAGGGGATGAGGTTACTCTGAGATAAAATTTGATCATCCTTTTCTGGACAATGATGTGTTTTCTTTCACTCTCTTTGGTACTTGGCCTTGGTTGTCAGTTTTGAAGAAATTGGAAAGAGTGGGTCTGCCCCAGTGTAACTGGCTCATTAGTCCAGAAGGCTTCCAAGGCGAAGCTTCCAGCCTGCTGAATGCTGAGCACATCTATCTATAATAGCTTCTTTCCTCTTAAGGTCTGTAACCAAGCTGCTGGAAGACTTGGTTTACTTTGTCACTGGAGGAACTAATTCTGGTCAAGATGTTCTTGAAGTTGTCTTCTCCAAGCCCAACAGAGAACGGCAGAAACTGATGAGAGAACAGAATATTCTCAAGCAGGTTGGTGATATGTGGCATACTAGGGATTTGGCTTTATGAGCAATTAATGGGATGGCCAGGAGCAGTGACTCATGCCTGTAATTCCAGTACTTTGGGAAGCTGAGGCAGGAGGATCCACTTGAGCCCAGGGGATGGAGGTTGAGGTCAGCCAAGATCGCACTACTGCGCTCTCTAGCCTGAGCAACAGAGACAGAACCTGTCTCGAAAAAAAAAAAGGAAAAATATAAATCAATGGGATAATTGAGGGATGCTGGTGATTCCCACCTCGAAGGCTTGATGCACTGATTTTTCAATAGACTATTTTATAGAGCAGTTTTAGGTTCTCAGCAAGGTTGTGCAAAAAGTCCAGAGAGTTCCCATATCCCTCTTCCCCTCACATACTTGGCCTCCCCACTGTCACATCCTGCATCACAGTGGGACATCTGTTACAATTTGATGAATCAACATTGATACATCATTATCACCTGAAGTCTGTAGTTTACATTAGGGTTCTCTCTTGGCGTTTGATTTTCTATGGGTTTTGATAAATGTGTGATGCCTTTCAGCCACCATTATAATATCATACAGCCTAGTTTCACTGTCCTGAAATCATCTATGCTCCCCCATTCACCTGTCCTTCCTGCTAACCCTTCAGAACCATGAATGTTTTTCCTGCCTCCATGGTTTTCCCTTTACAGAATGTGACAGGGTTAGAATCATAAAGTATGTGCCTTTTCAGAGAGGCAGATTTCTCTTAGTGATGTGCATCTGAGATTCTTCAGTGTCTATTCACAGCTTATTAGCTCAGTTCAACTGATTTTTAGCATACTTTTACCATTGGATATCAATCATGTGAGAGTTTACCTGTTAGGAACCTCAAGAAACATTCAGTTGACAACTTTATTTTTCTCAAAAATAATGTCAAGTGCAATGTGACCTTAAGCTTATTTCAACTTTTGGGACATTTGGCATATTCTCTAAACTCAGACGGCCTGTATAGGCTCTTACAGAGGGTCCTGTAAGTCACCACAAAATCTTTCCTTAAAGGATGAGTAGCAGTTGACAGGAAATAACGTAGATGATATTGTTAGATGTAAACGTAAATAAACTAGTACAAAGACCAATTAGAGGCAGTAAAGTGACAAATGCAGAGCAGATTAAATGCACAGAGATGCATACCGTGTCATTCTATAACCCAGCTGGAGGTTAGCCCACAAGCTTGCCATGGGAATTCCTTGCTGTCAAAGCTAAAAGAGAAACGTATTAGTTACAAGCCTCACTGTTTTCCATGGAACATGGGATTTGAGATTGTTTTTTCATGTTGGTCTATGATAGGCAGAATTTGTTAATAATCCATCATGTTTCAACAAGAATTTCCAGTCCAACAGTAAATGTCCAGCTGTTGTTTCATATGTTGATTCTCATTTTAGACCTTTGGCTTAATGCCCATGCTCATTTGTACAGTAGTGATTCCTGAGAGACAAAAATAACTGATTCACTGGCAGGAGTCTTCATTGATAACCTGTGCTGGGCACTAGTGTGACTTAAAATTACCCACTTTCATCCTTATTACACCTTTGTGATGTAGGTATTGTTCTTTCCATTTTGCTGGTAAGAAAATCGAGGTTTACTTTGGCTGTGATTGTAGTACTAGCAAGTAGTAAAGGTATGTGTTTCCACCTAGAATCTGCTGATTGCATTTTCTCTGTTCTGAACTACTTTGCTCTAAACACTGTGCTGTTAGATATATGAGGACCAGTCAAGTCCAGGTGGACTCAATTCATCAAGTCCCCCATCCCAGTTGATGGACTGAATGCAGTGTTCAGGTTTTGGATTTGTTTGAAGAGAGGAACTTCCTGGTGTAGTCCGGCCACCCTTGAGCTTGCATTACTTCCAAACAGAGGGTTAGCGTTGGAGCCCTAGGTGATGGTCATTTTTGCTTTCCGTGTTCACAAACAGATCTTCAAGTTGTTACAAGCCCCATTCACAGACTGTGGTGATGGCCCGATGCTTCGGCTAGAGGAGCTCGGAGACCAGCGGCACGCTCCTTTCAGACACATCTGCCGACTCTGCTACAGGGTGCTGAGACACTCACAGCAAGACTACAGGAAGAACCAGGTTGGGGTTAAGCATTGGTGGGATGTGGTCGGTTTCCTCCCTGAAGTTTATGTACTTTCCTCGTGAATTTTTAGTGTCACAATATCTATCTGTAGAATGGATAGAGAATAGTTCAGTGTTAAGCGTACTCTTGGGAAGGAAACACAAGCCCAGGAAGAAGAATATTACAGAATCGTTAAGAAACATACTGGAGAATTCTCTTCTGCAGACAGCGTTCTATGAGATTTCTGGTTTTAGAGTTGGTTTTACATTTACAGAATTTTTTATGGCATATTCCCTTAGGGCTTAGGGGTGAAATGATGCCATGTGTTTAAATTAAAGATACAGAGGAGTCTTTTCTTCCTAGTACCTTGAAAATCCTCCATCTCTTTCTAGAAATAAGATTTTTATTTTGTTTTTGGCTCATGTTTTATGACATTCTAAGTTTACAGATATACTTTATACATAGGTATATTTTACATAGTATACGTATATTTATATATATATACACACACAGACAATGTATAGTCTTCTATGAAATAAATGTTCTAACCTCTTTGTGGTCTCTAAGCAACCTTGAGATTCGAAGGGAACCTGAGAACTGTATTGATACATTATTAGTTCTTAACTGGGGGTAATTTTTTCCTCCAAAGAATATTTGGTAATGTGTGGACACTCTTTTACAACTTGGTGGTGTTACTGGCATCTGGTGAGGGGAGGCCAGGGATACGCTCAAACCCCCCAGCAGTGCCCCAGACATCCCCCCACAACCAAGAATTATCCTGCCTAAAATGTCAGTAGTGCTGAGGTTTAGAATATTTGCACCACGTGAAGTACCATAGGCATACAAAATGGCATTTATTATAACCTTGACTCTTTTATCATTTTATGTGAACTATCTCTGCCTTTTGGTGCAAAAGGCTTTTGTTTTTAAGATTTTGAATGCCACCAAATCTGGACTTTCAGACTTTTTTCTTTGTAGTTAAAGGTTTTTGTTGTGTCATCATAAAGATAGTGTTGATCTTGAATAGTGCTTTTTTTGAAGTGTAACAAGCTGTGATTGTTTTAAATCCACCTTCGGTGCCCTGATACCATAATCCAATAGCCAGAGAGGTTTTATTCTGTTCCTCTCACCCATCTTCAGATGAGCACACATCTGGGTCTGTGGGGTGTGTCAAGGCACTTCACTTGTACATGAGGAAACAGAAGTTTTCTGTCTTGGAATTGCTGGATTAGACATCTTTGCTTAGCTGTTTATGGATCCTCTGCCAGTCGACAGATGATGAGTTCCTAAACAGTGCATCCTTACGGAGTATAGGCTGAAAGACATAGCCTGCTTTCATTATATTAATCCTAAATAGTTTCCAGGATTTAGGAATTAATGGGAAAAAAATTAAAGCAAGTTTCAAGGGCCACCTGAGCTTTGAGCAAGCAGTCTGTCTTGGCCAGGCAAGTATCTTTGAAGAGAAACAAACAGGTATTTGTAAGAGATTTCCTTCAGTTTACAAATATTTCTATGGAATGTGATACCTGATCCCAAAAGAGAGAACCAGAGATGTATTCCTGAGTTCCATGCATATGATGGATTTTCTTAAGTATCCTTGACCTTCTTATGCTACCCATTGACTTTAAAAAAGTAATTTTACCCCAGATAAAGGAAACATTTATGGGGTAACATTGTTCCAGATATCCAGGTAGGCTTTATGTGTGTTTATTTAGCAGCACAGATGAATGGGGGCACAATGAAGTCCTCTTGAATTAAGAATACATTCAGAAGTGAAAACCAGCTTTTGACCTTTTTGAAAAATCACTAGATTAAAATTTATACTGTGTACTTAATAAAATATCCACATGTAAATACAGGCTATTTTGCTTAATTATATTTGTGTGGCAAGCTTAGTAAAATAAAGGATGTGAAGGAGTTTGCAGCTGTTGCCCTATGATAGAAAGTTGTAGATTCCCTTATACTGTAATTTCTCTTATGAGCAGAAGTTCTTATCAGGAAATGTTGCTGCTTTCCTTTTTTTAAACTTTACCATATTGTCATTTATCCTTTCTGCTGACCTCTCTTTTCTCTCCCCCTAAAGGAGTATATAGCCAAGCAGTTTGGCTTCATGCAGAAGCAGATTGGCTATGATGTGTTGGCCGAAGACACTATAACTGCCCTGCTCCACAATAATCGGAAACTCCTAGAGAAACACATTACGGCTGCAGAGATTGACACATTTGTCAGCCTGGTGCGAAAGAACAGGGAGCCCAGGTGAGGCAGGAATGGGGTCAATGGGGCGTGGTGTCTGTGCCTTTAAGATGCAGGGACTTAGCTGGTGCTTTTTACTATGCTTCCTTGGGTACTAGTGACAAGTTTTGATTAGCTAGGTCTCGAGAGGCTCTTTGATGAGTAGTGGCAAGAACATAGTGTTAAAATGAGACCTGGGGGGTGCATCCTAGTTCCAATGTGTACCACCTTGATGAGCTTGGCTTTTTTTCCTGAATTTTAATTTCCTCATCTGCTAAATGGGTAGTTCTGAAAATTAAATGACAATAAATGCATGTGACGTGGATGGCACTTAGTAGTGCACAGTAAATGACAATTGTTGGCCACTCATACACTTTTTAAAAAATGTTGTTAATTTAAGTTTTTAATTTTTGTGGGTAAATAGTAGGTATATATATTTATGGGGGTACATGAGATGTTTTGATATAGGCATGCATGTGTAATAATCACCTTGTAGAGAATGGGGTATCCATCCCCTCAAACATTGATTCTTTGTGTTACAAATAATCCAGTTCTATTCTTTTAGTTATTTTAAAATGCACAATTATTGACTGTAGTTACCTAGTTTACTATCAACAGTAGGTCTTATTCATTCTTTCTAATTTTTTTGTACCCGTTAACCATCCCCATGTCCTCCCTGCCTCCTACTGTCCTTTCCAGCCTCTGGTAACCATCCTTCTACTCTGTGTTCTTGAGTTCAACTGTTTTGATTTTTAGATCCCACAAATAAGTGAGAATATACTATGTTTGTCTTTCAGAGCTTGGCTTATTTCACTTAGCATAATGACCTCTAGTTCCAGCCATGTTGTTGCAAATGACTAGATCTCACCTTTTCATTTGCTTTTTTTTTTTTTTTTTTTTTTTTGAGATGGAGTCTCGCTCTGCTGCCCTGGCTGGAGTGCAGTGTCACGACCTCAGCTCACTACAACCTCTGCCTCCTAGGTTCAAGCAATTCTTCTGCCTCAGCTTCCTGAGTAGCTGAGACTACAGGCGTGCACCACCACACCTGGGGGATTTTTATATTTTTAGTAAAGACAGGGTTTCACCATATTGGCCAGGTTGTTCTTGAACTCCTGACCTCATGATACTCCCACCTTGGCCTCCCTAAGTGCTTGGATTACAGGCATGAGCCACCGTGCCCAGCCTCATTCGCGTTTCAACAAGTCTTGATTATCAGTTAAACACTCTCCGCCTCAATATAATCAGTAAGAGTCTTGCAAGTTCAGTTGTTGCTTGAGCATTTTTATTATAGATTAGTGAATTATATTGATTGTATCTCATTCACATGGATCTGCCCCTCTTCCCTATGCCCTCCTCCCTTTTCTTTCCCCTTCTCTTATCCTTGTAATTAAGACCCACATTTTCAGTTGAAGTGGGAAGCAATTGACAGTGTGGGTGTCACAGATGATCACAATGGAGTGCGGACACAGGTGCTATAAAAACACCTACTACCATCCATGAAAATAACCCGCATTTTCTGGAGTCTGCTCACAGGCCAGGTAGTGAGCAAAGGAAGCACTTTTCATGGATTATCTCATTTAATCCTCAGGACACCCTTCAGAGGTGATACATTATCCTTTTCTGTAGATGAACACAGTGAAATTAAGTAATTTCTCCAAATAACGCTTCATATTAGAACTCCACTAATAAGATCCTAACTGGGCTTCCAACAACGGTAGCCAACATCGGGGCATTGCCTCTCACCACTGTGGTTCCCCTGTGTCTCCAACACCCCTTCCTTACGTCAGCTTCTTTCTTGTCTTGTTCCTTCTTCTCTTTTCTTCATTGCCTCTTCCTTGACAACAGCCACTACTGTCTTTCCTCCTTGCTTTCTCTTCCTTCTTTCTGACATGTGGGTTTCTAGGGGTGCCCTAAACACTGACATGGAGACCTAGAATGCTGCTGACTTGTCTTGGTAAAGGTGTGTTGGACCTGTGCACTTAAGGAAGAGTTGGGCTCCAAGAGCCTAACCTCTGCTCTGTCTACAGAAAATGTTTTGTTTCTGTTTCTGGATAGATTCTTAGATTACCTCTCCGACCTCTGTGTCTCCATGAACAAATCGATTCCAGTGACCCAGGAACTGATATGTAAAGCTGTGCTGAATCCCACCAACGCTGACATCCTGATTGAGACCAAGTGAGTGGGGAGCTGGGGTGTAGATGGAAAACCTGTGGTTCAGTCAGTGTTGACGCTCATGAGGAATAAAACCTGGCCCTGTCATTTTTTGAATTGATCTAAAGTCAGTGTGGCTGGTATTCGATCTTCTTATTGGAAAAGTCTTGATTGGGAGAATTACTGAATTTGATTTTGGTGTGGTGTCCTCTGCACAGTGGTGTCACTTACTTGGCATACAAGTTTAAAAGTCATGTAAACTCACCAAGGAGCATTTTACACAGTTACATTTGAAGAGTTTAAAACTCTTTGTAAGTATGATCATCAATTTAAAATCTCAAATGACATAATTAATATTCACTGTTAAGTCAGTGTTGGGAGGAGTTTTAAATTATTACTGTTCATAAAGTGTTTATTGGTCTGCAGAATTTTTGTTAACAGTAGTAATTCATTTTTGGCAAAGGAGCAGTTTTCCCTGACAAATACAGTGTCAGTAATATGGACAGTATTATTTTTTTAAAACTAAATTATGTCCTGAGCTAGTGATACCTCTTTGATTCTCCTTATAACTCGGTTTTGGGCTTGGGTGAATGCAGGCTTTTTCAGTTCAGGTATTTTCACATTTTGGGCTGGGTAATTCTTTGTTTGGGGGCTGTCCCAGGTGCTGTAAAATGTTTAGCAGCATCCCTGGCCCCTACTCACTGAGATGCCTGTAGCACCTCTCCATTTCAGTAGTGACAACCAAAAACCTGTCCAGAGACATTGCCTAATGTCCACAGGGGGCAGCAGCACCAGAGTGGCGAATCACTGGGGTACAGTGTATGAAGACATTAATGTCAGGCTCTCTGCGGCTCTTCCCTTGGGGAAAATGCAGAACACAAAGTGGCTCTCCGTACGTCTTTATGCTGAAAGTGAAGCTGGATCTCAACGTATTAAAATAGTAACTTTTCCCTTCTCCTCTTGTTTTCTAGGTTGGTTCTTTCTCGTTTTGAGTTTGAAGGTGTTTCTTCCACTGGAGAGAATTCTCTGGAGGCAGGAGAAGATGAGGAAGAGGTGTGGCTGTTTTGGAGGGACAGCAACAAAGAGATTCGCAGCAAGAGTGTGAGGGAGTTGGCGCAGGACGCTAAAGAAGGCCAGAAGGAGGACCGGGATGTTCTCAGCTACTACAGGTGTGTGGGGCTCGGATTGGGGTACCCCAAAACAGTGACAGGAATTTGTTGTTCATTTGTTGTTTACTTCAAGGAATCACAAGGTGTCATCCTGTAAGATTGTCTAGATAAAAGCCAGATAAAAAAACAGAGTTTAGAGTGTAAGATTTCAGTCAACTGGCATCTGGGTGTGGCTGGGTCCCAAGAAGGATGAGTGCTCGCATCAGCCCCTGGCGACAGTTTGTCCTTAAGCAGCATGGCCCCCTAGATACGGTGGTAGGTAGGTAAGAGGCTGGCTGTGGGGTCAATTCCTGACCTCTCCACTGAGCAGGTTTTTGACGTTGGTCAAATTTGATTTTATGCTCTAATTTCTTTATCAGCAAAATAAAGGTGATCATGTCAATCTCACCAAATGTTTATAGAGAGAACCAGTAGATGTGTGTATGTGTGTGTGTGTGTGTGTGTACATATATACCTACATATTTATCCACATATCTGTTTATATCTACACAAATTATAAAAATCATGTGCTTATGCTAATACTTCCAGTTCCATTCCAACACCATAGAGTTTATTCTAGCCTTCATTTTTTCTGTTTAATGACTCCCTCCAGCTGCCATGATTCCCACATGTTTACCTGTCTGCCCGTTCCCCTGTGTGTCACCAGTCTCACCTCTGCCGGCCACCTCCTCATTCCCCAGTGTTTCCTTGGCTCCTGCTCTAAGACCTGCCAGCTGTGCCACCTGAAGGGAAGGGAAGGGGAAGAAAGAAGGGAAGTGAACCAATAAATACTTTAGAAAAAAAGGAAAGGGAAGACCAAGGCTTTTATTATTTTTCAATAAAATAAATAAAACTTTGCAGATAAAATGCCTTTTCTTGCCTCCTGTATTCTGTTCTTTCATTCATGTGTGATGTGTGCATCCTGTCTACATTCTCTGTGTACTACGCTTGTGTGCATCTATACATCATGTATAGTATTTTATCTGTACTTAAAATGTTATATGAATGGTCCTTTACTCCAAATACCGTTCTAAAACTAGCCTTATTTATTCAATATGGGACTGAAGCATATCTGTGTTAATAGAGGCTGATCCATTTCTTTAATTTGGGCTGCTAAATGATATTCTGTTTTATTGATTTATCACATTTTCATCACTGTTTGGTATTTGATCACATGCCACAGTTCTTCATGTCAAGAAACCTCTTCATTCAAATTTTTCTGAGTATATGTATGAGTTTCCATTCCACACTGGGAGTTGGACTTGGAGAATATTCATATTTTAAGCTTTACTAAGCAGTTGTAAATTGGATGTTTCAATGTACACTCCCACCAGGTATAGATGACAACTTTTGTTTCTTCATATCTTCACTAACCTTGAATATCATGGTGCTTTTTAATTTTTGGTAATTTTATGAGGTGAAATAGAATCATGCCTAAACCTGCATTTCCCTGATATCCAATGAAGCTGAGAGTATCTTCAAATCATGGTTTTTAAAAATACATAGGGTTTTTATTTTGTGAGACAGAGACTCACTTTGTCACCCAGGCTGAAGTGCAGTGGCTTGATTTCTGCTCACTGCAACCTCCCTCTCCCAGGTTCAAGCAATGCTCCTGCCTCAGCCTCCCGAGTAGCTGGGATTACAGGCACACACTACCATGCCCGGCTACTTTTTGTATTTTTAGTAGAGACAGGGTTTCACCATGTTGGTCAGGCTGATGTCGAACTCTTGACCTCATGATCTGCCCGCCTCGGCCTCCCAAAGTGCTGGATTACAGGCATGAGCCACCGTATTCGGCCAAGGTTTTAAATTCAGCAGGCAGTGTTTGTAAGTTTGAAAGCCTGTCACTTTCTTGTTATTTCACATTTCAAGTATGTTTACTCATTTAACGTTTCTTGAATCTTCTCCCAAGTGAATGAGAAAGAGTGCCTTAATTGGTCAGATTCTGGTTAACAACATTGACTTGCCACTGAATGAAGATGAAAAGTGAGGAGTCCCCTATTTTTGTACATGAAATGTTTTTTTTACATGTGTGGGAATTAGAGTGAGTACCTGATATAAAATCTTTAAAATGTTACCAAATTTCTAATTAGGCTTAATATATGCGATATCTTTAACATTTCCTATATGGTCTTTACTGTATAAAGAACAGCTGGAGGAATAGAAATAGATAACCATCTTAGGGCTTACCATTCCCCCCATTTATTTTACAAAATAAACAAGGACCTAACGGAATAAGGTCATCAAATAATTGCTCCAACACAGCTGGGTAGTTGGCTATCAGCCCATACTCTGTTGCACAGCTTGAACAGTTCTTTTATCTGCTTGGTACCACAGCCGAAATCCTGGTGTACAAGAGCAACTTAGGGGTGTTGATGTATGAGTTTAGTTGGCCAGATGTCACTCCCATGAAAGTCAGGGCTGCCTGGACGACCCTGCATTCATCCCGAATGATTTCTGGAGTATGAGCTGTGTACCCCTGTTCTTTCCTCTAGATATCAGCTGAACCTCTTTGCGAGGATGTGTCTGGACCGCCAATACCTGGCCATCAATGAAATCTCAGGCCAGCTGGATGTCGATCTCATTCTCCGCTGCATGTCTGATGAGAACCTGCCCTACGACCTCAGGGCATCCTTCTGCCGCCTCATGCTTCACATGCATGTGGACCGAGATCCCCAGGAACAAGTCACTCCTGTGAAATATGCCCGCCTCTGGTCAGAGATTCCTTCAGAGATCGCCATTGACGAGTGAGCCTGGCACCCGAAAACCTTGCTTTACATTGTTCTGTGCAGCAGTAGATAACCCTGCATGGTCTCATGAAGTCATAGAAGAAAGATTAAATGTTGTTATTTTTCTTTTTTGTTTTTGAGACACAGTCTTGGTCTGTTGCCAGGCGCCAGCCTGGGGTGCAGTGGTGTGATCTCGGCTCACTGCAACCTCCGCCTCCCAGGTTCAAGCAATTCTCCTGCCTCAGTCTCCTGATTAGCTGGAACTACAGGCGTGTGCCACTGTGCCCAGCTAATTTTTGTATTTTTAGTAGAGACGGGGTTTCACCATGTTGGCCAGGATGGCCTCTATCTCTTGACCATGTGATCTGCCCGCCTTGGCCTCCCAAAGGGCTGGGATTACAGCCGTGAGCCACTGCACCTGGCTCTTATTTTTCTTTAAGCTTAAATTTGCCATCCACTAATTTTATTTTATTTCCCTCAGGAATGTAAAGATGGCATGATTAAGTTTTTTATATCTCATTTATCTCCCCTTTCATTCTGCAAATATTTAAGTGTGTACTATGTGCCAAGCTCAAAAAATAGATCAGTGAACAAACTAGAAAGCAATCTCTATGCTGTTGGGGGAAGACAGACAATAGGCAAGGTAAATGACTCAAAAATATAGTTGGTGATATGTGCTAAGGAGGAAAGAAAGAAATTAGGGTCAAGGGATACAAAGGGTTAGGGGATGTTGACTTTGGAAGCTGAGTGACCCCGGAAGACCTCACTGGGAGTAACTTGAAATTTTGTTTACTTTCTTTCTCCTTTCTTTTCAGCTATGATAGTAGTGGAGCTTCCAAAGATGAAATTAAGGAGAGATTTGCTCAGACCATGGAGTTTGTGGAGGAGTATTTAAGAGATGTGGTCTGTCAGAGGTTCCCTTTCTCTGATAAGGAGAAAAATAAGCTTACGTTTGAGGTAACTCATGATAAAATGATCTACGTGTATTATCTGCCTCTCATTGGTCATTTTTCTATAGGGCAAATAGAAAATATTTTATTAGGTGGTGATTTTGATCATGATGCTCTGGTTTTGTAATGGAAAGGAATTCAGCTTGGTTTTGTTCCAGAATAAAATAAAATGGATACCAGTCACATGACTTAATGGTAGTTATGTTCTTAAAATAAATAGGCAAGGTGAACTGAACTACATAAAATGATAGAACATCCCTTCGTATTAAAAATGACGAGAGAGACACTGTGCTTGGGATCTACCATAGATTAATCATTGAGAACATAAGTTCTTGTTACTTCTGAGTTAACAACATCTCTGAGACTGCTTTTGTCTTTTAAGAGTGGTATTTCTGAGGATTGCAGTGTTGTTGTCTGTGTCCTTGCTGAGAATAACTCTGCTTGCCTGGTATTAATATTATCCTTGGGAAGCTGTGCAGAGCAAATCATGAGGTCTTTTTTTTTTTTTTTAATTAGTCAGCAGATCGGTAGCTTTCCATTTCTTATTTTTCCTCTGTAAGAAACACAGTGAAATTTTATCAGAAAGTGCAAGCAAAATACATGCCTTCTCTTACCATAAGGAAGGTCCAAGTCTGTAATTTCTATAGTGGTCAACATCAAATGGAACTGAAGGGGATGCAGTTTATGTAACACCATCTTCTTTTTTTTTAATACGATAGGTTGTAAATTTAGCTAGGAATCTCATATACTTTGGTTTCTACAATTTCTCTGACCTTCTACGATTAACTAAGATCCTCCTGGCCATATTGGACTGTGTACATGTGACGACAATCTTCCCCATTAGCAAGATGGCGAAAGGAGAAGAGAATAAAGGTAACAATGATGTGGAGAAGCTGAAGAGTGAGTATCTGAGGGTGCCCATACATCTGAGAGATGCCCTCCCAGCCTTTCCTGTTAGGCTCATGTCATACCCCATGTGTGATGCCATCTCCTTTCTTTGTTCATTCCTTCCCACCTTTTCGTCGTGAACATTTTCAAATACTGTGTAAAGCAAAGCTGAAAGAACAGTGTGATGGAGTCCCATGTATCCATGACTTTGAGTCAACAATTATTCACATTTTGTTGTCTTTACTTTGTATTTATGTGTGAGTCGTGTGTGTATTTTGTTGAACAATTTGAAAGTTACCTAACATTTTGAATGTTTATATAACAAATATATGGCCTGTCATTGTTCTTGGCATTCATGAGGGCCTGGATAATATTTGTTTAGGATGTAAGAAAATCCAAGCTTGTATCTTGATAGCTATTTCCATTTTGTGAGTAGGACAATCTGTCTTTGCATGTTTATTTCTCCCATTGTTTTAGGGTCAGAGTGGGCAGATATTTGGTATCATGTATCAGTTGTTAACTGGTCCTCGGCAGCTAGAACAGGAAAAATACATGGACTTATCTCTATTTGCTAGGTCTTGTGCTAAGTAATGTCGCATACATTATGCCATTTAGTTCTTTTGTTGAGCTCCTTTATATCCATTTTATAGATGAGGAAACGGAGCCTCAGAGGTAATAGATGCACCTATGGTCAAGAATCATCAGGATTTGTGCCTTGTTAACTTTTATATACCTAGTTCTGTGCTCATAACAAGCACATAGTTGGTGATCAGTAAAATTTGGGCAGGGCACAGTGATATGTACCTGTAGTCCCAGCACTTTGGGAGGCTAAAGCAGGGGGATTGCTTGAGGCCAGGGGTTTGAGACCAGCCTGGGCAATATAGCAAGAACCTATCCCTACCCCCCCCCCCCCCAAAAAAAAAAAAATTTAGCTGGGTATAGTGGTGCATGCCTGTAGTCCTAGCTACGTGAAAGGTTGAGGCAGGAAGATTGCTCAAGCCCAGAAGTTTGAGGCTGCAGTGCACCATCATTGTGTCACTACACTCCAGCCTGGGTGATAGAGCAAGATCCTGCCTCTAAAGAAAATTTTAAAAAATAAAGTAAAAATTGATGGGTGAGTTAATACACAGAAATGCCCCTCTGAGGATTTTGAAGCCCGCGATCTTTTATTGCTCCTAGAAGCCCAGATTTTTTATGTGTATTTACCTTTCCAGGTTCCCAGCGCCCTGAGATTATGTTGGAATGGGGATGTGTTAAATAGTCTCAAAAAGCCCCTGCCCCTGCCCCTGCCCCTGCCCCTTGACAGATGCCTCTGAGTGTTCTCTAGATATGTTGTGACCGTGGTCTGTCCTGACCTTTCCTAGGCAGTAACGTGATGAGGTCTATTCATGGTGTGGGAGAGCTGATGACCCAGGTGGTGCTCCGGGGAGGAGGCTTTTTGCCCATGACTCCCATGGCTGCTGCCCCTGAAGGCAATGTGAAGCAGGCAGAGCCTGAGAAGGAGGACATTATGGTCATGGACACCAAGCTGAAGATCATTGAGATCCTCCAGGTATCCATCAGCTGTAGGTGGGGCAGGGAGGATATGTCACAGGGGCACCATTCAGATCCAGTCTTTCTGTTCTGATGGAGCCCAAAGCTTTATGGGAAGAAAATGGGGGCAAATTCTTAGCTCATCCCTCCATGTCATTCATGAGCTGGCTCCTCTTAATCCCTTTACTGCCATCTCCTACCCTCCCAACATGGCCTTGTCCCTCCAGCCAGGCCATGACTTGCTGATGTTATCTTAGGTTTCCTTGATCATTGGCCTCCATGCCAACCCTCTGCATAGAATTCATTTACCTGTGCATCTCCATGTAACTGCATCCCTGCTTATTAATCATAACTTGGTTCAAGGTTCCATCAACTTTCCAAAGCCTCCCTCCCTTCTTCCCATTTCCATTCAGTCAGCAAATATTTATTGAGACCAACTCTGGGCCAAGTTGCCAAGTCCCATTAAGCACGGGGGGGATCCAGCAATGAACAAAATAGATGAAATTCCTGCTTCTCTAGAACTTACATTTTGATAGAGGGCATGGACATGTATATTAAGAATAAGTTCGAAGATGTTAAAATGTAAAGGTGAGTCAGGATGGTTTGGAGACACTGGGGACAGGGGGCTGGGGATATTTTGTTTGATAAGGTTTTCAGAGAAGGCCTCTCCGTACAGTGACGTGATCACACACCTGAGTGAAGTGAGGAGCTAGCCACGTGGTTATCTAGAAAACAGTACCAAAGGCAGAGGGAACAGCAAATGCAAAGACTCCCTGGTGAGGAGGGCATGTTCGGGAACAGTTGGGGTTCAAGAGGGAATGGGAGAAGATCAAGCCGGAGAGTAAACATATGTAACTCCTTGGACAGATTGCCTGTAAGGATGCACAGAGAAGTGAGGACATGGGCAGAGAGTGATTGTTGGTAACTAGAAGGTTTTTGTTGTAATATTTTTTAAGTGAGTAGATTATAACAAGCTTGTATGGTGAACAGGGGTGATCATGTATACAGGGAGAGCTTGTTGCTGTGTGGGCAGAGAATAGTTGTAAGAGCAAAGTCCTTACGTAGGCAAGTGGGGGTGGGATCCAGTATATAGCGAAGCCTTAGTCCTAGGCATGAAACCCTCCCAAGCCCCTCTACAGCTTTGTTTGAACCCCCCAACAACCCATGCCTCCCTCTTTCTGTGCCGTGTGGGTAACTTGTATTCATCAACAAAATTATCTGCTCCTTAATGGAAAGAATCATGTTAGCAGCTTCCTGTTTGATTCCATGTTGCCTGATCTCAACCCCAGCAGATGTAGTAGAAATTGATAAATGTTAAAGACTTGCGGATGCTTTTTTAGTCTGAAATCACGTTTTACCAATGCTCTGAAAGTATCAGTGAGTTGTCTCAAAGTCATGTAATTAGGACAATAAAGACAGCTTCGGTAAAGGAGAAACCTGACTGAATTTATGACTGACCAACAGTAGAGAAAGATTCCTTTTTTCAAATTATATTTTTAAATAAAATTTATTCTTAATTTTTTCAGTATTCTTGTGTTTAGGTAAAATATACGTATGAAATTTGCAGGCCGTGGCACCTGTGTTCCAAGGTGGTGTCGTGGCCGTTTATCAGAAACGACACGCTGCAAAACCTGGTCACATCTTAAGGTCCGCTCACTGTGGCGACCTGAGAAGGATTGGTCAGTTGAGTCATTCTTACGACAGATACGTTTTGACCCCCTACCTTGTGTACTGTGAGGAATGCAAAAATGATTTGAGCAGGGGCTCCATCCACAAGGGGTTTATAGTCTGATGGGAGAGTAAGGTATGATGAGGCTGTATGGATGTGGAAGTAAGACCACCAGAAAGTTCTCCTGAGACGGAGGCGGGGGGTGGGGTGGGGTGGGGGTCACGTGACTTCACCTGGTGAAGATCAGAGAAGGGTTGATGGAGGAGGTAGGGTTTCATCTGAGCCTTTAAGGTGGACAGGCTTTGTACATGGAGAATCAAGGGCCCATTCTCAGATGGATGGAGTAGCCTGAAGCTGAGTGCCATGGGATGCACGGCCCTGGGCAGTTCTTCTGAGTAGGGACATAGAGTGTGCTGAGGGGAAGTTGTCAGAAGTAGGTTGGAAAGGAGGACCAAGCCACACTCCACAAAGCTTTGGATGCCTAAAGTGCTAAGGCCTATTCTGTGTTGAGCCTTTGAAAGTCTCAAGCAGGAGGCTAACATAAGTACAAGTGGTTAAGAGGTGGATTTGGTAAATTTGGTTCTGTAAATGGAACAGGCAGGAGATAATGAGGCCTTGAGCAGGGAGAAACAGCAGTAGGGGAGAACCCTGTGAGAAGTGGTAGATGGCGAACCACCAGGAGTTCGTCTCTGATTAGATGTGTCCAGGAAGCAGGCGCCGATGATCAGGCAGTTGACTGAGGTTGAAGAAACCCAGGTGGAAAAGTCGATGAAGGCAAGACTGACAGTGTTAGTGCATTAGGGCTCTCCAGAGAAACAGATCTAATAGGGTACATATAGATAGACAAGAGGGTGTTTATTATGGGAATTGGCCTCACGCAGTTATGGTGGTGGAGAAGTCCCTGAGTCTGCAATTCACAGCTGTGTCCCAGGAAAGCCAGCGGTGTGATTCAGCCTGAATCCCAAGGCTGAGAACCAGGGGAGCTGAAGGTGTAACTCTCAGCCTGAGGCCAAAGAACTCTCAGCTCCAGGCCAAGAACCTGGAGCTCTCATGGGCAGGAGAAGATGAGTGTCCCAGTTCTAGAACAGGTGGATTCGGTCTTCCTCCACCTGTTTGCTCTGTCCAGGCCCTCCGTGGACTGGATGGTGCTCACTCACACTGGGAGAGAGCGAATCTTCTTTACCCAGTTCACTGATTCAAATGCTAGTCTGTCCTGGAAACCTCCTCATAGAGAAATAAGGCTGTACCCGCTGTCTAGGCATCCTTGAACTCAGTCAAGTTGGCATCTAGAGTTAACCATCACAGTTACTTTTGTACAACACTGAGTTTGAGGCCCTGAGTGAATAGCAGATGGGATGTCCAACAGTCAGTAGAGCGCGTAAACCAAGAGCAGAGGGGCAGGCCAGAGATCTGACTCCCCGTGGAAGAGGGGACGGCCCTCGGCCTGGGAGAAGTTTCTGGGAGGGCTGAGCAGAGACAAGGGGAGAAAGGAAGAATGTGAGTGAGATCCCTACATAATGTCAGTGGCTCCATCTTTCTTTTTGGTTCTAGCAGCAGTCCTGGGAAAAGTGATGTTAGAACAGAGGGTGAAGGAATACAGGAGGCAAAAGAAGAGGGTGTCCAAGGGCTTGTACCCAAACCAGGAGAAACAGCCAGAAATAGGAAATAGGAACCAAGCTAATTTTCCATAGTGTAAACAAATTTTTTTTTAATTCTTTTAAATCCAAAGCAGGCAATTTCACTCTTCTCAGTGTTAGGCCCAGAGCTGGCATTCAATACTGACTGAAACGGAGTCATGTTTTATAGACTCCATTATAGAGCCAGGAGTGAGTGATTCAGCGTTCCAATTGTTAAATTAATTGCCAGGATGCTGAAGTTTACACTAAAAGCTAAGGTGCTATGGGCAGACTTCATAGGCCCCATGGAAGTCTGCTGTTGTTAAAATGACTGTTAAATCTAAGCCAAATATTTGGCTCACTTAGTGCTTAAGGTAATTAATGCAGCTGATACCAGGCCCTGCCAGTGTGTGGTGGCTTGGCAGAGTCAAGGTGGTATGTTAATGTAACCAATCTGTTTCCATTTCCACTTGAATCTTCAGTTTATTTTGAATGTGAGGTTGGATTATAGGATCTCCTGCCTCCTGTGTATATTTAAACGAGAGTTTGATGAAAGCAATTCCCAGACTTCAGAGACATCCTCCGGAAACAGCAGCCAAGAAGGGCCAAGTAATGTACCAGGTTAGTGATTCAGAGTGGAATTTCAGCCATGGAATGGGACCTGGCTCTAAGGAAAATAGGGAGAGCAAACAGTATCTTTTAGAAAAAGGGTAAAAATGTTTTTGAGGATTATTGGTCTAGGGCATCATCATCCTGGCACTAACTTTTTTTGAGCAGGTGAATAATTGATAGAGCCTAGATGCCTTCTGGGTTAGATCTTGTTTCCCTCCATCTTGGATTATCTTAATCATGAGGCAACTGAGGTTTCCAGCATTGTGGTCACCCATCTTCCCTCCAAAAAACCCCAAATAAAAACAATAACAACTCTCCAAGAGACCTCTTGTCCACTAGCAACTTTTACTCGTGTTGGAAGTTTTTCCCTGCCCAGTAAATACTGATGAAGGGAGAGGGTAGTGGTAGAAATAATCCCATCTATCAAGCCCAAGCTTCCATGAATGAGATCATCTCTCTTCTTTAGCAGGGGACCGTGCAGTGAGGGAGGAGAAGGCAGGAATGTGGAATTTGGGGGCAGCATTATCTGGGTTAGTCACCCTCCATAGCTTTGTAATATCATGCTCTGGAAGATCTGGGGTTAACTCAACAGCTTTACCCCTGCAAAACTTGTGGATGAATTCACTAGCAGCATGTTTACAGACTTTCCTACATCTGAAGTGATATGCTGTAACTTTTCAGGTGCTCTTGACTTTGAACACATTGAAGAGCAAGCAGAAGGCATCTTTGGAGGAAGGAAAGTATATTTTCAGTTACTGTTTCGTAGGTGGTTCTACAGTTGGGAAGGCTGCTCTTCCAGAGCTCTCAAAGACCTTCCCTTTACTATGTTAGTAAATATTTCATCTCTGGGGTTAGGTTGTTTTGGTGCTATCCTTGGATCTCTTAGTATTCGAGTCATAGTTATCTTTGTTTGCTTGATTGGGGGTGGGGGGGGGAGAGAGAGAGTGAGAGAGTGTGTGTGTGTTCTGCGTAGGACAGAATTAAGTGTGTGTGTGTTTGTGTCTGTGTGTGTATGTGTGTGTCCCACCTAGGACAGAAAGGATTTAAGGAGATTTCTCAACATTACAAGATTATTTTTACATAGTGAGGAAATACAATCAAAAGAAAGAATAGAAAGAGCAGGCTCAAAACAGAGTGAAACTAGTGAGATCATGTTCTTCTGCTGCTGCTGGACTGCAGTTTTATCCCTGAGCTCCTAATGGAATACGCAACAAGTAAAGCAAAATCTGTTCTTTCATGATTCTTGATGTTAATGGATGAACCCCTTTAAAAAAATACCACACTGCTCAATTTTGACTTAAGACATTCTTATAATTATGGAATTCTTACACCTACAAGTATAAAACTTGGTATGAACACCCTATGCACATAGTTCTTATAATGAGTACACTTGGTTTGATTATTGCTTTATAACATACCACTCCAAAAAACTTAAGGATTCAAACAACCACCATTTGACTATTAATACCTCTCACAGCTCTGTGGCTTGACTAGGGCTAAGCTGTCTCACAGTTCTGTGGCTTGACTAGGGCTAAGCTGGATGGTTCTTCTGCTGGTGGTCACTGTTGGGTCTGTCTGTAGTGAGGTGGTAACCGGGGCTGGCACATCCAAGTTGCATTATTCACATTTCTGGCACTGTAGCAGAGATGCCTGCAAGGCCAGGGCTTCTTTCTCTCTCTCTCTCTACGTGGATAGCTTGGGCCTCTTTACAGCATGGCGACTGACTCTAAGAGCAAATGTTCTAAGAGGACAAGCCACCAGGATGCAAGTGCTAATTGGGCCTCTGCTTGCCTTGCATTTGCCAATGTCCTATTGTTCAAGCAAATCCCGTGGCCGAGCTCAGCATCAGTGTGGGAGGTGACTCCGTAAAGGTTTAAATAATTTGCTGGGGCCCACCAATGTTTATAGTCTACCTCAATGCTTAATATAAAACCTGTGAAATTTGAATTAGCAGCATTATGTACTACGATGAAAGATGTTTTTCTTAAACAAGGCATTTTGAGTTTAGCATAATACAGCTTCCATGTGCTATGTGATCACTCAGCTCTCCCTCCATTTTCCTGATACTGAACAACAATGAAACCTTCATACCTTTTTGGAATATATAGCATGAATACATTATTTATAAAGTCCTCTCTGTGGTTTTATTAGCCTGCAACCATGAAGGTCCCACCATTTGTCATTCATTGAACTCTAAACCCAAAATAGGTGCAGACCCAATAATTGACTGGCAGTGCTCAGTTACAGAGCAGTCTGTCATTTAATCTATGCTTATTAATATTTAAATATAGTCAGGCATGGTGGTGCATACCTATAGTCCCAGCTACTCAGCACGCTAAAGGATCATTTGAGCATAGGAGTTTGAATTCAGCCCAGGCAACATAGCAACACCTCATCTCTGAAAAATAAATATGTAAACTAATAACTTAGGAGAAACACATCCTCTTGCAGTTCTCAGACCACAGATGAAGCCCAGCAGAAGAACATTCTGTGTAGATGTTGAGAATCTAGTTCTAATGCTAGTCTTGTCATTTGGGGAGGGGAGGGACTTTGCCTTAAAATTTGACTTATCTTTTATTATGACATCTTAATTTTCCCCTCACCTCACAATATAATTGAAGATGAAGCAAGGTTGTGTTGTTAAAGAAGCTAATGAAAAGTGAAATTGAATGACTGGAGATCATAGTGCTAGAAATCTAACTAGGTTAGGTGCATCTCTGCCCCCGGTGTATGAGAGGAGGCATTTGTTGTTCATTTAGCCTTTCCCTGACCTCGTGCTGTTTTAGCGAGGAGAACACTCCACTGGACTTGGACGATCACGGCGGCAGAACCTTTCTCCGTGTCTTGCTCCACCTGACGATGCATGACTACCCACCCCTGGTGTCAGGGGCCCTGCAACTCCTCTTTCGGCACTTCAGCCAGAGGCAGGAGGTGCTCCAGGCCTTCAAACAGGTAGCTGAGGTCACCCACATGTGTGTTGTCTGTCCAAGAAGTTGCTGTGTGCACCTAACGGATTGCGTTTGTTAAGGTTCAACTGCTGGTTACCAGCCAAGATGTAGACAACTACAAACAGATCAAACAAGACTTGGATCAACTGAGGTCCATTGTGGAAAAGTCAGAGCTTTGGGTGTACAAAGGGCAGGGCCCTGATGAGACCATGGATGGTGCGTCTGGCGAAAACGAACATAAGAAAACAGAGGTGAGTGAAACACAAGTTTTGCTGCCGAAGTAGATGAATGGGTTTCTCAAAACTAGTGAGCATCCTCCTCTGGTTTTAGGTATAAATTTGATAGGATGGAATTTATTCTTAAGAGATCTGCTTGTTAAGTAGCTAAGGTAACAGCTGTTTGCCTAGGAAATAAACTATGAGTCAGTTTGGCTGTGTCTCCTTTGCAGCCTCGGACTGTGTAGAAGAGACTTGGATGTGAGTGAATTAGCACAAGGTTTCCTTTACAGATCCGCTTGGGAATTGACCTGTTCTGTAGCCGTGGCCCGGGCCACTGTCCCCTCCCAAGGAAGTCCATAGCGAGTAGGCTGATGACTGGGGCATAAATCCAGGACGGCTATTTGAAAACAGTGCAGAATTCCCTTCCTTTCATAAAGGTTGACGCCAACTGTAACAAACTGGCAATAGTCCAAGAACTGTACAAATCACACTTGTGTTCGCTTTGGTTCCTAGGAGGGAAATAAGCCACAAAAGCATGAAAGCACCAGCAGCTATAACTACAGAGTGGTCAAAGAGGTAAGCCCCTCCCCTACGGCCTTTTTCTCCTTCTTTATGAATTCTCTAAGGAGCTTTAGTTTGTGGTAGTCAAGTTGAAGGTACACAGATTTGAACTTTTCATCTGGTTTAACAGGAAGAAAGAGCTCAGAGGTTAAGCTCATGGGTTTCAGCATCAGATCTGGGCTCCTCACCTGGCTCTTCTACTTATTATTTGTGTCCTCAGCTTCCTCCTCTCTTATAGGGGCAACCTTTTATAGGTGCTACATATTTCTGAAGCTTTACAGTTGAAGGAAGGACTAATTGAGAGAACTACCAGGGAGTTATCTAAGTGCCTGGCGCACAGTGTCCCCACTGAGAGCTGTAGTTCTTTAGATACATTTGCATAAGCCGGTTCAAAGTTGGGAGGCTGGGAGCTTTGTGTGTTTTACCCCAGAACGAACTCTTCCCAGGGTCTTGGCGATGATGCCAGGTCATCCCATTTGAAGAAGTCTCTCTAAAACTGTCCCACTTGCTGTTGAAGCCATAATCCCCTGCTTATTCTGGAAGACATGCCCTTAGTCTTAGGATTTGGCTAGATAGAATCAACAGAAGTACTATACACTGGAGGAATTTCATTTTAGGTTTTTAATGCATTAGAATCGCTTTTGCCTCCCTGCTCACCACCACTCCCTGCAGTCTTTTTCCAGTTACAGTTCCTAGTTTTCTGAGACTGATTTCTTTCCACTAGATTTTGATTCGGCTTAGCAAACTCTGTGTTCAAGAGAGTGCCTCGGTGAGAAAGAGCAGGAAGCAGCAACAGCGTCTGCTCCGAAACATGGGTGCGCACGCCGTGGTGCTGGAGCTGCTGCAGATTCCCTACGAGAAGGTGAGCAGGGCCTCATGCACAGCAACTGCTCTCAGGGTGGAGGGGATCCCTGAATTTCCCCAAACCCTTCACTTCTGTATATTGTTGGTGAAGAAATGCATCCAATGTGACTATTGTGACTACAAAGCAGTTTCAGATGTTGATATCAAGCAGAGCATTCTAAAAATAAAATCAAATCTCCGGTGAATAATCCTTATCCCCAGTTTTAAGATTCTATAAAGAAAGAGAGTCCATTTATTCTCCATACTCCCAGGCCACATTGGATAGAGACACCTTGGTCTGTGTCAGAGCTTAGAGCTATATCTGCCCATGGATTGGTGTGTTTCAGTTTCATTTGCAGTGTGACTCCAGCAATTTAAGCACCACCAGCTATTAAGTGCATGTGGGAACATGGGACATAGCCACTTTTGAGGTTCTCACTAAGATACTGACGTCTGCTTACGTATTTGGATTTAGCAGGTGATGCTTTGATCTAAGTCTTTGTTTCTGTTGCTGAAAGTTGTACTTTGCCTCTAATTTTTCACATTAGCATTTGCCATTGATACATATTTGATTTAGGGAGGCAGAAGCAGGCTGACAGTGCTTTGCATGCATGTAGGCTGACAAGACACTTACGAAATCATTCATTCAAGCCTGAAAGACCTAGTAGGGTATTCGTGTTATGCCCACTTAACAGATGAGAAGACTGAGGCTGGGAGAGGTTTGGAGGTGAAGGGCTCAGACTCAGGTCTCCTGAGTTGACTATTAACTGCTAGAGAGACTGATTTGCTGGGGAAGAGTCACCTGATAAAGACTCATTGCTGGGTGCTTGCAGGGTGCCAGGTGTTATGCTGAGGCCTTTAAATACATTATTAGCTCATGTCATTCTTAAGACACATGGATGAGATGGGTGGTGCTATCTTCAGCCCCATTTCAGATGAGAGAACTGCAGCTGGAGGGGTTCAGTAACTTGCATGGATGGCACAGCTACATGCAGTGAAGCTGGCTCCGCTTCACTGTGGAGCTGGGGACTGGTGCCTTCCCTGTGTCTGATACCGCCAGGAAATTTCCTGCAAAGGGAGCCTCCTCCTCACTCACGGAGATCATCAGAATTGGGCATGTCAGCTTTTCAGTGGCTAAAAATAAAATCCAAGCTCAATCCCTGTCAGAAGTATGATACTTAGCTAACTTGCAATTGATACAGGTGTGCATGTCATCCAATCTTTGCCTGTCATTTAGACTAGAACCAACAAACTGATCTACCTTCCCATGTGTAAGGAATGTGACGGGATCAGTTGCCAACCATAGTGTTATCTCATATTATCATCAGTTTCCTTAATGAGAGTCATGCCTTCATAGAGCAGGATTAATCTACAGATGACCAGATGCGGTTGGAATTGGTGGCTCACAAAATATCATGTGTGTGTGCATGTGCACACGCTTGTTTGCTTTTAGATGGGCACAGATTTCCAAAGAATAATGGAGGAATCCCCTGCAGATAACCTCTTGTGACATGATGTCTTTGGGACTTTCTTGCCTTGCAAAAATCCACTTCACACCACAAATGTTCTTCAGTTAGCTCGTGCACCAGCAGATTCCTTTTATATAGAAGGACTGGAGGCATGTGGAATGATTTAAGGTTATTGCTGTCTACCAGCAGTGGCTGTCCCAAGCCTTCTGATTTCTTAGAACTAGAAGGTTCACCACTCCTTCATTAATGAGGGAGGAATGTGATCCACTTACATTGTCCCCAATCTTGCTATTAATGTCCCTTTAAGTTCTCCTCTGTTTTGGTTTGATTGTCAAAGCTGGGAGCTCATCTTCCTCCCACGACTTGTTTTTGACACCTACATTGTGTTTTGTCACAGAGGTATTTTTCTAGACCAGGGTTTAGCAAACTAAAGGATGGGCCAAATCTAGTCCACCACCTGTTTTGAACAGTGTTTATCAGCTAAGAATGGTTATTACATTTTAAAATAGTCATATAAGTACCTACATAATGTCCTTGATATTCCCTCTGTACCCACAAAGCCCAAAGTATGTGCTGCCTTGCCCTTTAAGAAAGGTTGCTGACCTCAGTCTAGCCCAGAACCAATAGCTAACATTTACAGAGTAATCACCATCTAACCACTTCATATGACTTTTCTCATTTAATCTTCATAACAATCATATGAAGTGTGCACTTTCATAATCTCCTTTTCATGGATGAGTAAACAGCAACACAGAGAGGTTAAGTAATGTGCTCCAGGTCACACAGCCAGGAAGTTGGAGATCTGGGACAAGAGTCAGGTTTGGGGACCTGCATTCCTAACTGCTATCTTCTCTTGCCTCTGAAATGAGGTGATGGCTCTGAAGACTTAGGAAGACTATTGTGGGCTGTAAGAATATGAAGAATGATTTTCATTTTAGAAATTCTTGTTCTGTTTTTACTCTCTTTAATGTTTTGCTTACTTAGAATTAGACAAAATGGCCATAGGTTTGATAGAATTGGTTTATTACAGAATATTTAACTCCTTACAAATACTGAGTTTATGCTATTAATGTTTGAATGACATAATCTAACCATGTGAAATGCCAGGGAGGGTATTGTCTCCATTTTGCGGAAGGAAAACTAAGTCTGAGGTTAAAAATTGTACTTGAGTTGGTAAGCAAAGGAGTTAGGGCAGGCACAGTTGCTTTAATGTATAAGGAGATTTCCACGTTGCCATGTTAGCTATTGGCAAAGGTTAATGTGTAATAGGCTGGGCAACTTAGCAAGGTGAACCCAAGAGGGAAAATGACTGCTCAGCATCAGTGAGGAAGTCAGTCCCTGTTCTGTTGTTAGTCCCTGTTTTTATTTATGTTTAAGATTTCTATTATTTTTTTTTATTTTTTGGTTGAGATGGGGTTCTCACTGTTTTGGCCAGGATGGTCTCAAACTCCTGCTCTCAAGTGATCCACCCAAAGGGCTGGGATCACAGGTGTCAGCCACTGTGCCTGGCCAGTCCCTGTCTTTAGACGTAGTGGGTTCAGAAGTTTCAGTCCTTGCTAGACAATGGAGTTGTGGAGGCCTTCTATTAGCTTTCGCTCTGCAGTGCTCCCTCCCACCCAAATAAGATCTTCACTTTCATCAATGAGCGTAAACAAGTTACTGGCTTCTTTTCAGGGTCAGCAGTGCAGCCCCTCAATATTTACCCACAGCAGGCCCCCAGCAGACACCCCCTGACTCCCACATTAGCAGGAGTTGCTGAGTGTAGGAGAAGCTGGTCTCCTGGCCCAGCAATCAGTGCTTTCATCTGTCTCCTCCCACACAGGCCGAAGATACCAAGATGCAAGAGATAATGAGGCTGGCTCATGAATTTTTGCAGAATTTCTGCGCAGGCAACCAGCAGAATCAAGCTTTGCTACATAAACACATAAACCTGTTTCTCAACCCAGGGGTAAGACTTGAGGCCTGTCTGCAAATCTGTGGAGGGAGGAGGGCATGGAGGAGGGAGGAGGAACAGCCTGTTCTTTGGCTGTTGTGGCTTCTGGGGCTTGTTATAATGCAACATTCATTCCAAAGGGGAACATTTTCACCACTTATCAGGAGGACATAAATACTCATCTTCTGGGGGTGGGATGGCAGGAGTTGGGGAGGGGAGAAGGAGGAAGGTGAGATGGATAAAGTAAGATACATGTCTATATTTTCCTAGTCAAGTCCTTCATTGTGTCAAACTTCAGCAATATACAAGTACTAAATCTCTCACCTGCCACATCCTCCTGAGTTCACGCAGAAAGTTTTCTGTGGTTGTATATAAATATATAGTATTTCTATATCAAACATATCTATATTATATCTTAATTTGCTAAATATATTTCAATAATTAATACATATAATTCAATGATATATTCAATAATACATATAATTCAATAATATATTTCAAATAATAAATATATTTGTTAAATATTTAAATAAAAGTATATTAAATTTATTATAGGTTTTGTAAAGAAAAATGATGCCATACTTTACACATTGTCTTGTATTCTACGTTTTTCACTTAACGCATTATGGCTGCCTTTGCAAATCAGAGTGAGAGAAGTTTTTCTCATTCTTTTGATGGCTAAATGACATCCCACATAATGGCTGTAACTTTTAAAAAACCATTCTCATATTAATGGCCAGTTAGGCGATATCTGGTTTTTAGCTTTTTAAACAATACTGCAAAGAACATCTTTGTGCATGCACACACTCACTCACTCACTCATTGGTAATGCTAACACTTTGCAGAAAATGGATTAGCATGGATTGTAGGATAATATAGGTTGAGCATCCCAGATCTGAAAATCTGAAACTGAAATGCTTCAAAATTCAAAACTTTTGAGTGCCGGTGTGATGCTCAAAGAAAATACCCGTTGGAGCGTTTCAGATTTTGGATTTTTGGATTTGGGGTGCTCAGCCAGGAGGCTATAATGCAAATATTCCCAAATCAAAAATGTGAAACCCTTGTGCTCTCAAACATTTTGGATAAGGGATACTCAACCTGTATAACATGACTCCCTCTGCGTCATGTTAAGAGAAAGAAAAGGGAAAAGATAAGATCAAAGCCTCCACCTCACCCCAAACATAAAACTCCATAACTCTGGGTAAAAAGTGAAAAATAAAACTTCTAAAAGGTAACATGAGAATCTTCATGGCTGTGTGGTAAGCAAAATTTTCTTACAAGGTATGCAAAGAACACTAATTATTTTTAAAAATTGATAAATTGGACTCCTTTTAAGAACTTCTATTTGTCTTCTGACACTATTAAGAGCATCCAAAGTCGAGGCAGAGAGTGGGAGACATTTGCGATGCATGTGTTTAACAACGAATTCATATCCAGAATGTACAAAACACACTCAGAAGAGTCACTAAGGAAAAAGTTGACCTGCTTTTAAAAATAGATGGGCCAGGCATGGTGGTTCACAGCTGTAATCCCAGCACTTTGGGAGGCCAAGGCAGGCGGATCATTTGAGGTCAGGAGTTTGAGACCAGCCTGGCCAACATGATGAAATCCCATCTCTACTAAAAATACAAAAATTACCTGGGTGTGGTGGTAAGCACCTGTAATTCCAGCTGCTTGGAGGCTGAGGCAGGAGAATAGCTTGAACCTAGGAGACAAAAGTTGCAGTGAGCTGATATTACACCATTGCACTCCAGCCTGGGTGACAGAGCAAGACTCCGTCTCAAGTAAATAAATAAATAAAGGCAAAAAACTTGAACAGACGCCCTGCTGTAGAGGATATCCAAATGGCCAATAAATGTGACAAAGTGTTCAACATGATTAGACATCAAAGAAATGGGCAAATTAAGCTATGTTTAGCCACAGTAAGATGTGGCTAAAATTTAAAAGACTGAAAATACTAAGTGTTGACAAGGATAGGAACAGCTGGAATGTAGAATGCAAATTGTTAACATTTTTTGAAAGCTGTCAGTATCTTCTAAAGCTAAACATA
Organism: Sapajus apella; assembly: GCF_009761245.1. NCBI lineage: Eukaryota > Metazoa > Chordata > Mammalia > Primates > Cebidae > Sapajus > Sapajus apella. The sequence goes on from NW_022436963.1 coordinate 30,894,380, forward strand.
CTCATTCATACTTTGTACTTAGCAATTCTATTCTTGGACCCAACAGAAGTATGGGTTTAAGTTTACCAGAAGACATGTGTAAGAATGTTCACGGCAACTCTACTTTAATATTTATAATACTATTAATGTTACTATCTATTAAAACTAGATCCTAGCCCAAATGCCCTTCAACCATAGAATGAAGATATTGTTGTATATTCATGCAGTGAGACTTATATCAGTGAAGAAGAGTCCATGAGGTTTATGAACAGGCAAAACTAAACTGTGGTTATAGAAATGAAAATAGTAGTTAAATTGTGAGATAGAGCATAAAGGAGACCTGTTTTGTTTCTTGATCTGGGTGCTCAAGATCCCTTTATAATCTGTTCAGCTGAGTGCTAATGATTTGTTTATTTTTCTGTAAGTTTATTTACATGTCATTGAAAAAAGTTTACTAAAAAGAAGGTACTACAGAAGAAGCAAGAATGAGAGAAACATATCTTCATGGGTTTAAATGCTTCTCTTTGTGCATGTTTTCAGTGGACTCCTCTTTTTCTCATTTTTAAATCTGTTCTAGCAGCTTTTTTTACCTGTCCCTGTGCTCTTTTCCTCACTCTTGTGCCAGATCCTGGAGGCAGTAACCATGCAGCACATCTTCATGAACAATTTCCAGCTTTGCAGTGAGATCAACGAGAGAGTCGTTCAGCACTTCGTTCACTGCATAGAGACTCACGGTCGGAACGTCCAGTATATAAAGTTCTTGCAGACAATTGTCAAGGCAGAAGGGAAATTTATTAAAAAATGCCAAGACATGGTTATGGCTGAGGTGATTGTTATATATTTCTATATACTTCCACCTAGTGTTCTGTTGAAATTTTAAAATGATTTAATCTTTTCTATATGAATTTGTACCCTCTTCAGGAGCCATACGGAAAGACAGCAAGTAATTCTGTGTGCGTTTGTGTGTGTCGTCTCGTGTGAGCTTAGGCTGTAGATAGAGGCAAGAATCTGATCTGATATTTCATAGCAATCAGTTTATTCTAAGGAAGGTTGGCTTGGATTCTTCTGACAGGGGACAAAAAGAGGAGTGATGAACTCAATTATAGGGAATGGAGATTAAATGTGGTCAGGACCCAATGAGCCAGAACAGCTTCCATTCTTGTGGATTATGAATTTTTAAAAATTAGGCACCTAATTAACTAGATTGAAAAAATTTTGCCTGATGCCTCTCAAGGAGCAGTTGTTCTCTGAAGTCAAGGAAAGTCTTACTTGATTCATTATGGATTCATTTTGATTTACAGTCTTGTTTACGTATATGGTTCCAGTGGCAGGGAGGGTAGTGTGAGAGTTGGGGCCAGCGTGGTGGCTCATGCCTGTAATCCCAGCTCTTTGGAAGGCTCAGGCAGGAGGATTGCTTGAGGCCAGGAGTATGAGACCAGCCTGGACAACCTAGCAAGACCCTTGTTTCTACAAAAAAATTTAAAAAATTAGCCAGGTGTGGTGGCATGTGCCTGTAGTCCCAGTTACAGGGGAAGACCCCTTGAGCCTAGGAGTTCGAGGTTGCAGTCAACTATAATGGCACCACGGCACTCCAGCCTGGGCAACAGAGTGAGACCCTGTCTCTAAAAATAAAAAAAAAAAAAAAAAAGAGAGTTGGCTCAACCTGGGATACAAATGTCACCTGAATTCCTTCACCAAAGGGTGTCGTGAGATATGTTACCTGACTTCTCAAATCCTTAGCGAACTTTTCTATAAAATGAAGATACAGCAGATTTCACTTTAAAGAGTTGATATGCATAGTAAATGAGATCATGATGACGTTAATGGCCAACACTTTTTGGAAGCCTGCCAAACTCTGGGCATAGTCCTAAGCAATTTGTGTATAATAATTTATTTAATCTACATGGCACTGTGAGTTAGCTATTGTATTTGTCCAGTTTCACAAATGAAGAAACTGAGACACAGTAAGTTTAGGAAGTTCATCTAAAGATTTTATTTTGGTATCTGGCATATAATCATGAGAGCTCATAAAGGTTGGCCATTAGTAAGTATTGACCATGTTTATTTTGACTTTTATGCCAGCCTGTTTTGGTTTTGTACTTCATCTACTGCTGATGAAATTGATTTATTCTCAAGTAGATTTGCAAGAAGCCATATTTTAGGGCACAAGTTATAAACAGGAATGCCTCGACTTTTTGAAGAGTGTGGAGCCTGAGAGTTGTAGCCTGGAGAAGAAGGAATATGTTAAAAAAAATAATGTGTGATTGAAGAGATAAGTTGGTGGATGTGAGACTTGTAAAGGGGATACTATGTAAAGCATACAAAAAAGATGGAAATATTTAAAAAGACATATCATAGCCTAATAGGTAGGTCTAGAAATTCAAGTGGAAGCTTGAGATCTCTATTTCCACTTTATACATTAATGCTGGTATGCAGACTTTCTTTTCCCCTAATAGTTTTTTAGGGCCAGTGTGGTATTTCTGTATCAGTGGAGTAAAATTAAGATGCTGAAGATTTCTAGTTGTTCAGTTATATAAATGAATGAAGTCAAAATAGGTAAGACTGATTTGGGAAGATAGATGCTGAGAGAACCTCTCTCTTTCTCTGTGAGTAGATTTTTTTCACACTGCCCCAGACCTGCAAGCTTGTAATCTAAACCCACCCTGTTCCTGATGTAGCTGGTCAATTCAGGAGAGGATGTCCTCGTGTTCTACAACGACAGAGCCTCTTTCCAGACTCTCATCCAGATGATGCGGTCAGAGCGGGATCGGATGGATGAGAACAGCCCTCTCATGTACCACATTCACTTGGTCGAGCTCCTGGCTGTGTGCACGGAGGGTAAGAACGTCTACACAGAGATCAAGTGCAACTCCCTGCTCCCGCTGGATGACATTGTTCGTGTGGTGACCCACGAGGACTGTATACCTGAGGTGAGCTAGCCCAGCCTGGCTGTGCCCTTCTTGTCACTGTCTATGTGGTACGTGCAGTCGTGGCTCACTGGGAGACATAGTGGTGGCTGGCCTGGGCGAGCCCTTAAGGTTCTGAAAGCTGCAGCTCATTTGTAGTGGGATTTCAGTTCCCTAAAACGTTTTCTCAAGCATTGATGTTGCATAAAAGGAACATGGGAGAAGTTAGTCTTTCCTTCTGTGTCTTTAAGAAGAGTGGGGAAAAAAGCTTCAGCTCTGTGGAACTAATTCAGCCTATTGAGCAAAGGGATGTGACCTGAATGAACTTCTCAGAAATGAGATGAAGAGGAGGTTGAGATCTAGTTCATAAGAATGTAAGACTTAGACTATGAGTGAATTCTTTAAAACAAAAACCCTTACTACAGAAATAATGGCCATTATAAAAAATTTAGGGACTAAAGACAATCAATAAAAAAAAAATACACCTAAGTTTTGAAGTTAATCCTTCCAGACTTCCTTTTTTCCTGCTCATAGATTATATTTATTCATAATGAAAAAATGGGTTATAAAGTGTATATTTTGTAAAATATCAGATTAAATATATCATGAAGTATATATTTTCTCCTTGTGTGTTTTAAAATGTGTTATATTTATATTACACATTTATATTACATTAAACTAAATATATGTAATATATGTGACATATATATTATGTCTTTAGGTTTTTATGGAAAAGCTAGTAACAGTCATGTGTCTCTTAGTGGTGGGATATGTTTTGGGAAATGCCTTCTTAGGTGATTTTCTCATTGTGTGAACATCATATAGTGCACTTACACAAACCTAGATGGCACAGCCTGCTACACGCCTCGGCTGTATGGAACAGCCTCTTCGTCCCAGGCTACAAACATACACAGCATGTTACTGTCTCAGTACTGAAGGCAATTACAACACAATTGTATTTGTGTATCTAAACATTGAAAAGCTCCAGTAAAAATTTGGTATTACAATCTTATGGGTCACTGTTGTATATGAGACCTGTCGTTGATGGTTTAAAGAAAGAGGCTTAGTGGACTCACAGTTCTGTGTGGCTGGGGAGGCCTCACCATCATGGCGGAGGGTGAAAGGCAGGTCTCACATAGCAGCAGACAAGAGAACTTGCACAGGGAAATTCCCCTCTGTAAAACCATCAGATCTCATGAGACCTCTTCACTATCATGAGAACAGCATGAGAAAGACCCACCCCATAATTTCAGTTATGTCCCTCCTGGTCCCTCCCTCAGCATGTGGGAATTGTGGGAGCTACAATTCAAGGTGAACTTTGGGTAGGGACAGAGCCAAACCATATCCCACCAGATTGCCTGTAGTATTTGGATAGTTAGGAGGCAGCTACGCTCACTCATTTCATCGTCTTTTGTACACCAAGGTGTCAAGAGCAGAGTAGGTATTCCATGAATAGGGTTTAGTAGAATTAATTGAGTCAAGGGACACTTCTTTCTTTGAGCTGGGCTGTTGGGTTCCTATCCCCAATTCAACACTTACTAGCTAATAGGGTGGGCAATAATGCCACAGCTTACTTCACAGGGTGATGGTGAAGGCTAAATGAGCTTTGTCTAAAGTGCTTAGCACAGAGCCTGGCACATAGGAGGTTCTTGGGAGTAAATGGCTGTTGTCATTGGGCCCTCTGAGTTAGCTCAAGAGCTAACAAGCAGCCACAAAACTCAGGAACTAAATGCTGGGTTTCCCCGGCCAGTTTCCCAGGCTCCCTTGGCACCTCTCCTCTCTTAGGAATACAGCTTACTGTATTCTTTGGGTGGCTGTGGGAAATAGGAAAGAAAGTACTTCCTGAAGAAGGCAATGAGATTCTGGCTCCCAGGTGAACTTCATGGAAGGAGCATGGAACTTCACCACCAGAGAGACCCCTGTGGTTGACTTTCTGCTTTGCCATCTCTTCTCTTTCTATTAGATACTTTCTTTTTTCCTTGCTGGGCCTTTGTTTTTCATGTGTGACGGGAAGGTAATTCCAAGTTGCAGAATTGTTTACTGAGGCCTGAACAAGATCATACATGAAATGTCTCACATATAGTATGCCCTTAATAAATGGAAGCTATCTGAACCATCTTTATCAGCGAGGTTCTGAATTTTTAATTAATCTCTTTTATTTTCTTATAATAGACTTCCTTTTTCTCCTGATGCTTTCTGTTTTCCTTCATCTCAGAAACCTCTTTCAGGGTTTTTGGTACTCTTTTCTTTTCTTTTCTTTTCTTTTCTTTTCTTTTCTTTTCTTTTCTTTTCTTTTCTTTTCTTTTCTGAGACAGAGGTTTGCTCTGTTGCCCAGGCTGGAGTGCAGTGGTGCGTCTTGGCTCACTGCAACCTCTGCCTCTCAGGTTCAAGGGATTTTTCTGCCTCAGCCTCCTGAGTAGCTGAGATTATAGGTGCCTGCCACCATGCCCAGCTAATTTTTGCATTTTTAGTAGAGACAGGGTTTCACCATCTTGGCCAGGCTGGTCTCAAACTCCTGACCTTATGATTCGCCCACTTCAGCCTCCCAAATTGCCGGGATTACAGGCGTGAGCCACTGCGCCTGGCCTACTTTTTTCTTTACTGTATTAACTTCCGCTGTTTTTAGAGGAGCTATGCAAGTTGTGTCCTCTCAAACGAGAGACCAGTGGAATATAGCACAGCATACACAGCTGTCTCTCTTTGCCTTGCTGGTCCAAAACTACGCTTTGAATGGAGACCAAAACTGTAATTTTTTAATGCATGCAGAAAGTCAGTGTCAAATTGAGTAAGTGGATGTTTGAGTACTCTTAGTTTAAAATGAGTACAAATTTATACCTTATAGAAACTAATAACTCTTCTCATGTAATTTCCAAGTACTCATCATAATAAATGAATATTTATAAAGAGTAACCATCCAAATTCTTTTTATGTCTTTAAAGACCTTGCCAGAAATGAAGAAGTAGTATTCTAGGTGAGATCCACTTATCGGTTTGTTTTTGCTGATTAAAAATATGGGTTCTACTCAATGAATATAATGTCTGGAAGGAACTTTAGGGTCAGTCTGCCTCAATCTGCTTATTTTATACGGTGGATGAAACTGACGCTCGCAGAGGTGATGTAATTTGCTACTTGGTAACTGGATAAGAATACCAGTCTTTGAACTTTGGAACCGTTGCTCTTTCTTGTGCTTAAACTTAATTAAAATAGCATCAGGTTAATAAATTGACCTAAAACGCTTCTAAGTTGCTCCCCCTCAGCTAGATCACTTATGGAATTTAGCTGTTATCCAGGCATCCCCTCTCACGCTTGCTTCAGGGTCCATTAACAAGGCATGTCTATCTCTGATCCAGGGTCCAGTGGTTCAAGACAATGTCTGTCTCTGATCAGATCGTCAGTAATCTACAAATAAAAATCTGTTTTTCACATTGCTTCTTTCGGCTTCTTGCAGACTCGCCAGCCTGTCTTTGTGCAACTGCTCCAAGGTGTGTTCAGGGTGTACCACTGCAACTGGTTAATGCCGAGCCAAAAGGCCTCCGTGGAGAGCTGTATTCGGGTGCTCTCTGATGTAGGTAAGATAACAAGTTAGTTTGGATATACGTGCTGAAAATGAATTGTCTCACAGTGGTAAGGCTGCCGTTTATTGAGCACTCATTACAACTCTTCTCAAGTTATACAGACAGGAAGTTTTGGAGCCAGACCCAGAACCGAGGTCTTCTTGATTGCTGGGCTCCTTTTTGTATCTGCCAAGCCAACATTTCCCAAAGGAAGAGCTAGCGAGTCCCAAGTCAGATAGGCCTAGAAAAACAAGCTCCCATGGTTGTTAGGCAATTCTTGGCAAGTCATGATACATGCAGCTTATTCAAGGCCCTGGGAAGTCCCTCATTCGAGAAACTAATTTGTTTAATCCAGCAAATGTACTTGACCACTTGGAGACTTTTTCCTGGAAAACACCTGTCACATCCCAAGGAACACCCTTTCTCAGAAATGATGCACTGCTCCCTTCTTCCCCTCAAGGAGAAATGTTTCTCCATTTCCTCTGTGACTCCCCTTCTGTCTTGCCTCTCATAGGCAGCCTTTGAAAGGAAGTTAGGAAAATTCTTTTTTCCTTTATCCTGGTTTTATCAGACTCCATTACTTTGCTCATTCTCCATCCCCTATAAATGCTGTGCAAAGAGCTAGGCTTTCTGCCTGCAGCTGAGAAGAGAGTTACCTGCTTGGGGTCGCCTCTTAGATTCCTGCAGACAGTAACAGGAAGAGCAAGACAGGTGTAGTTCTTAGCACTATTGAGTGGCTGTCCAGTCGATTTAAGTGTTGATTGTGTAGGTAAGATATCAAATCAGTTTGGATATACCTTGGAGATATATATAACCTGTATTAGGACCTGTTGCCTGATTTCAGTAGACTCTTGCTCAGTTCCTTTACTCTCATATGGTAGTTGATGCATTTTTATTATTGGTGTGGCAGTATTTCACAGTAAGAAATTAGGTTTTGGAAAATACATACACAAGAGGTTCATTGTGTGATATCTTAGAAACAAGACCCTGCAATGGAATTCCCAGGTAACCCTGTACTTTTTCCATTCATGATTATCTATCATAAATGATGTGCTTGGTGAACTAACCTATAAAACCAGTAGTACACGTTCTCACTTAAAAGTGAGAGCTAAATATTGAGTACACATGGATGTAAAGCTGGGAGACCAACCCAAATGCCCATCGATGATAGACTGGACAGGGAAAATGTGACACATATACACCATGGAATACTATGCAGCCATAAAAAATGATGAGTTCATGTCCTTTGTAGGGACATGGATGAATCTGGAAACCATCATTCTCAGCAAACTGACACAGGAACGGAAAATTAAACACTGCATGTTCTCACTCAAAGGCGAGTGTTGAACAGTGAGAACATGTGGACACGGGGAGGGGAGCATCAAACACTGGGGTCTGTTGAGGGGCTAGGGGAGGGATGGTGGGGGTGGGGAGGTAGGAGAGGGATAACATAGGGAGAAATACCAGATGTAGGTGATGGGGGCATAGAGGCAGCAAACCACATTGCCATGTGTGTACCTATACAACAATCCTGCATGATCTGCACCTGTACCCCAGAACCTAAAGTATAATAATAAAAAAAGATGGGAGACAACTAGAGGGGGAAAGAGGGAGAAAGATTGAAAAACTACCTGTTGAGTACTCTGTTCTCTGTGGATGATGGTTTCGATCATACCCTAAACCTCAGCATTAAGCAATACACCTTTGCAACAAACCTGCATGTGTACCCCCTGATTCTAAAATAAAAGTTGGGAAAAAAAGCAATGTGCTTGTTGAGGTCAAAGGAAATGTGGGAGAAAGTCCTTGCCACAGAGGTTAGTTTTTGTTTAATATTCGAGCAAGTGGCTGACTTGACTAGTGCCTCAGTGCTCACTAGAGAGGAGAAATCTTTCCATTTGTCTTGGTGGTAAAAAGAAAAAAAGACAAGGAGAGTTGATATCTGTGGAATGGTAAGGCATGAAAACAGCACTACCCAGATCCCCTCTGTCTCCTGGGGATTGCTTCCTCCTAATACCACACCCCGAGTCCACTGTGTTCGTGGTTGGGCTTATCGGATATCCAAGGCATGGAGTTTCTAGCTGTGATGAGTGTACTGTACCCCGTACATCGTGCTTTTTAACTTTTTATTATTTGTATTGTTCCAAATTTCCCACTTTCCGTATTAGACTGTTAGAAAGTTGCTGGCTGGCTTATAGTTTTTGTTTGTTTGTTTTCCTTCTAAATTGTGTGTGTGTGTGTCTGTGTGTTTTTAATGGAATTTAAATAATTGCTTCTCAGATTCCTCTTGCAGAATGTTGGAGTTGTTTTTACAATTAAATACGAGAGTACTCTCTTTGCTTCTAGTGTTTTGAAGCATTGAAGGCAGGAAATAGTTGTTTTTGGACATTTTCCCATATGGAAAAGAAATGATTATTAGTCTTAATTATCTTCCTTTTCAAAATCTTTTATTTTGGAATAATTATATGTTTATGGGACGGTGGTAGCAAAGATAATACAGAGAATTCCCACAGACCCCTCATACGTTGTCACCCATTGTCAGCATTTTACGTTACCAGGGCCCCTTTGTCAAGATAAGGAAACTGACAATGGTGCAGGACTGTTACTTAAACTCCAGACTGGATTCGGATTTCACCACTTTGCCCATTAGTGTCCCTTGTCACACCCTTTTTCTGTTCCAGGCACCACCTTGCATTTAGTTGTCATGTCTGCAGTCTTTCCTGGTCTGTGACCATTTCTCAGCCTTTCCTTGTTTCTTATGACCTTGATAGTTTTGACAAGTATTGGTCAGGAGTCCTGTAGAGTGTCTCCCATTGTGGGTTTGACTAATGTTTTTCTCATGATTAGACTGGAGTTCTCCTTTTTTTTAAGAGGGAGAAAGAAGCACCTATATAGAAAGAGGAGTTTATGCCATTGTGAATGCTGTCTTTAGGATTATGTTTGGGATAACTCAGCATTTTGTAGATTGTCAAAGAAACCTGAGAAACAACTAGTAAACGGTTCATTGGCCAAATGAGTTCCCTGTCTTATTAATTCTTAAAATACGCAAACACCTCAGGGACTCTAAGAAGCCATTCATTGAGGAAACCCATTGAACTTTAACTCTGACTTGCCCTGGCCTTATGACCTGAGAGCATTTTAACATTTCTCAGAACTGCTGCCCCTCAGAATTCACACTGGGAAACCCTGACCTAAAAGATGGTAAAGTTGACTTGAGCGCCTCAGTCTTCAAGCTCAGTACCAGGCAAGCCGACCTATTCTGGGTGTGAAAAACCTGCCCCATGGGGAGTAGGGTGTTAGGTCCATCTATAGGATGTCCCCCATAAAAATTGTAGGCTCATGACTCATCTTTTTCCTGTACAGCCAAGAGCCGGGCCATTGCCATTCCCGTGGACCTGGACAGTCAAGTCAACAACCTCTTTCTCAAGTCCCACAACATTGTGCAGAAAACAGCCCTGAACTGGCGGCTGTCAGCCCGCAACGCTGCACGCAGGGACTCTGTTCTGGCAGCTTCCAGAGACTACCGGAATATCATTGAGAGATTGCAGGTAATGCCTGGTGTTGAGAGAAGTGATGCTTAGCCTGGCGTCATGTGATTGACACACATGATGTCAGTGTGGTAAACAGATAGTCAAATGTTATCATGTATGTAGGGCCAGGAGTGGGAAGCTGCTTAGGAATAGAAAAGTTTCTGGCAAAGTGATGGTCTTTATTAAAGGTTACTCCTAGATTTACAGATTTCTTGGTGAAAAATGGGGACTCTGCTCTTATGAGAAGGAAATATTGAAGTATTACAGAGGACGTTTAGAGTAAGAGCACAAATGTTCCATTTTCCCCGTCACTCTGGGATTATTTAGCCTCTTGAATCAGCAGGTGAACAGAGGTGGTGATAACTGAGAGAAGGCTTTTACATCAGAATGAGTCAGATGAAAACAAAAGCATTATATGTATACATTTTTATTAGTATCTACCAAGACATCTGCTATCCTTTTGTTAAAGGGGAGAGTAGTGAGTTTTAGATGTTAAACATTTAAACATGCATCTTAACATGAACGTCTCTTTCATACAAGCACCTCAGTTGATGCTCTCAAAGACAGTACATAGACCACAGTTTGAGAATCACAGATCCTTTGAATGAGCCCATTAGCACAGTGTTTAAGAGTATGATCTCAGGCCAGTGCCTGGATTAAATTTAAATCCTGGCTCTGCTGCTAAGAAATGGTGTAATCTTGGGAAAGTTACTTGACTTCTCTGTGCTTCAGATTCCTAGTTTGTAAAATAGTAACACCTACCTCATGAGGTTGATTAAGAGAGTTGATAATATGTCCCAGTTACCTATATTTCGTGCAGCAAATCACAGCAATTGCTTTATTCTCTTTTGCTATTCTGAAGGTTGACTGGCATCAGCAAGCTATTTCTTGATAAGAGTCTTTCATGGGGTTGCAGTCAGATGGTGACTGTGGTTGGACATAGCTTGACACCTTGCTCACTTCCGTGTTTGGCAGTTGATGCTGGTTGTCAGATGGAACCTCACTGGAGGTGCTGACTGAAACACTAACGTGTAGCCTGGGCTTCCTCACACCATGGCGGCTGGGTCCCAAGATGAGTGTGTGTAGAGAGAGAGACAAGTGAAAGTTTTATTGTTATGATTTCAGAAGTCACATAGCATCACTTTTATTGTACTCTGTTAGTCAAGGCAGTCTCAGAGTTTCACTCAAGCTCAGTGGGAGGGAATCTAACCATCATTCAGTGAAAGGGATGTCAATATCACATTGTAAGAAGACTGTGCAAGACAGGATATATCGTGGTGTAGCTATGTTAGGAAATTACAGTACACGTAAAATACATAGAGCAGTGCCTGGCATGTAGTGAGCACTCAGTTGAGGGCTGCTATTATTATATTACCATTATTAGTGTGATATATCACTATGATGGTAATCGTGTTGCTGAATCTCTGTAAGGTTACACCTACGTGAAGACAGATGAATTCATTAAATCATTCATCAGCTCCATGCTAGGCACTGGGGATACAATGGTCAGCAAAACCAGGAATAATGAGCTTTGTCTCTTAGTATCTGAAGAATCAGCAGGGAGAAAGGACATTAATGTTAAATATAAAATGGTGAGAGGAAAAAGTGAGAAATGCAGAGAAGTAAAGAGTGCTTGAAAGATTCTGATGAGGAAACTAATTTTGTCTGAGGTTAGGAATGAGGGTCAAGGAAGACCTTGCTGGGGAAAGTAACATTGGAACCAAAATGAGAAGGAACAATAGGACTTAAAGAATAAAAGGGAGGGAAACAGCGTGTGTAAAGACTATCATACAGAAAGGAAGATGAAAATAAAAGTATTATTCAATTTCAGCTAGATTATCCCTTTTTTTCTTAGCATCTACCAAGAGACCTGTTCTGCCTTTGTTAAATACTCGAATGAGTATTAGAGGGTGTTAAACACTTAAACAGGCATCTTAACTTGACCCATGAAACCCTGCTCTTATGAGCAAAGGAAGGTTAGTGTGACTGGAGCCAGGAAGCTGGGGAGGCTGGCAGGGCTGCTTGGGTCAAGTTAAGAATTTCAGCCTTTATCATAACACAGTTCTTAAATAACTAATAGTACCCGTTCTTGATTCCTAATGGAGTGCTTCCTGTTTCCACTATGCTTTTAGAAAGGGGAGAAGGGTATTGTAGACTCCTAACTCCGTGAGCACATAGTATTTTCTCGTCTGCTCAAATAAAATATCTGCAATCAAACATGCTGGTGTCTTGTGCTCTTGTTAGATTTATTGTGCTTATTCTTGAGAAATAAAACACATAGGGGAGCAATACTGTTAAAAGGACTTGGCCAATGGCTTAAAGGATATGCATTATCCAGTTATTTGCTGTCTGAGTTCTGGGGTTTATGAGATCGCCTAGTGCAGCAAAAGTTGTAATATAAGAAATTCACTTGCAAACTGACCACTTCTGTAATTAATCCCCATCTAGACATCCCTCTCACTTAACACCAGCATCTTTCCCCACCCATTGCTTTGCCGTCTTTGTTGGTGTCTCCCTGATTGCTGAATGCTATACATTTGACAATACAATGCAAATCAATTGCAATGTAAAGTTCAAACTGTGCAAAAGATGCAGGATTTTATGAAATACATGAACACGATAAGAACAACTTTAATCCCATACGAATACTGTAGACAAAGATTTGCCAGAGTCAGGATAAGTAACTATTGAAGAGAATGTTGAGTGGGTGCTTCTAAAAGGGATGCTGTGGGGGAAACTGATAAGATCCTCAGAATTTTGCAAAAATGACCCGGTTTTTGACTGTGCTGTGAAAGTCATTATGAACTAAGGGATGTTGTAAGGTACTGTCTTACAATCTTGTTGGGAAAATTGCCCTGCCCAAAATTATTTGATTGATTCGTGTATCTTTATGCATCTTCAACATTAAAAGTGGTTACAATCATCACCCAAACTGTGTTAAATCTAAGAGTAAATTATCTTCATATGGTTAGTTGTAATTTCTGGATAACAGATCAGTTAATTCTTTCTCGATCCCAACTGGGTCCCCTTTTAAGCAGCTTTTCCCATGCAAATATCCTTGGTCAACCAGGCCTTCCTGTATTATCCAACGTGCCATGTTCGGCCCCTGTTTTAGCCAACATGCCTGTAGGCAGGTTCCGAGTCACCGAGCCATAGAGCAGGCTTTAGCATCTTTTGAAGATAATTTCTCATCTGTTTTCTATCATTTGCCTTCAAATGGTGTTTGTTGTGTTGGTTTTGCTGCTCTTTCAACTTCTCTCTGTTTTCCTTTCCTACAGCTATGTGTTTTGCATTTGAAGACCATCATGCTATCAGGGTACATGTATTTAGCATGTTAATACAGCATGTTCATTCATTGGTGTCCTCATGTTTGTATGACTTTATGGTGTGAATAATTCATGCTCATTGAAGACAGACAACACTGACAAGTATTGCTATATACAAGAAAATTAGAACCACCTGTAATCCCACCACCCAGAGAAAACCAGTAGTTATGTTTAAATAATATTTGATGTTTATCCTTTAGCTAGATACTGATGATGTTTATAAAAATAGGATTATTATTATTTGACCCTTGTTGCACTCATCATAGACATCTTTCCAATGTTAAATTTATTTTTTTGCATCATATTTTAAGCTGTATATAATGGTACCTTGAATAGCATAAGGCGGCCATCTTGAAAGAAGGGGTGGTGGGAAAGTTGACTTGTTTTCACTTTGTTTTCTGCATCAGGGGGTTAATGTTTCAGGTAACCATTGGGCAATGTCTAATAGTTTGAGATGCCAGAGGGTACTAAAGTTACTCTAACCTAGCCTATCCATGCATCAGTGATTTAGGGCAGAAACCAATGTCCTCACCCTCCTGTGGCCAGCATCTGCCTGAGCCGTTGACTGAGGCTGTGTTTCCATTTTAGGACATCGTCTCCGCGCTGGAGGACCGTCTGAGGCCCCTGGTGCAGGCAGAGTTATCTGTGCTCGTGGATGTTCTCCACAGACCCGAGCTGCTTTTCCCAGAGAACACAGATGCCAGAAGGAAATGTGAAAGTGGCGGTTTCATTTGCAAGTAAGCGGCCTCTCTCTCTGGGGTGTTCATTTGCCAGAACCTTGATGACCACACAAAGCTTTTGTTCCCGAAGAAGGAGACGTTATCCTGTTTTCTAACTTTGATGAATGCAAGGTCATGTGCTAAAGTCCTGTTCTGACCTCCCCAAAGTAAGTTAGTCTGTTAAATCCTGCTTACTGACACTTCTTTGTTTTGTTTTGCTTTGTTTTTTGGTGAGAAGTTCTTATTTTAACTGCATGTCCATTCATTCATTCATTACAGAGCACCCACTGTGTGCTGTGGTACAGACATAAAAAAGTCATGATCCCTCAGCCCTCAGAAATCTCAGACCTATCATGATCTTACAGTCTTTTCCTAATAATTGTGTAATGTCTTAGTTTATGCCTTGGTGCATAATCTGTAAGCAACAAGTGGACCATCTCCATTAGATTTTTACCCTAAAGCTGGGCACAGTGGCTCACACCTGTATTCCCAGCACTTTGGGAGGCCAAAGCAGGTGGATCACCTGAGGTCAGGAGTTTGACACCAGCCTGGCCAACATGGTGAAACTCCATCTCTACTAAAAATACAAAAATCAGCCGGGCATAATGGCGGGCACCCCAGCTATTCTATGGCTGAGGCAGGAGAATCACTTGACCCCTTGAGGTGGAGGCTGCAGTGAGCCGGAATTGTGCTACTGCACTCCAGCCTGGGTGACAGAATGAGACCCTGTCTCAAAAAAAGAAAAAGAATTTTACCCTAAGATTAGTTGTTTGTTTCGCTTGGGGCTGGCCTCTGCCTATGAGTTTCTTACTTTTCTGGGCCCCTCTAAGGACAAGCTCGTGCATAAGGAAACTGTGTTGGCCTCAACCATCATCCTCATGAGTTTTTTTTTTTTATGGTGTTGGTATATTTGATCCATTTTGCCGGCAATTCTCAGTGGATAATTAGCCATGCTTTATAAATGAGCAGGTCTGAGTGGATCTCTGTCTCGGTTCTCCTCTCATGTAATTTCTCCATTGTATGTGGCTGACTCCTGCCCAGCGAGCCCGTTTGCTGGGACTTACCAGCAGGTGTCGCTATTGAGACACAGTCACTCGCTGGCTGTTAGTGCAGGGAATGCCCTGAAGTATGTTTAACCTGAGAGCTCTTAATAAAATGTTTGTTCATTAACAGACTAGTTAAAATAAATTGCTTGCAAAGTGCTTTTAATTTAAAGTTAGTTTCAGAGACATAATCCATGGTTTCCACCCCCTTCAGGTTAATAAAGCATACAAAACAGCTGCTGGAAGAAAATGAGGAGAAGCTCTGCATTAAGGTCCTACAGACCCTGAGGGAAATGATGACCAAAGATAGAGGCTATGGAGAAAAGGTACTTCGTTTTATTTTCCTGGTCCAACCAGGTTTTACCATGAAATTGAAGGGAGGGATCTTTAGAAACCCACCTTGATATATAGGTGAAGGGGAGGAAGGCAGCAAATCACACTACCATGTGTGTATCTATGCAACAATCTTGCATGTTCTTCACATGTACTCCAAAACCTAAAATGCAATTAAAAAAAAAAAAAAAAATATATATATATATATATATATAGACACCCCACCTTGGCCCAGGCATTACTGACTAAGGGGTTAGCTTTTTTTTTTTTTAAAAAAAGCTGTTTATCCTACCCTTAAAGGGAGCTAAATCATATGACTATCTTTTAAAAGTCCGATATACGTAGTCGTCTCTTACAGCCTGCTTGCCACATAATCTAATGTCAGAGCGGTAATAACAAGATTTTTAAATTCCCAGTGAGAAGTAAATGCCTCTTGTGTATCAAAGTATGTGTTTCTGACTTTTAGGTTTTAGCTAAGCATACCTGCAGGTTTACTTGCCTCTTTCAGATGAGATGTTGCACAATCTTTCAGGGCATCGAGAAACTCCCTCCAGTTCTAACTGCAATTAAGGCAGGCATACACGTCACCAATTCTGAGACAGATTGGGAAATGGACAGTCCTGTGACCTGATTGTCCTTAGTATATGCAGTGAGCGAGGACATACCAGCTCCATCCCTTACACCTCTAATGTTGGGCCAAGTAGGGCAGAAACAATCCCATTCCCTTTCCTTTCAGCCCCCAGCAGCAAATCATGGATGTGAATTTAAATCCCACCCATTTTCATTTGAAGGTAATAACGTTCACTAATGGCCTGCTAGCTACATTTAGCAACAGTTTCCGAGTAGGTAAATATGCTGATATCACCAACTTATCAAAATACCCAGTAAGTCATTTTTTCAGCTCTAGGAAGAAGCCTTGGTAATTAAGTCAGCCTGCCCTGTCAAAATGGATGGTGGCAACCAGACTGTTGCAAATATAAACGTCTGCAGGAATGTTGCTTTCTAACCTATCTCTCATTAATATTAGAGAAATGTTACTAGTGAGACTTCTTGGATAAGAAAATACAGAAAACAGATTTTGTAGTTTCTTAGTTTATACCATGGGGCATAATCTATAAGCAACAAGCAGTTCCATGACTAGAAATCTCCATTACATTTTTAGAAACTAATTAGAATGTAGGTTTCTGTAACTCAGTAGGAATTTTGCAGAGAAAACCTGTCAGACAAGTGTTTATAAATATAAATGGTGGAAGTGAAGAACCCTGGTAAGGTAGAAGTGCTGGGATGGCTCGTTCATACAGATACCTGTTAGGCACCTAGTAGGTCTTGCTCTTAAAAAAAAAAAAAAGAAAAGAAAAATAAGGGGATAAGACTGATGGCAGAGAAGATACTTACCAGACAGATAAATAATAACCATTTATTTGACGAGATCATCCTTTCTCTTAAAGTGAGTTTTTGGAAACATTTATAAACTGTGAATCTAGTTATAGAAATTCGCTCTCCATAGTAAAGGTCAAATGCACCAAAGCTGAGTGAATATGTTTGCGTCCATGGGCATAAAACCTGATTTTTCAAATCTGGAGGCCACAATTTTCACTTATTTGGAATATCTATTTCTTTCTATATCCAAAGTATTTAAAGTAAACTTTGGTGTCTGTATTCTAGTGACTGTTACACTTTGTGATTATACATGCAGTTCCCTGCAGTTGTCTTTTTATAACCTAGAAAGCAGAGGCACTGTCCTGGAGTTTCCTGAGTCCCTGTTGCATGGTGGACAAGTATGGCAGGGTCTTTGAGGCCACATGGAAGGTGTGCTGGCCTGCTGTCTGTCCCTACCCGTTAGTGCAAAGTGGAAGAGCATCCCGGATCCCAGGGGATGCCACATCAGAAATGTCATAATGCCTGTTATAAAGCTTATGGAGAAAGAAAGGGCATGGGATTGAGAGGACCCTTGAAGGAGAACACTAGGAAAGAGTAAATTATATCACTGTTTTATAGAGGTTCCTGGGATTTAGCTTAAATCCCTTTTCAGCTGGTGAAGAAATTAGTCACACCTAAGCAAAGAGGCTTGGAGAAGAGATGGCTTTTCTTTCCAGTCTGGTAGGGCTGTCATTCCCATTCACGAACGTGAACAAATTGTAGGCCAGTATGGAAAACACCATGAAACTGAGGAAGATGCTCTAAAAACCCACATTAGTGGCTCCAAACCTGCAAGACTTGCTGTGCTTGTGGCCGAGTGCTTGACTACCAAGGAAGTGCTACTTAACCATTCCTGTCAATTGAACTTCAAAAGAGAGAGAAGGAGAACCAGGGACCCTAAAATATTTCTGTCTCCTGACCTGGTAGCTGGTATTCACTTGGTCTCACTAAGGCTTTTTGAAGATGCTTTTTGATGGTTTACTGGCTGCCCCATTTGACTAAAGAAGCATGACACACAGGGCAGGCCAACTTTTTCAAGGGTGGAAACAACCCGGAACCAAAGAACTAACCTTTCTCAAGCAAATCAGTTGCTTGACTCAGTGTAATAAACGAGGTGTTCTTTGGCCTGGATGCTGAGGAGGACACCATGGTGAGTGTGGAGGCCGTTTGTCTCCTCCCATCCCCATTCTGATTGATTAGTGGCCTCTTACCGAGCTTGTCTCGTGACTGACAGCTCCCTGGTGATGTCCAGCATTGTTCTGCTTCCCTGCCCTCTCCTGAGCCTTCATAGCCATAGAGTCAGATTCAGAGGAGTCCTGGCATGGCCTCTTCCAACTCTCCCTGTTCATATGAGGAGGATGGGGCTGAGAGACTGCCCGAGGTCACGTGCAAAGTCTATATGAGATCAAGAGTGGAGTCTGGGTGTCCTGAATCCCAACGCAGTGTCCTCTCCAGCCTCCCCTAAGGTGGTGTCCGCGGTGTGTGGGCTGGGTTTCCTTGCCTTTTTTCTAAACAATAATCCTTAAAGATGATGAGACGTAAGTGCCTTTACCCATCTTTACCTTTTCATTCAACTTTAATACTTAGTCAAGGTCGCAGATGAAAAAGTTGACATCATTCTTTATTATCCTGATCAAAAACATTGGTGTGCCTGTATGCGTCTCCCTGCCTGGGGGGAAAAAAGCCATCAAGAACTGTCATCCATGTTATAAAATAGACTAAAACATGATAGAATCATTGTAAGACACTGACCTACACGTTTTAAAAGTCATGGATATTCACTAGTTTCCTAAATTACGTCATAAGTAACAATGATAACATTGGTTGACCTCCTGTCATGTGCTAGCCACTATACTAAACACATGTACTGTAGTTCAACCTCAGAGATAGATACCACTATTGTCATTAACTATTTTATATGCAAGGAAGAGACAACATAGGCTCAGAGAGCTTCAGGATTTGCCTGGGGTTACATACTTAATAACAAGGGAACCAGCCATTCAATCCCAGACAGTCTGATCTTAGAGTCTTAGCTCTTCACCACTGCATTATCAGTGAACAGATGGAAACCATTTGAGCGTTTTGCGGTCCACCTACAGGTTGAACATGTAAGTTTCCGTAATGTTACATGATTATATAAATAATAGTGGGCATTAGCCCTGAGAGCACTAAATGTATCAAAACTTAAACATCTAGTCTTCAGCTCATTGCTGATTTTTTACCCAATTGAAAACACTCTCCAACAGATGCCAAGTGAGTTTACAAAGTGTGATTGTCCCAAGGCCATCCAAAACCTGTAGTTTTGATCAGTTCCTATACAGAGGAATCAGATTAGCGAGTAGCAAGTGGTTGGTTCACTTGTCTGGGTCCAGTGCCCAAAGAAGTTCGTGTTCAAGGACTATCATGGCTGGGCACGGTGGCTCATACCTGTAATCCCGGCACTTTGGGAGGCCGAGTTGGGTGGATCATCTGAGGTCAGGGGTTCGAGACCAGCCTTGCCAACATGGAGAAACCCAATCTCTACTAAAAATACAAAAATTAGCCTGGTGTGGTGGCATATTCCTATAATCCCAGCTGCTCACTTGAACCTGGGAGGTGGAGGCTGCAGTAAGCAAGATTGCGCCACTGCACTGCAGCCTAGGTGACAGAGTAAGACTCCATCTCAAAACAACAACAGCAACAACACGTTATCATGTATGATGAAAGGTAGAGGCTGACTGAAGAAGATGGCCACAAGATGTTAATCATGAACACTTAGGAATAAAACAAAATCATCTTTAATTCTTATGTCTCTAAAATGCAAAGGATCACCAATGCATATACTTCTCAGAGTGTTAAATATGAAATAAATATTAAAATTATCACCAAAATAGTGGTGAAATACATTTCTGCCCTATGCTCATGGTGTTTTTCTGTCCTGCGTATTCAAAATCATAATCTTTAAAATTATGTCAGTTTACAATCACTCTGTGTGCAATGCCTACTAATCTCTGCTTTTAATCTATAGTTTAAACCGTGTTTGTGTTGAAAAGAAAATAACCTCCCACAGCTAAATATCTCTAAAATTTAATCTGAATCACTCTCTAACTCAGAAAAATTTCAATCCCCTAGACCCTACTTGAGAAGAAAACGTATTTTATGTATTATTAATAACTGTTCTAGTTTACTGTAGGTTTTTTACTAAACTGCTATTGACTTAAGTTATTGCTCAAAGAGCTTTGGAAAGAAATTCGGAGGCCAGGAATTAATGTAAAAGGATATCTCAGAATTTATTTAAAATCATTTCCCTTCTGAATAGCAGTAGCTGTTTTAGTGCTAGAGAGTATAGGACCTCTGGTAATGCCTGGGTTTTCATTTCATGCAAATTTCAGTTGCTGTCAGAAATCCTAGTAGCTGGAAATGTT